>NC_139232.1:12726922-13121566 GCF_977018435.1 Lepisma saccharinum
AAGGCATTATAATTAAAAATAGGCAGTGGGGTCCCAAATAGGCAAAATAGGCAAAATGAAAAGGCTTTAAAACATTTGAAACAACATAAAAAACGTATATCCGGAAAAATTTTATCAATATATGCAGTAGATAAAAAGAGGCATTTTGCTAAACTTCCGGGCTCTAATGATCACATAAACAAAAGTAAAGTCTCTCATATTGGTTGTCAAATTCAGAACATTGGACGTACAGAAAATTTGTATCCTGTTCTTCTATCATCACATGTACATGATTGTTTTTGTGGTGATTTGTGGTCAGGCTAAATGTGTATTAGTGCAAACATGACCAGTGCATAAATGTAAAAGAAAAATTAAGTTGGCTTGGGATAAATTATAATTACAGTAAGAGTGTTTCTAGATGTGTTCTGCTAGTTATCTATATGCGTACCTGTTCACTTTATATCAGTGTCTGAAGTGGAAATTGCTAGCTGGGGGATGCTTCTATATTTTAACATGGTAGCTTTGAGAAAATGTTGCTAACTGGGGGATACAATCCCCCTGTATCCCCCCTCACTCCGAGCACTGCTGTACATTGCATGCTGTGTGTTATGCATTGTGTGTGCAAGGGTATGCCAAAATGATAAATCAAAGGATGTGGGAGAGTAAATGTATTGGTTGTGGCCTCTGGGTTTGTGTAATGACAGGAAACAAAGTAAAAATATAGTGTGTTGTGGATCTATGGCATCAGCTTCAGTACATTGTTTTTGTTCTGTAAACAGTTTAATGAATGAGTGAAGATAGTTTTCCCAAGATTTAAGAAGAAATTTGATTGTTAGTTGGATCCATCTACGAGTCAGTGCAGACACTGACATTACAACCAGGGTGGCATGAATCCTAGGCAGATCCTCAATATCTTTCTCTGAAGGGTATCTATCTTGTTGAGTAGTCTAGATTTTGCACACTCATAACTGAAAGAAGCATAATCAAAGTAGGGATGAAAACAGTTTTTGTAAAATAGAAGCAGGATTTTGGCATGTTCTTTCCATTTAGTTAGTGTCATACTGTGAATGTTTCTTAAGACTTTATGCATTATGCATGCATTTCTTGTGAAGCATTTATCAAAGTGCATGCCTAAGTATTAGTTGCGATATTAAACCACTGGGATGTTGGAAATGTGGAGAACATTATATGGACAGGTATGCAGTAACTTAGTACTGAAACATATAATATTAGATTTATTTTCACTGAAGGTAAATCCTACCATGTGGAACCACTCTCTTATGGTGCTGATTAAGTTCTGCATTGCCAATATGCCTTGGGTGTCATCATTGGTAGGTTATAAAAACAAAACCCATAGAATGGGAAGAAAAATACCATACTTGCATATTACATAGTTTGTTCTGTCCTTTGTTTTATGCCAAATGTTTATCAAACATCACTAGATGTTAAGTCTTGTTTGTATGAGCAGTGGTCGCGATAGGGTTCCAAAACGGGGGGGAGGGGGGCAAGATGGTTTACTTTCCCTCGTATAAAAGATTTAGCATAGTGCGGGGGCAAAAGTGGCAAAAACTGGGGGGGTATGTGTTTTGTCAATAACAAACAATAATTAACAATCTTGGCACTAATAAAACAAATTATGTATTGCACAGTACAAGTGTTTTTCTTCCTATTACACTAGGACTGATGATGCAAACAAGAGATATGTGAAACGTTACCTGTAATTAAAAAAAATACAATGTGCTGTTTATAAATATGTAGTGAATAATAATGAAAATAATATAATCATGGAATGACTGATATGAAGTTCTTGTCAATACAGATAGAGCCAATATAAAATCTACTGATACCAATATCTGAGTGCTTCATTCAAGTGATTGAAATGTTTTCCCTCCCAAATAGAAACTTTGTACTTAAACATTTATTTTACAAAACAAAGGTACATGAACTATATATTCATGATCATTAAAAATTATAGCAAAAATGACAGAATTTTGCACTAAATTACACAATATTTAAAAAAAAATATTGTACAGGTAAAATTATTGCATGCTACGAATAGTAGAGTAAAAATTTATTAGTCTCATCCCTAAGATGGATTATTTTCCTGTAGTTTACGGTTATTACAAGCATAAGAAAACAGTTTTTTCTTTGTGACGTTTCAGGAGAACACACGCTCCTTTCATCAGACATTTATTTTCATTTTGACTAAAGATACAGTTATAACAATGGTTAGTAATTTTTAAACAAAAAGAATCTGTTATATAATGGATGTTGTCAATGTTACATTGTTGTAATATAGCAACTTAACTGTGAAAAAAGCAGTCTATTTTATTTTTATTTTAGATTTTTTTTTTTTTTTTTTTTTTTTTTTTATCCCAAATATCATCAGGTAATTCAAATTCATCATTGTTTTCACAAAGTCTCTTGATGTTTTCTGTTACATTAAATTTGAAAGATGGTGGCTTACTCCATTTGTGAAAAAGAAAACTCCACACTGGATCTATGTTACCATTTTCATTATTTAATTTATTCCAGTGTTCTTCTGCAATGAACGAGGCTTCCCAGACATTCAACTCTGTGTTTCCCGTTAATCTTTTTAAAACCCTTCTCTTTTTAATCAAATGCTTCTCTTCGATGATATGAGTTGACAAACCTGTTCTTGGGTTTAGATTTATAATGTCCAAATCATGTTCGTGCCATCTTATTGCCATTTTCCTTGCTGTTTGTCCCACATAATCTTTTGAACATGAACAACTTATATTATATATTCCTGTGGTTTCCACATCTGGTAGCGAGTTTCTCATTTTGAATTCATTAAATGTACATTCCAAACTTCTTGGTGATTTAAAAACAATTTTGAAATTAAAACTTCTAAAAATTTTTGCAATTCTATGTGAGAATCCCTTGTGGAATGGAATGCACACAAATTTCTTTTCAACAGATTTTTCATCTTTGTCTGTATTTCTCTTTTCCTTTAGTTTTCTTGCAACTTGTTTTTTGATTTGGTTTATTCTGTTAGTGTGAAAGCCATTTTCTTTTGCTATATTAAAGAGCCTTTCTTCTTCATTTTTGATATCCTCATTATTAGAACATAGTCTTTGTGCTCTCAGGAAAAAATTTAAAAAATATGTTATCCATTGTTATACGCGAATGTTCTGATTTGGCATGGATGTATTTTTCCCCCGCTAATTTTTTTCTATGGACTGATGTTTGAATTGTTGAGTCAGTTGTCTTAATTTGCAGATCAAGGAAAGAAATTACATTGTTATTCATGGGTTCGCAAGTGAATTTTATGCGACGATGTGATTCATTTAACGATTTAAATACGTCCATGATGGTGTTCTCATTTTTAGCAATAATTAGCACATCATCTACATATCTGATGTAGAGTTTGATATCCGCACCTATCGCATTAACAATTGGAGATTCTATGTAATGAAGGAAAATGCTGGAGATGATTCCGGATACTGGGTTTCCCATTGATAGACCATTATTTTGCTGATAGATTTTGCCATCAAATATAAAGTAATTGTAATTTGCACACACAGTAAACCATCGAACCATTTCCCATGATTCTACTGGGTTAACCTTCATCTCAATAAGCCATCTGTGTAATGCATCTGTGGCACCTTCTATTGGGACACTAGGATATACATTTTCAACATCAAAACTTGCAATACGATACTCACTATTCCAAACAATATTTTTTAGTTTCTGTTTCACTTCATATGCATTTTTAACACTGAATGGTGTTTGTTGTTTAATTATAGCAAGTCTTTCAACTAAATATTTGGATAGTTTGTATGCAGGATGTGTGAAAGTTGCAATGATGGGTCGTATTGGAGTTCCCGGTTTGTGAGTTTTTGGTAGTCCAAAGGCAATCGGCAGGGTTGAATTTTTGACAATGAGTTTTTTCTTCATTTCTCTTGGTATCGTGATACTGCTTTCAATTACTTTCTTTACCTCATTTATTATTTTAGTTATAGGGTTTCGAGGTGTTTCTGTGAAATTGTTTAATTTGAAACATTCTTCCATTTTTTCTTTATAGTCCTTAATTCGGATAAGGACAGGTTTATTTTCCTTGTCCGATTTTATTAAGAAAATGTCGTTTTCTTTCAACCAGATCTTGAAACCATGAACTTTTTTTCCCAACCTTATATGCTCTTTCTCCCGTTCTGTGTATTTTGGACCTCTGTTAGTTCTTCTGTTGTATTCAAAACTTAAACGTTCATCAAGAGCATCATGTGTGAGACTTCGTAATTTTCTTTTTTCCTCCTCATCATCTAAGAAATTCAGTGCTTTCTCTATTGAAATCACGAAATCTTCCTTGTGTATATAAGCACTACCAACTGAAAATTTCATTCCGAATTGAAAAATTTCTATATACTCATCAGGTACCTCAATATCCGTAAGATTTATAAATAATCTGTTGTCAATGTTCTTAGTTTCTATTTTACCAGTGACATTAACTGCTTCCCTTCTTTCATTGTTGTTGTATATAACTTCTTCTTGAATTAGCTGGTAGAATTTCCTTTCTGAAAGCTTGCTGTAGTGTTCTACAACTTGTTCTGTAGCTCTGTTTACTTTATCCCATATGAGTGGGTGCAAAGAATTTGACAATGTTATGTGGAGATCAAACCGGGAACTCCAATACGACCCATCATTGCAACTTTCACACATCCTGCATACAAACTATCCAAATATTTAGTTGAAAGACTTGCTATAATTAAACAACAAACACCATTCAGTGTTAAAAATGCATATGAAGTGAAACAGAAACTAAAAAATATTGTTTGGAATAGTGAGTATCGTATTGCAAGTTTTGATGTTGAAAATGTATATCCTAGTGTCCCAATAGAAGGTGCCACAGATGCATTACACAGATGGCTTATTGAGATGAAGGTTAACCCAGTAGAATCATGGGAAATGGTTCGATGGTTTACTGTATGTGCAAATTACAATTACTTTATATTTGATGGCAAAATCTATCAGCAAAATAATGGTCTATCAATGGGAAACCCAGTATCCGGAATCATCTCCAGCATTTTCCTTCATTACATAGAATCTCCAATTGTTAATGCGATAGGTGCGGATATCAAACTCTACATCAGATATGTAGATGATGTGCTAATTATTGCTAAAAATGAGAACACCATCATGGACGTATTTAAATCGTTAAATGAATCACATCGTCGCATAAAATTCACTTGCGAACCCATGAATAACAATGTAATTTCTTTCCTTGATCTGCAAATTAAGACAACTGACTCAACAATTCAAACATCAGTCCATAGAAAAAAATTAGCGGGGGAAAAATACATCCATGCCAAATCAGAACATTCGCGTATAACAATGGATAACATATTTTTTAAATTTTTTCCTGAGAGCACAAAGACTATGTTCTAATAATGAGGATATCAAAAATGAAGAAGAAAGGCTCTTTAATATAGCAAAAGAAAATGGCTTTCACACTAACAGAATAAACCAAATCAAAAAACAAGTTGCAAGAAAACTAAAGGAAAAGAGAAATACAGACAAAGATGAAAAATCTGTTGAAAAGAAATTTGTGTGCATTCCATTCCACAAGGGATTCTCACATAGAATTGCAAAAATTTTTAGAAGTTTTAATTTCAAAATTGTTTTTAAATCACCAAGAAGTTTGGAATGTACATTTAATGAATTCAAAATGAGAAACTCGCTACCAGATGTGGAAACCACAGGAATATATAATATAAGTTGTTCATGTTCAAAAGATTATGTGGGACAAACAGCAAGGAAAATGGCAATAAGATGGCACGAACATGATTTGGACATTATAAATCTAAACCCAAGAACAGGTTTGTCAACTCATATCATCGAAGAGAAGCATTTGATTAAAAAGAGAAGGGTTTTAAAAAGATTAACGGGAAACACAGAGTTGAATGTCTGGGAAGCCTCGTTCATTGCAGAAGAACACTGGAATAAATTAAATAATGAAAATGGTAACATAGATCCAGTGTGGAGTTTTCTTTTTCACAAATGGAGTAAGCCACCATCTTTCAAATTTAATGTAACAGAAAACATCAAGAGACTTTGTGAAAACAATGATGAATTTGAATTACCTGATGATATTTGGGATAAAAAAAAAAAAAAAAAAAAAAAAAAAAATCTAAAATAAAAATAAAATAGACTGCTTTTTTCACAGTTAAGTTGCTATATTACAACAATGTAACATTGACAACATCCATTATATAACAGATTCTTTTTGTTTAAAAATTACTAACCATTGTTATAACTGTATCTTTAGTCAAAATGAAAATAAATGTCTGATGAAAGGAGCGTGTGTTCTCCTGAAACGTCACAAAGAAAAAACTGTTTTCTTATGCTTGTAATAACCGTAAACTACAGGAAAATAATTCTATCATGCAAGCAATGCGTACATACAAGAAAAACCCTAAGATGGATTTTTACTGATGTGACAAGCAAAAGTGATACATCTGACCTTGGAATGAACCAATCAATAACAATGTTTCACATCATAGTGGCATGACAGGTTCCACATGCCTGCATTCGAGTGGTGAAATTTTCATGTGACAAGAGACATGTTTCGTTTTGGTACAAAACTTCCCTAATACTTACCCAGTCACCAGGTGAAGGAACATGGGAGTTCAACCAGTCAGTCCATCCACTTTCAAGACATGGCTTTACTCTTGGCACTGGCGCTGGCATGGTTGGTTCAGCTGAAATAAAAACAGGAAGCAAATAACTGTTAGTAAAGAAGAGCTGATTTGATTTTCTACTGATAACAAAGGATAAACATAACATTTTTTGATACTGATAACTGATAATATATATATATATTGATCTAATACACATAAAATGGCAAATATTGTAATCACCTCCTTAATTAATGTGTGCGATTATGTCCGAAGAGTTAAATTGTAGAAAAATGTAGCTGCATATCAGAAATTCATTTTAAGGAACAGAGATGTACAGAAATATATTTTAAATTCACAATAATATGGCAGAATAATACATTACCTTACACACTATTCATAGTAATATCAGATTGGTAAAAATATTAACAATTTTAATGATATATTGTAGGACTTTCGACAGCCAATTTGATAAAATACCAATTAATCTACTCCATTACCAACAATTTCTTGTAAGAAAAATAATTTCACAAACAAAAAGAAATCAGATTCCACACATACAATGAGAAAAAATTATGTTCAATTTAATTTTATCTCCACAAGCTATTACTGATATATTTTATTGAACAATTCAATCTCACTTTATCATTATGTGGGGCCATAAGTGATAGCACATAAAATAAAATTCAGAATAACTTTATTCCATTAATAGTTTTTCTTGTATATACACATTGCTTGCATTATAGAATTATTTTCCTGTAGTTTACGGTTATTACATAATAATAATAATAACCGTAAACTACAGGAAAATAATTCTATGATGCAAGCAATGCGTACATACAAGAAAAACTGTTTTCTTATGCTTGTAATAACCGTAAACTACAGGAAAATAATTTATTCCATTAATGTCATTATTTAGAATGTACTAGGGACGGGATACTTATTTGATACTCTATTGGTATTAGCTGATAAATGCATTATGAGGCATCATGGGGATATAAGCAACTCATTGCTTTCAAGCACTGGTAATTTCGAGAAGGCGTACACAATTTGCAATATTTGCAAATCAAAATTAAAATCTCTTTTATATACAAATGCAAAACATACCTAAATCGCAACCAAGAAGTTCAAACCTCATGCTGATCCATTTATGGTACGTCAAAGGTATTATTCTCATATACTGTGTGTAAATAGGATTAATAAATAGAATCTTCTTAGGAGTTTGCTGGTCATCGTTGGCTTGGAAATTCTGAAATAAATATTTAAAAAGTGACTAATGTTTGTTCATCTGGAGTTTAATTGCTTATAGAGAGAATAGAAAGCAAGAATGTGGCAATCTTCAAATATTTTAATATTAATGTGTACTATCAATAACATTTTTCAGCTGTTATGGAAATCTGAACATTATTTATTTTTTATATAAAATACCAAATGAGAAATTGTAGTCAGAATTCTACAACAATGAGAGGCTAATTAACTGAAAAAACTGCATGTAATTTTTAGTAGTTAATTTTGTTGACAGATGGCAACACAGAGTATTTGAATGTAGTTTCATAGACAAAAGAAACTTCTTGTTCTTCTTTCTAAAGCACATTTTGCTAAATACATATTGCATTATAATGAAATATTAAAAATTTTCATGCCTTGAAATTAATTATTATATAATTTTCTCAGTATCAACATCTCAGTACGTAAGAATGTTATTACATTCCTATAATAATACCACTTGAATATTACAATAAATTATTAAAATTACTAGTTTATTACAACAATTTTGCTTTAGTCATGGGCAAATCATCAGAACGCTTCCTCAGATATCTGATATTCAAATGATTCTCTTCTTGAGTTTTAGATAGGCTGTTCAATTTACTTGTAGCACATAGTTTTGTTATATTTCTTATGTTAAATTTAATACTAACCTGAATTAAGGGTTAATTCTATTTGGCTTATCCTTCACTAGTTTCATAGTCTATGCAGGATAATTATAAATAATTGAAACAACTTTACATGTTTTTTTTAAATATAAAGAAACTATTTACAATAGAAGCACATGTTAAGCATCAGTGGATAAGAAAACTCTCATCATTTACATACATATGTATGACAGTATACTTGATGCACATACGCATACATTCTTATCCTAGGTTAGGTCCCGGGTACGATACCTAGTGGAGGCACATAGTGGTTTGGATCCCACTTTAAACTGTAGGTCCAGTCCTGATTAGCCTTTCTGTGCATAAAATGGACTTAAAACAAAAATTCAATCAATCAAATCCTCGGTTAGGGGAACTATTTGCTACTGTTGCAAGATGGCAAGTGACCAGTAGAAAGTGTATGCAATATTGAAGATAAATTCCTCACCTCTGCCACAAAATCTGCCATAAAATATGGACATTCTGGCCCATGTATGGCAAGTACGTGACAATCACCTAGACATATTCTGCATGAAATACAGTTTCCACATTGAATGTTTGCAAATCTTTGTACACTTTGAGATTGAATTACTTAAGATTTGGTGCACCGAGGAGATGAACTATGCAAATGTTTCAGGGGAAAATGCAAGCTTTACCAGAGAAATAATGGGAAGAAGAAAAAGTCCCAACAGAATGGAAAGAAGGGTTAATTGTTAAAATATCAAAGAAAGGAGATACCACCAATTGTAATAATTGGAGAGGAATAACACTCTAAAGTGTACCAAGTAAGGTGCTATCCAAGATAATTTTAAATAGAATTAAGAACATAGTGGAGACTCATCTTTACAAAGAACAGGCTGGTTTTCGCCAACAACATAGTTGTGTAGACCTTATCAACGCCTTAAGAATGATCCTTGAACAGCATGCAGTGTTAGACAACCCTTTACTTAATATTTATTGATTTTGAAAAGGCATTTGACTCATTAAAAAGTGGGTTTGTGTAGAAATCACTTATGTGGTGTCCCAAGGAAGATTCAGAAACATATCAAAGACATGTATGATGACTTCAAATGTCAGGTTATACATGAAAGCAAACTTACAGAGCATATAGAAGTGAACTCTGGAGTACGACAAGGTTGCATTCTCTCTCCAACCATATTTTTATTGGTTTTGTATAGAGTGATGAGAAGGATGATAGAAGGAAGAAGAAGAGGTATCCAATGATAAGTTAAAGAACTTGGAATTTACTGACGATATTTGCCTCCTAGCTCAAAAATTCAAAGACATGGATGAAAAACTAAAATAACTTGAAGAGCTGGATTACACTTCAATGTAAATAAAGCAAAGCCGATGAGGGTAAATAAAAAAATGAAGAAGGACCAAACTCTATAACATTGAAATAGAACAGGTCGACTCATTTGTATACCTGGGAAGTGTAGTCACCAAAAATGGTGGGGCAGATAAAGATGTCCAAAGTTGAATTAAAGAAGCAAATGGAGCCTTCTTACAACTATACACAATATGAAAAAATAAAAATATCTCCAGAAATACAAAAATCTGAATTTTTAATACAAATGTTAAGTCAGTCCTGCTTTATTCATACAAGACATGGAGAGTGAGGCAGTAGATTATACATAGGCTGTAAACTTTCATTAATAGATGCCTTATGGTGGATAATACATATAAAATGACCTGGCATAATAACGAATGAAGACCTATGGGAAGTCACCAACCAACAACCAATTGATATCCAGATAAAAAAAACAGGAAGGTAGAATGGATTGTACATACTCTTCGGAAACCTGCTGGATCCATAGAGAAATCTGCATTAGACTGGAATCCTCAGGGAAACCGAAGATGTGGCCGACCTAGGAAGACCTGGAAACAATCAATTGAAGAAGAAGCCTTGGAAATGGGAAAATCATGGAATGAATTTAAGATGGCTCTCAACAGGATCAGTTGGAGAAGTTTCACAGATGCCCTATGCTCCAAAAGAAGCAACAGGAATTAAGTCAAACATTGAGAGTTTTCCTATTCGTTGTTTGCCTATCATTTGTGTTTCTTTATAATAAACACATAATATTGTGTATTAAATACTGTATATTAAAAAGGAAACAAACAATGCCTTTACTTTGCACACATATTAAAAAAAAGTGATCGATTTGAAATGTTACTTACTTGTGGCCAATTGGTTCCATGTTCTAACAAAGCATTCCAGTTTTCACCATCATAGCTCCATGCCACAGTGAATGATTCAACCCATTCTTCTTTGTGAGGATTTCCTTGCATGACCACTCCACTTATCTGTTTCACATCACCAAGATTCACCTACAATAAAAATATTAAGTTAGTTTCAAGTTCACATTCAAGTAATCATTTAGTTAAATTTTATAAAAATGGATTTATTTTACATTACTTTTTTTTGCCTGTTTAGTTAATAATAACAAAGAAACGAATGGTGTATTGATAAAACATACTTGTATTGTATTTTGTTATTTCTATATTATCACCAAGTTTAACAGGTTCAAGAATATTTTTTACCAGTTTGATTTAAGGCCACTGTATGCTCATGATGGGGTAATTAGAAATGGATCTACATTTTAATTTTCAAACTGGACCACTGTGCAATATGCCTCAAAAGGTGATCGAATCTGAGACCCCTTGAGAGAATAGGTTTTTGTCTTCTATATATATATATAAAGGTAAAGTGCTCCCCTGTGCTTAGCACCATGCCATGAAGGTGTATAGGGGGTGTGGGGGTAACGCCCCACACTTTCTTGATCCGGTCATGAGTGGGGGTGATGTGATTAGCATCACACCCCTGACCGCCTTTACCCCCCAGGGTTTCCCCCAGGTACCCATGTCATTCGATGCTGGGTGAGCGCCAGGGCCGCTTACAACATTAGAAAAGTTCCTGGATTTGAACCGGCCAGGGATCGAACCCGGAACCTTGAGCATGGTACTCAGATGCATTACCGACTGAGCCACCGTGGCCATCTTCTTTGCTTATTCACTTTTAATTTACTATTCATGCCTGATCATTCAGTTTACCATGACAATGGGAGGAATTATTATAACGACATGCAAAAATAACCATCTACTCCAGTCCTGGACCCCAATTTTTGCAAAATAATACCCTAATCTCTAAAACATGGAAGCCAGCATGATTTATGTTTACAGTACTATACATTGTTTACATAAAATAGTGCAAGTGTAGCTTAGAATTAATTCTTGGTGAGGTGAAATTTGTCACTCCCAATTGTAACTTTTGGATCCACCACTGAATATAACCAATACTGATATAAACATACCTGAATCCACTCATTTGGCACATCAGTCTCTGCTGCAACCCATGCCCTGTCTGCATTAAGTCTTGCTGCATCACCCAAGCTGTCTGGTATATTGAAACTGGACACACTGATTTGGTCATCCTAAAAGAAGACAAAAAGTGTAGGTGCCTACGTCTGGCCATAATATATTATTTCACACAAAAGGCTCTTGTGCTATCAATTGATAAAACATATTTGTTTTTGTAGAAGATGCATTATTTTGTTGGCCTACTTTACTCCATGGATTATTACTTTTGAAGTTTTAACTTATGTTCAACATTTCTAACAACCTTTCAACCTGATATTAAGCCTTCATAATGTTGTATTTTTTAATTCCTTTGTTTTTTAGTCCTGCAGAGGTCACCCTGTTAATTAGAACTAAGTTATCGTAACCTGTTAATGAAGAAAATATTACTAATTGCAAAATGATTAGGTGTTATCATAATGCTCATCTGAATTCTGGTTTAATTTATATTTCTAGATTTATGATATGTGGTCAAATACTATTAAAATACGTTGCAAAAGAAAGCTAAAAGTTAATGTGAAGCTAGGATGTTGAAGTTTTATTTGGGTTACATAGTTGCAATGTGCTACATACAATTTCAAAAAATTTCAACCTTGATGGCCAAAACTATATATCAGTGAAGAGCAATGTGCTGTATATTGTTTCCAAGGAGAACATCTTTAGATTGCGAATATGCATTACATGTGTTTCTAAACTCTAAAACTAGTCTGTAAAAAATTACCTCATCAAATACTATTGCACTAACTTTGATTCAGAAAATCCCGATTTCATAGATTGCCAATTATGTTACTCTGTTACCTTCGAATTTATTTTTATGTAGTGCTGGCAGAATACATTTGAAGAAATTTTGCTACGCAAGAAGAATGACCTCTACTTGTAAATTTACTGGGTTATATTTTTTTCATCATATGTATTATGAATCGAATACAAAGAAATAAATATAAATAAAACTGCTTCTAAAGTGTCAGTATGTTACCTCTGGAGTTGTTCTGTTACTGGTTGTTATATGGATATTTCTGAGAGTGGAAACAAGGGGGTTGGGTCATATCGTACCCTCTGACTGCGAGATAGGACTAGCCTAAGGGACTGAAGCCATGTTGGGTGGTATTTTCTTTGAATCTATCAGTCTGTAACAAGCTCAAGTTCCTGTCCCTCTCCTATGGCATCTAACAACAGTACCATGTGATGACTTTCTCCATAGCTATCTACTGTTTCTTCTTTAAATAAGATCAACCAGATTAATTAATCAGAACAACTTATACTAAATTTTATCTTTCTAACTCTCCAAGTTTCTGAAATACCGATGGTTGACACAGTAACCTAATTACTAACCTTTAATTGATTATTGACAAAAGATAATTAGAAATATTAACCGTGAATGAATTTAAATACTTACGGTTTTTTCTTCTATGATTATTTATTTGGATTCTACTTACAGCTATTGCTTTGGACTCCATGCCTAAACCATCTTGACACTGGCAATCACACTTAAACCTCACTTCATAATCTCCACACATCATATCACCTCGTCCTAAGGAAGACATAAGTTAATGTTTTACCTTAAATTATTAATTCAATTGTATTTTATGCAAGCTTTATGAATCACTATCGACAAATATTTTTTTTATCATTTTATTTTATATCATCTGTTACAAGCATAGCAGTAAATCATGTTATGTGTAGTCTTCATGTTAAAATACAAAATAAAGTGCAAACACATAACATAATAGTGGGCAAATTTTTTTATTTATATCAGATTTTCTCGATTTAAATATTTTTTTTTATTAAAAAAAATGCTTAAAATTGCTTGTATGGTTTTTGGCACCATACATATAGATATATGTTTTGTTGTAGAAAGGCTTTTCTAGTAAACGACCCTGTAAAATATTTGAATAGTTTGATAAAAGCAAATGAAAAATTATTTGTAAATATACATTTTCCTGTTTTTGATACTGTATATATGAAGATACTATAGAAATGTTTGTTGAGTATGTTAATGAAACTATAATAATTTCAGTAACTTTACTTCCAGTGAAAATTAAACAAAGAGGATGTACTCTATAATTGTAAATATTTTGTATAGTCTTTGCAGCTGAATTTTGGCAATTTTTTTAATGATAGTTTGCAAAATATCAACTGCCATGTTAATTTAGTTTAATGATAATGACGCTATTTACGGTATAACATGATTAGTATTTTGTATATTTTTCTACACAAAATGTTTGATATTTTTGCCTACAAATATTATTGAATTTTAAATCAAGATAAATGTAAGTGTCTTTACATTTCCTCTCATATGAGCTTCACCCCAACAGTACATATATTTTTTTTCCTTTCTATTCCTTTCTTAGAACTTAATAAACACAATTAAATGATTATGAGATTTATGTACTTTCACCAAATGTGATTGTGACATATATAAAAAGCTTTTGTACATTATTCTATAAATTATTTATTTAGAGTGATTTAAAGCAACCTGATTTAAATCAATCCATGTTGGGGCAAAGTATTAAGGATTTTCTTACACATGATTATGTACAAACATCTCCTTGCTCATATATGACTTTTAAGGTGAAGAGGGACAATTACGCACCAGGCATGCATTTATTCCAATATCGTCGGAATGAGCAATGCTACTAAAAAGATCTCCGTCAGAAATGAAGAGTATGAATTTCTCCCCATGTGGCAAGTGGAAGCGGTTTCCTAAGTTGATTATTAAGCCTTATACGATTTTTGAAAAATATGATGAATTAGTATTTACCGAATCCCATGTATTCCTTATGGGACATCAACTTCAACTTCAAGTTACGGTTCATCAAATGGGAGTTTCGACTTTTCCTACTACTATGACATAGTTCAACGTGTCCTTTTTCCGTCCATGTACTTTTCTACGTCATCGGATGTTTGATATTCCCGAGAGAACGAATAAAATAATGGTCCCATAAGCCTAGTGCAGTTCTCCTTGCCTCCTACGGCCATCCTGGCAGTGTTGCCAAACCTGATGTTCATAATAGAGCTAAATTTCACCATTAATATAGCTAAAGAGGACTTTCAAGGAGCTAGATTAACGAAGGCTGCATAAAGTGCCTACTAGGGTAATTTTAGTTGTCAGAGGGGTGGGGGTGCTGCTATTGCCGTTAGCTTTAAAGTGATGGCAATTTATTCTTAGTTTTCACTGCCTAGATTTGGCGACATCACCCATCTCAATAATCCAATGATGTTAATATAAAATCGAAAATAAAGGGTTCCCGGATAACAAAATTGTCATCTTCATCTTAGCCACAGCGCTATATATAAAAATACATGGGGAGGAAAGAAGAGTTGGGTGACGCAGCCTATAGCTATACGAATATCACGTCACGTGCAAAATGTACACTCATGGCAAAAGTTGGTCTTTATGGGCCGGAGTCAGTGGTGGCATCATAGTGGGGCAGAGGGCGGGTGCCACAGTTCACAGTCAAACGAGTGCACGAAAGAGCCAGATCTGCCTCCAAAAGAGCGAAGTTGGCAACAGTGATCAGCAGCTGCCCCAGCGAGAAAGACCTAGGGGAAATTGTCCCTCCTCGCCTTAATACAGGTTGGTGTTGGGTTTGTTATTGCAGTATTCTAGTCTTTCTATGATATCAAGATAAGATTATTTTAGGCATTATCATTCTCCTATAATTACATTTTTTTTATTTTTTCAAAATTTATAATAACAAGAGGTAATTTTATGTACATGTAGAATCAGATAAAACAAATGCAAATTTGCAATTTTCACTCAATCCATGTGTAAATTGAAATTACATATCAGGTTACCATATTTCTGGTATTTCCCAGACATGATCCATTTCAGTAAACTACAATTTCTGCACAGGAGGATTTTTAAACCAGTCTAAATGTCTGGTTTCTAATAACAACTGTGGAACATACAAGTATTCAAAAATTTTATCAACATAAGGTAAAAAACTTTAGAGCATTATGAAGATAATGTAGTAATATAAAACATACCATAATTCTTGCATATTAATCCATTTTTGTCACAGATGGCATGCATGTCCCTCATATCTGGCTCCTCCTTTCCATGTACGGTTCTGCATTCTGCTTCAATGATCATATGGTCTGGGCAGAAAGAATGTGTTTCACGTAACATATCTATTGTTTCAAACTCTCCGGTTGAATCTGGTTGATTTGAATCCATCCACTCAGTCCATCCTGGGGTGCATGTAAGGGGGGGAGCTGTCGGTGGCATTGGAGAACTGCAAGATTTACAGAAAATTAATTTTTAATGCATAACCACATATGTATATTTAATCTCTGTGTGAAAATTAACAAGTGTCCTACAATCTAATCTAATGAAGAAAAAAAAACGGGTTGACAGTAACTTGTATTATGTATATTAGTATAGTGACAATTCTTAAAGCATTACATGTGTTCAATTGAATGATCAAAATGAGGCACATAATCAGAAGGATGATGTACTTGTGCTAATATAAAGTTTTACACTCTTTAACTTTTGGCAAATGTCCCACTTAATGTGAATAGGAGCGTACTTTGGGCAAATCAACATGCATAGGAAAGCAAGCAACGAAATCAATATTTTCTGATTAGAAATAAAACTTCATGTGGACAACTTTTCAAAATCTATATGCCTGAATTCCTTCCAAGCTGCCTCTGCATATTATTGGAATGTGCTACATACAGCAGCTTTTAAAAGTCAGGAACAAAGATAATTCTTCAAGAGCAGGGATAGAGCCTCAGTTTGTATGACTATATCGCCTATTGCTATGCTTGAATTGAAACTGAAACAAAATACAAAACAAATACCTTAATTAACTAAAAATTCTTTAAAATTTGGCAAAATTGTCTGGCAACTTCTCTTCTCTGTATTTCTTTCTCTCCTTAAGTCAGAAAATGCTAAGAATAAATATTCTATTCTTCTACCATCTTTCATGATCTTTGTATTACTGTTAAATAAATTCGATATTTGTCATCTAAACTGACATAACTAGTCAATTGAATTTGTGACTTATTGCCATTCTGCTTTGGTTTACCAGGAGCTGCTACTGTACATTAGTGTAGAATGTTATAATAAAAATTAAGGATAGACTAATATTTAATTGTTACTGATACCAATAAAGTACTGATATAAAATTTACCACTATCAGCAATTGTTATTACACTGATATCACATAAATGACAAAAGTTCATGAAGAATCTGAAGTTTGATACCTAGTGGAGGTGGAGGCACATAGTGGTTTGGATCCCAATTTAAGCTGTAGGTCCAGTCCCGATTATCCTATCTGTGCATCAACTGGACTTCAAACAAGAACTCAGATACAAATACAAATGAAGAATATGAATCATTTAACAATCACCTTCTTCATTAGGAGAAGATGGATTCTGCCTTTGTGAAAAAATGTGTACAGCTAGGAGATATAAACTATACTTTATTTCATGTAACACTAACGACTAACGAATTGGCAGAATCATGCATTCAATCAATCAATAAAGTACAATTAACTAATAGTATATCTATTGGTCAATACCAAAAATCTGTCTCGACTCTTATCAAATACATGAGTTATGCCCTTCCATACATATTCTGTAGATAAATTCAAAGACTGCATAGCAAATTGTAATTCCAGATACTTACGAGGTAGTGAGCTTTGTAGTAGTAGTGGTAGTAGTAGCAGGAGTAGTAGTTGTTGTTGTAGGAATAGGGGTTGTAGTTGTGGTAGTTGTTCTACCTGTTAAATAACAAAAATAATATGAATATATCAGTTATTTTATTTGAAAGGGCATATAATCAAAATTCACTGTAAATGTCCGTATTGCCACAATTACCATTTTGTAAAGTTTGATTTGTCCATAACATAATTATAATAATTTAGAGATGGGCCGATATGAAATTTTGGCTGGTACCGATAAAGTACCGATATAAACTTTACTGATAATGATAACCGATATTCTACCGATCCAATATACAATTAGAAATGGTCCTTGAGAACCTGAATGGTTCATTGACTTCCTTTATAAATTGTTTCAAGGTGACTGCTGTGCAAAAGAAGTTGCATATTTAGACATTTATTTTTTTAGAAAGTAGTGCATGGATATTATCCATAAAAATTACAACAAAATGGCAGAATTTTGCACTAAATTATCAGATATTTATTGATATATTGGTTTGGTAAAATAATCGGTAATTTTACCGATAAACAGATATGCCTATATCGGCCAATACCAATAGAGTACCAATTAATTGGTTCCATCCATATAGTAAATTAAAAGTGAAAGAAAATATCAGTAAAGATATAAATAAAAATAATATTACATATCATAAAGTGCATTCCTGAAGTTACAAATAAGGATTTTTGCCATTATGTTGTATTTTTGGCACTAGCTTACTAGATTTTCTTCAAAACTTATACATACTTTACATAGGCACATGCAACTACATATAAAAGCTGTACATACCACAAATACACAGAACTCTGATCTCGTAGTCATGGCACATTCTTGACCCTTTCTTCGTTCCCATGCCACACATAAGGCCACCCGCAAGACTGCAATCAACATCTTGGCCAGTCTCATTATAATTCACATGATCGCTTACACGCCGACATTGAATCTCTGCCATTTCTGATTGAGAACAAACAGGAGTGTTCCTATATTTCTGGAAAGTAAAACAGTGCTGGTTCAATATTTGGGGACTTATCACATTTTTAAAATTAGTTTAGATCTATTCATGATGAAGACTTTTGTTCACACAAAGAGATTTAGTTTCATGCTTAATTTTTAAAAATATGCAATTATGTATTAAATATTTGCAATTAGAAATTAAAAACTAGCATTGAACTCATTGTTACAATTTGCTGTATGCAGACTTGAATCTTGCATTGTTGAATTCAAATTTTGTTTTTTTCTAAGTTATTTACATCATTAGATTTTCATCCTCCATATTACTACTTAAACCAAGTGGTTTTCAGTAATTAGTCAATTTCATATTATAGTACATTATTCTAAATTAAATATTATTAGTACTGCAGATAATTAATGTTTCACAAGCTTTTGGATGTTTTTGAATTCATAATATCTTGATGCCAGTAGCAGAGGCAACTACATTCTGAAGTTAATCAGAATGATGATTGGATGAAACTGATGAAGGACAAAAACAAAGGAACATTATACTTATGCTAGAACTCAAGCTCAGAACTTTCCATGTGTAAACTTATGCCTTTGAATGGTAAAACTTTATTGTTAATTGTTTTGATTGTTAATTATTTGTTACCTAGCATTCTTCCAAAGATCATTTTACTTCTTTTAAAGTAGCTTCTCATTGAGACTTTCTGTAGTCAGTGACACACTTAACATATTTTCATGTATTAATTTATTAACAAATGAACATAAGACAATCACAATGTGACATTAGTACCGATGGATCAATACAATTTTTTTCCTGATACTGATAAAAATTTACCAATATTGATAAATTATATTCTACTAAATCCTGAATGGTATATTTATCTCCTTAATTAATGACCAATATCTGGTGACAGCAATACATTTTACCTTTTAAAATGAATCTACATACTTCTGCATTTAATTTATAAAACCAAGAAGTATTCATATAAATAATAACGAAGTTAGAGCCTACTTAAGAAAATATGAAATCACTGAAATTATCAGCCATTTCCTCTTAAACAAGTACTGACAGAGTACTGATTAGTCTAACCATCCTTAGAAATTAGCTATCATTTAATCACAAAATGCACTTTTTATACTTTTATACACATATTCATACCCTGAAGGATATTCAAACCCCACCCACTCCCTCTCACAAAAAAAGTGCTAGCATTTGGAAACTCAAAATTATACCACTGACATCAACTGAATCCTACTTTCTGAATATAACCTTATATTTTTACAGCACATAAAGTTGTTACAGATACATGGAATAGAACAGAATATAATTGTCTTAATTTTTTCACAAAGATAAAAATCATTTAATATCTGGTCTCTTATTTCTGTTACATTAATTTGATTCTGTGAAAAAAATGTCTCAAGTTAGTTAATATGAAATTGTACAGAATTAACACTTACAGCAAAAGTGAATGTTGGCATATGCTCTCTGTCATAAGTTTTGTTGGCATTTGGATGGTCATTGTTTATCCAGTTAGTCCATCCTTGAATGCATTGGCTCTGTGCCTCGTGTTGTTGGCATGGTTGTCCAGTGCACACTTTGGTGTGTCGAGAGCAAGAACTGTAATTCAATTAAATATATCACCAAAATATTAAAATAGAGAAAGTACACTATGAACTCTCATTTATGTGAATCATGTTTATCTGTAAATGTAGTTTATCAAAAATGAATTTTAGTGAATTTTAAAAATGCACAAAGCATCTTTTTCTGTCACTATAAGCAATATGTCATAATATACAAAAGTGATTCTACATGATATAACATTGTTTCATAATATTCACTTAATTTTTTTAATGCACTTTATGTGTTTAATAGAACAGATAGATAGGTATCCTTATATTCAGCAGGCATCTTTCAGTCTCTAGGGCCACTTTTAAATCCGATCCTTGTCACAGATTTGAGAAAATCATAATAATAATACTAAAATTAAAATGTGGTTACATAAAGAGTAGATAGTCTTCAAATTATATGCAAATACATACATCTGAAACCAAATCGGTAAACTTATTAAGCTTAAAACCCCAGAAATTAACTGCAAAAAATTTGAGTTAAGATATGGCAAGGTGTAATTACTGCAAACATGACCTGTAGAATTGATTACTTTAACAAGCAATAGGACTGTTCCAATGCTGTGAACCTGTCACCTGTAAAATTACATATTTACATTTACATATTTAATGCAATATATTCTGGATTATATGAAATTTTATTTATCAAAAATGGACAGTGTCCCATCAAATTCAGATAAATGAGATTTAAAATTATTTTAAAAGAAATGATATATCATAGAGTATTTTCATTTATGTGAATTATTATACATATTGTACTGTTTACTA
Organism: Lepisma saccharinum; assembly: GCF_977018435.1. Taxonomy (NCBI): domain Eukaryota; kingdom Metazoa; phylum Arthropoda; class Insecta; order Zygentoma; family Lepismatidae; genus Lepisma; species Lepisma saccharinum. The sequence continues at coordinate 12,747,822 of NC_139232.1, forward strand.
ATTTTGTATGTAATGTTTAAACTAGGAGAAACACTTTGAATTTTTTATCATAGGCAAATTAAAGGGGAGGACACCCCTGCTGGAAATTTCTACTGCTTACAGTAGAGAGAATCTACTGTTATCAATTGTACTCTACTGTATCCTTGGAAATCTACTGAAACTAACGTACATGTGCTGTGGAGGAATTACAAGTGAAAAATTCTCTTCAGTATTACATGTAATATTGTATGTACTGCATCAACCTTAACATATTGCCTGTAAATATAACTTTTTTATTCCTCCAGACAAACAATTTGTTTTTACATGTATTTGAAAATCTAAACACAGTAGATATTTCAAAATACCTATTGATCTACTGAAAACAGTACAGTAGAGGAACTACAAGTGAAAATAAATTATTCAGTATTATATTTAATATGTAGTGTGTGGAGCTTAAGATTGTGGCTGTAAATCTTACATTTCATTCCCTGTTATTAGCAATTCAACACGTATTCTAAAATACAAAAATGTTCTTTACTTACGTTTCGTGAGTATCTGGTTTTCCAATGAATGACGTTTCGAGAACAACTGTTCCCTTCTTCAGATTCTTAAGTTACATAGGCTATCCAAAATACACCATAGTCACGTCAATTCTTTTCTCCCAAAATTCCAGAGATAAAAAGAGGGGGGAAGAAGGTTTATGGTATAAAATGTGAATGTAATAAAGAATACATTGGCCAAACGGGGAGAAGTATGGACAAAAGGTGGGGAGAGCATGACAAAGCTATAAGGGAGGGAGTTCCTAGGACAGGGTTCTCGGAGCATATCATTGAGGAAGGACATGCAATTAGAAAACTGGAGGTAATTCGGGAAGGAAGTAAACTAATGAGGAGGAATATATATGAGGCTTTCTATATTTGCAAAGGTAGGGAAAATAAATTAAACAGAGATGAAGGAAACGTCGATGAAATGTGGATAGGGATGTTTTAAAAATGGGAAAAGCGGGAGTATAAGAACATAGGTTTCCGTATCACCCCAGACGAATTATGTGAGGCTCAAAAAACACATGACTCTGAGCTCAATATGATGTAAGCGGGTAGGGGAAATGTAGGGAAAGTAAGCGAGGAGAAAGCGGCATGCGGACAACTTCCTGCATTTGTTGAGGAGGCATCCTATAGTCAGTACGAGGGAGTAAAATAATTTTATAATCTTATAATTTTATCTTTTTAAGTAGGAAGGGTTCTTTTAGGCTGAGATGGTTTTACATCATGTTTTTAACAGTAATGAAGGCCTTGGAAGTTTTAAAAGGTTTTAGTTGTAACGAAATGTAATGTTTTTCGAAATACACATTTCCTTACATTCCGTAAGTGAAGCATCTCTTGTATATTTGACGTGGTTCTCCATTTTGCCACCAGATGGCAGGTATAACTGACAGTGCTAGATATCTGCTGCCCCCTTGTGGCAAAACTTTGTACTGATTCTGCAAGCAAGCAGCAATGATAATTTTCACTTTCACTTGGCATTGAGACAGCAACAGGGAACATCGCATTTTCGATTGTCGTGGCCTAACTGGCCTACGTGACCAAGCACCAAGAAGCACGATGCATTGCATGTCTTTCTTATGCATAAAAAGGTGCCATTTGCATTTTTTTGAGTATGCACGTGCTATTCAAAATTGGTACATCGTGTATTGGGTTATTGTGACAAATTATTCCAGGTCCACTGGTGTGTTTTTAGTGCAATAGTCAGGTACGTAAGCTTATAGTGCTTTGAACTTGTGACAACTGAATAGTGAAGTGCTTAAAAATTGTGTCACATATGAATTCTATTTTTGCCGACAAATATTCACTTTATCATGAATCCAGGGGAAACCCTGGTGGAACAGTAAATAAATCATTAATTAAATATGCGATAAAAGACCCATTGTTCCCACGAACTTAAAATTTATTTTGTGCCAAGTCAATTAAAATATTCTTAGACATTTTTGTCCGAACTTTACAAGTTCACGCATGTAACTTGTCAAAAATGTGTTTGTAAATTGCAACGAGATTTTGATTAACAATACTTGAGAACAACAAGTGATAGTTGTCAATTAATAGACGATAAAATTCTATCGTAACTTGGACCAATCTAATCAAAGTTAAGAAAGCAAAATATGCAAAAATCGACGTCTTAACAAACAAGTCACTCTTTCCTTAAACTTTTGACGCTTACCACCATATCCTAGTAGCATTAATAAGAATTACTAGTGTAGAATCAGAAGCGTAAACACCTATTCTCAAGCCATGCCTTTGTTGCATCATTTAAAGATCTAGTCAAGTTATATGCAAAATGAAAAGTATATTTGTGTGCATTTTAATGTACGTGGATTAGTGTATATAAATTTGATTCACGTATTAAATTGTGTTATGAAATAGATGCCTCCATTTGTGAAAGGCTAATTGAATTGTGAATTTTCATCAAATTGTTGTATACAATCTTAAATAATTGTTATGAACGACTGTATGGTCAAATAATGTTCAAGAATAAAAATGCATATTACCTGTTACATTTTTGAGAGTAATCAAATTTCCCTTTTTGCCAAAGTACTTAACATTAGGTGTAGATTGCATGTCATGTGAACTAATCCTAGATTAGAAAAACCATGAACTAAAGGAATGCACACACTACTGTGGCTCACAAAGTATGTTGTATGATGTTAGCGTTTGCGTCCCTTATAGTACAATTAGAATTGAGAATAGCTTGTAAGAGTGTATGTTTAATTTTGTGTAGCTTGCATAACAAGTGCATTAAACAAGGGAACCATCAGCCAATTTCATCTTCATTTGGACAGATATACGAACAGCATCGTTTTGACATATGAGTGCGAATTGTATTTTTTTGTTGAAAGTAGGTGCAGAACTCAATGTACTGATACACTCACTCTTTCTGTCTTTAGTGCATCACTCTTAACCTAGAGTTTCAATGCGTTAAATGCAATGAACCCCATAATTTGTGATTGTCCAGTTGATTTCAAAATCATCTAACATCTTCTGCTCCCTGCGTACGACTTCCTCTAAACTTCCTTTGGGCTAAGATTTAGAAATTTAGCCGGGCGATACATAGTATGGATTCCAATTTTTCCTATATTAATAACCAAACCTGTATCCTTGTTCCTGGAATTTTGGCTGAAGAAGGGAACAGTTGTTCTCGAAACGTTGTTCATTGGAAAACCAGATACTCACGAAAAGTAAGTAAAAAAAAAAAAATGGATTTTAGAATACGTGTTGAATTGAAATCAGTGAGTAATTCGCACAACAACAAATTATGTTATTAACATTTCTTATTTTTATTTCTTTGAAATCTGAACAGTACATGTTTCAAAACAGATATTGATCTACTGAAAACAGTAGACAGAATTTTCAGCAGGGGCTCTCTTGAGGCTTCTAAATCTAACAGTACTATCAGAATAAATAGTGATCCCTGTAGCTGGGATGACATACATGTGTGCATTTGAAAAAATGCATGCTACTGATGCATCACATAAGGGTTTGTTTAATGCACAATGAAAAATTGTTGTCAGATGCCCTCCATTTATGATGTAGACAAACTGTAGGAACAAGTGGATAGTAACATCCTTGAATTTTACTACCATCCACGATGAAACTTGCTTTCTGATATTTTTGATAGCACATGATAGTGACCTTGTGCAAATATGATACGTGTATAAAACATATCTTTTACAGAAAAGTCAGGGGTTGAAAAATCGCTGATAGTGTTTAAAACTCATTCTTATTTTTCTCTGATGATATCGTGGTATTGGCTAACGAGTATGCAGAAGAATACATTTGTGGCTGCATTCCTAACTTTCAGTGCAGTGTAAGGAGTTGGTAACCAGTGACAGGAGATGACTTTTTTGCCATCTTGGGTTACTGATGTTGATGAGCATAGTTCAGAACACACTCTGAAGAACGATTTTGGCATAGATACTTTTGCATGCTAATAATGGCATGCTAAGAATGAAATAAGACAGAATGGAATTGATAAGTGGCAAGAATAAATGAACGAATTAATTAAACATTTTTGGGTGCATCAGCACATATGTTCATCTTGCACCCTTCAATGTACACATGGAATTATCCTTAAAAGTGCAAGGTTATAAAGGGACCTGCACAGGTCAAACACAACAGATTCAAAAAGGTAAGGAGACACTAGAAACTTCCTCAGAAACAATGTAAGAGGACTGCTCTTCTCAAAAAGCTAAAAACATTTGATAAAACATTTTCATCTCACAAAACCGATTATAAACAGTTGGGAAGTAACTGCTGAGAAAAGTAAAAGATACATATTCAATAAGAATATGCAGAACACTTAAAATTACATTACAAACATGACACATTAGATAGTCCAGCCCGTCACACAATGACCATGGATGAGATGGCTGTGTCCGATTTGAAGTCAAATTAAAATGACCTCTTCTCGATGGGAGGGAAAAGTACAATCTAAATAGCATACGAAGTACTGCCGCAAGCCATTTGAGGCATTAATCTGAAACTTACTTTACTTAGTAGGTTCCCAAAAATGAAAACTAAACTACTGATTAGAAGTAATTAAAAAAAAAAAATAATTCCTAAATTCCCAATTACTCCTAAGTGTGTGCATTGCTTGTTCCAGTTACACTTAAAAAATAACAGAAGCATTCAAATTACTTTCGATAAGCACTATACTTCTTCTTTTGAAGGCATTTCAGCAGTTCTTACTGCAAAAACTTTCGCATATTACAGTTTTGTTTCTTACCATTTGTGACAGTTATCTTCCTCCATAACATCACCTTCATAGTAGGTTGTATTTCCAATCTTCATGCAAACAGTTTTACAAGAATTCAGAGGAACACACTTAAGCTCTTGCAAGTTATTGTACACCTGAGCATCTGGACAAGGCTTCAATTCGCATCCTGTAAAACAATCAATACTTCAACATCAAGTAAACTTTTACAAGCCACATGCATTAGTAAAACTGAAATAGTACAAAAGATGGGACTGCTAAATAACTCTTCCTAACATTTCCATATAAGCATTGTTTCTTCTGAAGCAGGATATTTTGAATGGAATTCTTGTGAGCAAAATTTAATAAAATTTATTTTATTTTATTTTAAAAGAACTTCCATTATTCTATTAAATAAACAATTTATTTATCATTGATAATACTGTACTTGGGATTTACTGTAATATTAACTAACTGAATTAACATGCTTGGACTAATAGGCAAGAGTTAAATTGCCCATTACTTTCCTCTTTTATTTATTAGGGATGTGATAAATAAATTTAGTCATAATCACATTGATTTGTATGTTTGTTTGTGTTGTTTGTCTGTATGAGAGCCATGGTAGTCCTATCAGTAGGGCATCTGGCTGTCACGCAGAAGACCTAGGTTTGATTCCCAAGGTGAATGTATCAGGTGGGAATTTTTCTAGCAATGTTCCTGCATGGAGCAGCTCTGGGATTCACCTAGCCCCTAATAAATGGGTACATGGTTGCAACTTTAAAAGCAGCTGGAGCATGGTCCTGATCACATCACCTTCACAAATGGCTGAGATTTTCAATGTCTGAAACTTGTCCCCACACCTTCCCATATGCTTTTAGGGTATGTCAAAACATGTAGGAGGTAGCTTCACCTTGTACATATGTGTGGAGGAGAGGGGAGGGAGACAGAGGGAGAGAGTGGGTGTACACGAAATAATACAAACTTATTTCTCTAAAGACAAAAGACGTTACAGAGACTTGATTACCAGGCGCGGTTGGCCCTATAGCGCACAGGATCAGTGAACCCCCAGTAATATACGATAATCACCTCGAGAATGAACAATAAACAATGTCTTTACATTTCCACATTATTTCGCTAAAAATTCTACACAATAAGTCATGTATTTGTGCCCGTAATACGGCGAACTCTTTTGCTGAGAAGAAGAAACCACGAATCGGCCGCCCTGATACAGACCCTCAGTTGAACCCCCACAGGACAGCTCTTGCCATTGTGAAAGCTTCGCACGGGAGCAGAAGCTCGAGGAGGGTATAGGACAAAATACATGGAAGATGAGATTGCAGAACCTATGTCGACACCCAACGGTCATGCGCAGTTCGTTCTCTCGCAGAAGGCGCTGGACAAGGCTCCGATCTCGCTGCTTCCTCCCTTCCAGTGTTGCTGTGTGCGGTTCAAGTTTGAAGCGCACACATTACATATTCAATATTCTCTTTGTATCATTTTTGCACCGAACTTCTTGGAATAAATGCAAGATTGTGGCAGAGATGGATGAGTGGAAACAAATAAAAGCTGGAATTAGATGCGATGAATTAAAATAAAGGAGATACATTACCAAAATAGCTCGTGCATGCATTCAGAGGTTTTTCCTTAAAGGTGGAAACACTTCGGGTTCGCGAAAGAGAAAGAATGGCGCGAAGACGTGACTCGTTGTCGCTCGGTGTCAATCGTCTCAAGTTTGTTAGTTTTTGAAGTGCTTGGATACTTGTTGGAAAGTATTAAGTGATGCTGCGAGTGAAGCGAGGGATGGACTTTACCTAGGTTATGTCATTTGATGCATTGTAGGCGTTGCTGTCCGCGCAGGTAAGAAATGACCGATAGAAATGCACATAATTAACTTAAAATAAACTTCCTTGTCCACTGAAAAAAAGCGTGTGCTGGTCGACCAGCCCCAAATTTGAACAAAGCTGTCGCGTATCAATGAAAAGGGTCTCAGGTTTGATTTCTATAATGCACATGCCATTAGTTGCCATTTCCTTTTAATAAATGTAGGACCAGTTCTGATTAATCGGCATGGACGTCCGGAAGGGGAAAAGGGGGCCGCCCCCCATGGAAATCGAAAGTAAACCAAAAATTATACATTACACGCATATAATTTAATGTCAGTCACAGTCATTTTTGGTAATTATTATAAAAGCGTTGCAGCAACTTCAGACTGAAAGAGTGTTTTTTGCTCCTCCTGGGGAAAAAAAAAAATATTACCTGCCCCTACTTGAGGACGTCCATGACATTCCAAGAAAACTCAACTTTTTTCATAAAGGCACAATTTATTGTAGTTTCAGCCCTAAATTTATTCGCACACCCCTAATACAAAACCTTATACTCCCAGGTAAAAAAATTCTGGACAAATCTTTTAAGCCCTCCCCCCATCCTTTTGTTAGGCGAAGGAAGTCTATTTTGCGGAAACTGAATATATGTCACATGACTTCAGTGAACCCCCGGGTAAATAATGCACGAGCCGCGCCTGCCATATTGATTTGTATGTTTGTTTGTGTTGTTTGTCTGTATGAGAGCCATAGTAGTCCTATCAGTAGGGCATCTGGCTGTCACGCAGAAGACCTAGGTTTGATTCCCAAGGTGAATGTATCAGGTGGGAATTTTTCTAGCAATGTTCCTGCATGGAGCAGCTCTGGGATTCACCTAGCCCCTAATAAATGGGTACATGGTTGCAACTTTAAAAGCAGCTGGAGCATGGTCCTGATCACATCACCTTCACAAATGGCTGAGATTTTCAATGTCTGAAACTTGTCCCCACACCTTCCCATATGCTTTTAGGGTATGTCAAAACATGTAGGAGGTAGCTTCACCTTGTACATATGTGTGGAGGAGAGGGGAGGGAGACAGAGGGAGAGAGTGGGTGTACACGAAATAATACAAACTTATTTCTCTAAAGACAAAAGACGTTACAGAGACTTGATTACATAAATTATTAAAGAAGTGAAACAAAATTTAAGTGTCAAGGGTCATCATTGATTGTTGGCTATTAATTTATCAAAACAACAGAATATCATTTATTAGTATATTTTATATTGAAACTTTATCAGTATCAGTTAATATCTGTTAATCCCTGATATATTCCAGTAATTTCAAAGGAAAGCAAATTTTTCATAAGTACAAATTAAATTATATATTTCCGATGAAACTCTGTTTTGTTTAACCTGTATCTCAGTATTAAATAGGAATATAAATATATATTCATAGAAAGTGTTGTTAAAATTTTGATCTAATCTTCAACACCTACCAAAAAGTAGACAAGGGAGATATCAAGTGTGGAGGCGATCTGAAGGGGAGATTTCAACCCACCCTGATTATTAAGAATTTTGAAACAGCACTGGAAACTAGCTTTCCACCTTCTGCTACTTAATTCACAAGTGACATAATGTTAAAATCTTTATTAGAGAAAGAGATTAATGACATAACAATATGTTCACACACAATCTTTGATAATGCTTAGGACAAATCTACGAGGATCAGTCAAAAAATAAGTTGCACTTGCCCATAACATTTTGTCGGGAAGAGACATTTTGATTAACGTGGCTGGGAACACTGCTCACAGATCCATTGAAAAGGTGGAGTAATGGTTACGCAGTGTGTGTTAGGGATCGGACGTTACCAGTGATGAAAATGTCACATCAGTTGGAAGTGCCATCCAAACTGGACATGCACGCAGCGACTCGCTTTCTGTGGGCAAGCATGTGTAACCCTACAGAGATTCATCGCCAACTGCATGAAGTATACGGTGATAAAGCAATTTCGTGCCAGGCGATCGCAAAATGGTGTGCTTAATTCAAGAATGGGCGTACGGATATTGAGAACGACCATGAGCAAGTAGGCTGCCCACTGCAACGACGAGCGACAATGTTGAACGTGTTCATGAAACGATTCATAGTCCAGAACTCGCACCCTACGATTTTCATGTCTTTGGGTCTATGAAAGAAGAACTTGCGAAGCGACATTATCTTTCCAATGAGGAAGTTAAAACTGCGATGTAAGAATGGTTACAGAAAGTTGGACAGGGAATTCTTCGAACAAGGTACAGTGAAACCCCGATATTACGTTCCCGCATTATATATTTTCCCGCTTAATACATTCATCCAGTCAGGCCCCGGCAAAAGGCAGTGTTAAATAATAGGACGTTCACCTCGATCTTACCTTTGCTGTAACCCCCAGTTTCCCACTTTATACGTTTTCTGAGCTGTGACGATATCTTTAAAATTTGGCAGAAACCTGTTTTGTTGACTGCGACTTCTCCCTGCTTTTTCTTGCTTTTGCAGCTGTTTCATTCACCACGCAACCTTGAACTTCCAGATGTTAGGCTTTCATGCAAGAGGAGGGAGGAGAGGAGCGAAGAGGCATGGTCTGTGGAAGGCTGGGGAGGGGGGTTGAAGGGTACAACTTGCATTTGTCGCACCTTCCTTGAAAGACAGGAAGGGACAACAGCACTTCTTGTAGTCCCTGTTAAGAATAAATGGGGTGATCCTTCTACCTCAGGTTCAGACAACAAGCGCACTGTTGCCAAACCGATTCTCTCCAAATGCTGCCTTCCCTAGAGTTTGGACACATGTGTGACTGAGGTGTCTTTGTTCGCCCTTCCCCTCTACAAAAACGCGAGTGGAAAATTGACAACGCGACTCGTTGCCCACTCATTTACGGAATCCTTCCTAGTTGATGGGAACAAAAAAAAGAGGGGGGGGGGCTTGTTTAATATTTGTAATTTTTTTCCTTCTTCTTGTTTGCAGCGTTGGAAATGGAAAATAAGGATTTGCCATACCTGATAACAACTGCAGTTTCTCTTCAATGGAAAGTCGTTTCGATTCCTAAGGAAATACGATTGGATCTAGTTTGATTATTTTTATTCTGAGGTTTTTTCACGAACGCTATATAATTTGGTTATCAGAATGAAGCTGAAAACGCACAAGCTAAAGTGATTTTTTTTCAATGAGCAGATAGGGCAATATTTTACTCACCGACGTAAAAATATTCTTGTCAAATCAATTGTGTTGGGGAGGGGTGGGGGGCAAAGTTTGGATAAATGTATTATTCTACGTGAGGCAGAGAATGTTTCACTATGCATATTATGTGACTGTGCTGTAAAGTAACGGGGCCAGGAAAAATGAGTGAATAAACGAGGGGTGCGGCAATATTTTCTGAGAGCAGCCAAATTTAGTGCGCATCTAAATGCCATTAAAATGTGACTGATCTAAGCTACCACATAAAGTGGCTCTGGAGCTCACCCAGCCTAAAATAAATTTGTACCTGGGCGAAACCTTGGTGGATAAAGGCTGCCCAAGCATGGTGCTAATCACATCAGCTCCAAATTGGCAGAGATCGAAGAGTATGTGGGGTAAAGGTGACCGAAGCATGGTGCTGATCACATGATCTGCCACATCCTCTTTATATGCATCATGGCATGGTACAAAGTACATGGGGAACTGTACCTTCGCCTTTTTCTCGTTTGAAGGGGGCGTTTCTTTCTCATGCCCCCTATGGTATCATCACTAGTCTTTACTGAAAAGTGCCAAGTATTTCTGCCCCGATTTTCTTGCTCGTGTGGAACTGACATCTTAACCAATTAACATAAAGGCAAAAAGCGATCTCCTGTCTCCTTTCCTCTGACGTCTAAAATTATGCAGTTGCTCTTGAACCTGAATACGTGCATTCATCGAACATAGCCGAACATAGCGTACTGCAAGGAAAAAAAGATGCCCATCTTCCATGATCTCATTAATCCACCACTGTGCACAGCTATGCATTAATTGAACGATTGAGCCGGTTTCTCATTCTTTAATGCCCTGCATTGGAAATCTTGCTCTTATGTCTGAAGCATTGACATGACAACATGGGAGAGTGTCAAGCAGTGATCCTTCCTCCCCCCCCCCCTTTCCTTCTTTTCTTTCTGCAACTTGGCCGAGCAGGAATGAGCACACTTCTGATAAGCACTGCTCTACCACCTGCTTTTGTCTCCCCCTTCCCCTCCCTCCCATTGCAAACCGGTCGGAGGGGTATCTGCGAGCAGCGGGCAGCTGGCAACCAGCGCCAATGTTTCGTCTCCTGGCTCCAGAGCTATGACTCATAAGGGAAGAAAAACGGCAGTGTTTTGAATCTCGCCTCAGAAGGTTGTTTTGCTTTGACAATTAGGAAACACGAGCAGCAGACACAATGCGAGAGTTAAAAAAAGATGATCATTTTTTTTTCTTGTTCTGCCTTCGGATAAACACCTTGAACACACAGAGCAGTGCAGAAAGGAAATGCACATGATGTTAAGAATGATATAATCGCAGTTTTCTTCGGAACCATTCACATGCTGAAAATAAAAGTTGTTGGGAAGACAAAAAAGAAAGAAAACACGTTATTTATGGAAAACTATTTCTGGAAGGGGTGTTTGCCCTCCACAAAACTTCTAAATCCAATAATAAATTGTCGATTAATATGGATGTAAATAACATTCAGTGGTGTGCCCAAGGGGGCGGGGATGGATGGGGGTCATACCCACCTTTTGTCGAGTATTTCTGATAAAAGAAAGGGAAAAAAAAGGGGATAACATCATAGGCAGGAAAAGATGGCAAAGTGAGGGCTGACAACTATTAAAAGTATACGTAACCCCATATCCCTTTCCAAAATCCTGCGTGCATCACAGATAATTTCTTGTGACGTATAAAAATGTGTAAGTTTGGCAAAAATTCTTTTGTTCACTTCATGCTGTTGGACTGATCGGGACTGCATACATATGAGCTCAAAGTGGAATCTGAATCATTCTGCATGTTTTCAGGACACTTTGATTGATTGATAAATGATCACCTACCCCTCTAATTACCTGGGACTTCAAAATCTAGCAACTAATTACCAGTTTACAGAGTAAATAGATATCCCACATAATCAAATGAACCTAATAGATGGCAGTTAGAAGCAGTCCTCCACTGTTCCTATCCTACGAAAGTGGGTACCGTTAATCCTTCATTGACTTTCACAGTGGGTCTTGCTTTTTTCCTTGGCAATTCATAATCATACTTCTATCCCGATGTTAAACAATTTTCGATATAATATACCCCTAAAAAGTCGATTGTGTAGTCATTTGTTACTGACACTTGAGTTTCACCCCCCACCCCCCCTTATGCTTTCCTGCTTTTTACGTTTCCCGCATTTTATGTTTTTTATTTACAGGCCCCTGAAAAACGTAAAATTGGGGTTTGACTGTATAGAGAAACTAGTGCCATGCTATGAGAAATATTTAAACAGACTTTGAGATTATGTAGAAATGTCGTTTAAGTGAATACAAGAACTGTCCTCCATATTCCATTTGCTAATTCTTTCAGGCTAGTGCAACTAACTTTTCGACTGCCCTCGTACTTACCTTCAACACAACTCTCATCATTACACATTTGAGTTAAACTCCTGTAGATATACTGGTTGTCACAAGTAAACCTGGGACATGTTTCAACACATGGAGAGTACTGCGCACATGTTTCATCACATTGTATTGCTAAAAGATAATGAAAAAATAAGAGAAATGAAACAATACTTTACACATATATTTCTAACAGAAACAGTGCTAAATATTCATAAACAACAAACTTATCGATTGGGAGAAAATTTATTCTAAATAACCATAATATTAATATTGATAAATTTACTATGTACTGTATACTGTATTATTTATGAATCTATCCATATCCAAATAATTTCAAAATTGTAACACATGATTGGGCCACCAACATGAGTCAATTTAAGCCTTATTTTCTTTTGTAATATAATTGTCGATTACTATGTTCGCTGATATACATCCTCTATATCTTCTCTAGAAAGTTAAATAATAATGCAGTAGAACCGTAATTTTATATTCCCAGATTTTTATATTTTCTTGATTATAAATTCACTTTTCATATTCCTAATAGAGCAAAAATGTTACAAAAATTTCCCAAATTTTACATTTTTCTGCATTTTAAAGTTTTTAAATTTTATTTCCTATCAGAGTCCCCCCAAAACATAAATTCAACGTTTCATTGTAGATAACTGTTATCTTTAATGTGATCTGTAAAATATGGATCATCTTATGGTTTGAAATAAAAATGAATAAAGTAGAAACAATTCACTACCAGGCATGTATCTAGAAATATATTTCAGGAAGAGGGGGGGGGTCCAAACCAAGTGTATTAGAAATAATAATAATATAAATGTTTAAATTAATATGTTAATATAATTTATAGGCCTATTCATAATATGTAAAGTAATTAATACTGTATTGTTATTATTACATGAATAGGTAAACAGATGGTGTAAGAATAGAGATATAACAGTATATATTCATTATCTATCTTATGTGCAGCTAGGATCGCCAAAATTTGAATGAAAACAACTGTCCGAGCAAGGAAATTAATGGCAAAAAGATAAAGAATTGAATATTTATTGAACAAAGGAAAAGATGTTAGATCCACTTGATAAAAAGAAAGTTCCTGTTTAATATTTCATGCATATATTATACGTAGCAGTGTGCATACGTTGGTACTGTCATTCAAAGCCATATGATCAAAATATAATTCTTGCCTTCCAATAAGTTCAGTGTAAATAAATAACCCTCGATAATACAACAAATGCTAAACAAGTAGGTATATTTTCATTATTTAATTTTAGTACTTTGCAAGTCTTTCATGAGGGTTGGATCAATGGAGACCCCTAAATACATGCTTGTTCACTACTGATTAGTTAAGTTATGATTTCAAGGACAAATTGAACAATATTAATTATGCCTTACAATGATGAAGTGAAATACAATAAAAAATTTACAAAAAAAAAATTGAGATTTCAATCAAGAGCCTGCATTTGTTCATAAGGTACTGAATAAAGTGGAAAATGATCCTATCACCTTCTCTATGGCCAAGATCAAGAAAATATGAGGCCTTAACTCCACACCCCTTTCATGCCTTCATTGTTACAGCTTGACCAAGATAAGAATGCACCTGTGGTTAATGTACTCAAATTTTCAGTTGAAAGTGAGAGGCAGGAGTGTGGGTGATGCAATCAACTGATTTCATTGTTGCATTGAAAAATTGCACAGCACTGTCAAAAGGCATGAGCAAAGGAAAGTGTGGGGAGAAAACAAATGACTGTGCATTTTAGTTTGCAAAATTGCCATGGCATTTTTATCTTCGTTAACTGTACACACAGAGTAGAGCTTTTTACTTGAATCTGAGCTGTGATAATACCACATCGAAGTAATAACAATAATAACTAAGATACTATTATAAATTCTTATCTACTCATACTTGACCATTGTTGATTTAAAATTGTTCATAGTGGTTATAAATAAGAAAAGAAGTATTATACTTCTACTAGGTTATAACAACTTGCCACAGTTTAGATTTAAAATACTCATTGATTCACTTTTGTTGTAGTAAGAATACAAAAGGAAAAACCAATAATCAATTAATTATGAAACCAACAAGAGAGAGAAAAAATAAAATTAATATTTTACACACCTTGAAAATACTCAGCCTACAGTAAAATAATAATCAGTTCAGCTCTATTTGGATTGAGCTATTGAAATTTATTCTAATGATTTTGTGTATTTAATATTAGAAGATGAATATAAGTTGTAGTAAAAATTGGACAAAGATGGAGTACTCCCTTTTAAAAAAGAAAATCTAAGTACTTACGGCAAAGTTCTTGGGAACGCCATTTAATTGGAATACCATGCAAGTTGCATTCTTGTGCATAAGCTGCTATTGCAGTACACAAACATTCACAATCTCCACCCATGTCACATCCACATGTATCAAATATACACCTTATGGGGAAAAAACAAGCAATCTATGTAAATATTATATTCTAGTATGGAAATAATTTTTCTTACATTCAAGATCTTGAATGTAAGGAAAATTACTCTGTATATATACAGAGTAATTTTATTCTATACAAATAACATGATTCTTGTTAAATACATATACTAATATGTCATAAATAATATTATTTCAATATTTTTTGATAATGAGAATTCTCAGAACTATAAATATGATTGACAATATGCAATACGTATCCAACATTTAGCAGAATAAATTATTTTAACAAAATAGTGAAGCTGAGTGTGACAAACTAAGAACATTACTCTCCAGATAAAAACACATCAGCTTATAACTTGTCAAAAGAAATCATACAGTGTCTTCATACAAAGTTAAAGAAGGGACATTAAAAGCTTACAAATAATAAAAAAGTCTACTTATGTACGTTTCCAAATTATACCTTACTAATCACCAGATCCTTAAAATGAAGGTTACAGAAAAAAAAACTTAAAATGTGAAAACAATAATTTGCATTTAAATGATCCAGGATAGCCAGATGTTAATATTCTAACAATTAATGATTGAAATATGTGCATGTTGTACCTCTGTAAATAAGGTTCATATTCCACTTCTGAATGGCATGGTTGAAACACTTCAGACCTCAAAATGCTGCATTTCTGTGTAGCCCATAACTTTCTATGTGGTGCAGACAAGCACGTATCCTGAAAAAAGAGGGGTTGATCAGAAAGTAAAATAGGACAAGTTTAATTGGCTAATTATACCAAATGGAAACATCTGACATTATTGATCAAAATTTGCATATCAATATCCATCAATCTACATCACATAGTCCGATTTTGAATTAAATAGTTGCTTGACTAGTTTTAATTTTGATGTTTTTGTGTGTGATTACATCTATGCGCATCGAGTTCAGAACTGATAATATATTTTTCAGAAACTTTGTTTAGCATTGATGGTCATGTTTCCATCATAGCAGTTAATGATGTTTTCCTCATGCAGTGTTAGTGATAATTTAACCAATCTGGTATTTCTATAAATTTTCTGTAAATGTTATCAAATGGAACACAAAATTTCTCATACATTCATAGATTCTAATATGCAACTTGCCAGAGAAATATATTTTGCTGCCTGATCTGTGATAATTACCATTGATGAATACACCAGAAATGACACCACCATAAAGTGAAATGAGATCCCACCATAAGGAGACGAATAAACAGTTCACATTTTACATGGAATGTGTGTTATTTTACGTAAGATTAGTTCAATATTTTTATTCCTATTAGAAAATGTTATCACAATTGTAAAAATGTCAAATTGGTTCACTAGATATAAAATGAACATTTCATGAAGAAATGAGATGAATCATTAATTATTTTATTATCCTGATTCATTTTGCCTTAGAAATTTATTTTGCAAAACTGGGGATCATGAATTAATTTTCATAAAAGCAACAACAATTATGTCTGCAGAATTATGTAATAAACTATGGACTGTCTACAAAAATATTAGGTTTCTCAATGTACATATAATCAATATGAAAAATTGTTACTTTTCATAAGAAAAACCCTCTCTTACCTCTATTTCCTGTGCTTCTGGACAATATTTTTGTAGTCTCCATGAATCCCCAAATAACATAGGAGATACTTCACTGATGCCCCCTGATGTGGTTTGGAAGTCATCTACATCATTATCATTATAGTTGCCACACAGTCCCTTCACCTGAAAAAATTGAATAAATACTATTTGAAAAAAATTATCTAATATTTTGGCATTATCACATTGTAGAGATTAAACAACCAAAAGCTCTTTATACACTCTATATGCATGTGTACATGTGTGTTTGTGTGTGTGAAGGTAGAGACCGTGGTGGTTCAGTTAGTAGGGCTTCTGATGTGAGAGGTACAGGTTAATTTTGCAGGGTGGATGATTCAAGTTGAAATTTTTTCCAGCAATATCTCTGAGGTTTACTCCTCTTTTAAATAGTTACCTGGAACAATCCTGGGAAGTAAAGGCAGCTAGAGCACATTGCTGATCACATCACCCCAAAAAAATGACCAAGATTGTAAGTGGGGCTCCAACTACACATCACCCCATAAGCTTTTTAAGCCTTTACAGTATATTGCAGTCTGTGTCTGGGGTGGGGGGGGGGGGTCGGGGGAGTCAACTGAATATAAGGACAATGCTTCAAATGTGCTAAAAGTTTAGAAAATGATGCAATGCTTACTAAAGAATCAATTCAAAACTAATATCTTCACTGATTACACATTTTTTTATTTGATTTATTTTACTTTGCCTTTTGTGCCACTTTTGACTAATTTGTGAAGATGGGGATGAGTGATGATATGATGAAATTGATGAATGGACACTCACAAACATCCATGCCCAGGCCAGGATTCGAAGCCGGGACCCCTGGCATCGTAGCACGATGTGCTAACCACTCTGCCACGGGGGCCGGCACTGATTACATGTTGAAAGTTTGTTTGTTTGTCAATTTTCAGTCATTATTCTACATACATCAATTTCGAAATCAGCCATAGATGAACCATTAAATTTATTCCGCTCCAATAAAATAAGCAAATATTTATTTACTTAAGATTCAAGATTCTGTTAACCATAGTTCAAATTCAATTCATGATGACTTAATTAAGAATTCAAAATAATATCGTATCAATCCATAGGATTATTCTTTATTTTTATTTTAACTTTCTCTAAGCTTCATTCCACCTAAGTTCATTCACTTGTTTACACCAGCTGTCCAGTCCTCTCAGGTATTTGAATTATGCACAGTCGTGTGTTACGCAGACTTCCACTTCCTGATATATTGGGGCTGCAAGGTTTACATTTGGTAAACAAGAAGCAGCTTAAATGAGTAGGAAGGAAAAAAACTGACTGTTCGGCATATAGGAAATCTGCAGAGAGAGGTGTTGAGAGGGATGGACAGACTGGGAAGAGGCTCACTTTTGGTTTTGATTAGGGACAGGCAACAGGACTTGGAAAAGAACAGAAGGAGCAGTCTGACTGACTTAGGTGAACTGCCTACAAAGTCTACAGAGCTTAGTTTATTTTACTCTACATTTCCTAAAATTCATCATCGTTCTTCTAAGTGTAGACAGGTAATTATCCTAACCATAACATGCATGATTCAAGTTCAAAGGTTCACAAAATCGAACGAGTGACTATTTGCCATTTCTAGTAGTATATTTAGGTATTGTATTTCAGTTGTACCTTTCGCAGCCAAGCATACAACTTGTCATGAGGACAAGTGGTTTCTTCATTAATGAGAATGAATGGTGTATAGCTACACTTTCCACTTAATCTATTGGGAGTGGTTGGTTCGATCCCATCATTCTGTAGAATGATACGATATTTATTTTTACTATTTAAGAAGTTTATTTAGTGTTACTTTTGTCTTAACTTTTCCACAACGAATGTACTTACTCTATTCTTCCATTTTGGGTCAACCTTAACATAGATCCTTGTTCCTCTATCCCATTGCAGAACAAGACCTAAGTCAAACACCTCAGCGAATACAAATAGTCCTGCCTCTCTAACAACAATTCTGAAAAGGTACAAAAATTCCAAACTTAATTAGCTTAAATATCCACCTAATCATCTATTAAAATCAGTGGCGTGCGGCACTGAATGAGGCAGGGGAACAGGTGACCTGCACTTGTCCCTCCTCTCCCATACCTGTCGTAATATAATACAGTAGACCAAGTAAAATTCAACCCTTGTTGAAATGAACCTAATAAACATACGAAACATATGTTAAAAATTTTCAGAAGTGACATACATGAAGCATGTTAAAATTATGATAATACCAATGTTAAAGCAAATATGATATAATGTAAAGAAAACATGAAAAACAAAATTGTTGATGCGCAACAAAGGAAAAATTAATAAAAGCAATTTATGAGTGATAAGAGAAAAAATGTTTTGTCGAAACCGGTTTCATCTCTCTATTTGTAGATTAAGTTGACATTTTTTTTTGTAGGGGGGAGAGAGAGAGAGAGAGGATAGAGTTGAGCATTGTAATTCAAACGTCCTTAATGCAATAATGGCAATCAGATGGCCGAGTTTTTTCATGACGTCCGCTAGATTTGTAGAAATTGTGACAAAACCCGAACTGTTCCAAACTCTCTTCTCGGGAACAAACAAGGACAACAAAAATTTTCCACTGGAAGAGCATTCAGTTAATCATTTTACAGAGGTGTAGTAACTTGTTTGAAAATGCCTTGTGTACGAGTTCCTTTTAGTTTCTAATTAGGTTAGGATAGGTGTATGTCAGCTGTCTTTTCTGTAAAGTTCAATGAACTGAAAGCTTTCGTCTTCAGCCGGTTGATCATAGAACATTCGCAACATTCGCTTTCTTGTCCTGCGCTCCGCTTGTCTTGCTGGTGGAACAGGTGGATGCGAGCTGTTCCCTCGGAAGCTACTTCGCAGCGTTTAGCCAAGGCATTTAGCAGACGCTTAGACTGTAGAATATTTTTCTAGTTCGTTATGATGACGGACGCAATTTTGCAATGAGATTAGGAAACTATAGACTTACTACACTCAAAACTATCACTACGATGCAATTAAACTTTAGCACATAGCAAAAACTCGAAGCTAAACGAATTCGCTATGTCTCTCGTAGGGAACAGCTTGAGAGTTCAGCTTCCGCGGTGGGAGGATCGTTTACTTTCACGCGTGGTCGGAAATACTTGGCGTCAGAGCAGAGTGTGGGACAACGAGAGTAGGTGAAGTAAACAAACTTCCAGTCAGGGTGAAAGTTTTTCTTCGGCGTGTTGATTTCGGAAGAAAGAAGTGTTCTTCTTATGTAATCATAGATAATTTAAATAGCTAAAAAGGGCGATAAGTAGAAGGGAACAGCCTGTTCTCTCTGTTCCATGGAGGGACCGCCACTGATTAAAATGAATAACAGTTTGTAACACAAGACAGAATTCATTTGTATTTTCATTTGGACAAAAATTTTAAAATGTCTCTAGTCTAACTTTAGAATAGTGTGTTCAAAAAGACATCTCTTCTTTGAATTCAATTAGCGAAAAAGAAAACATGTATATTTAATTATGAAAACTTATCTTATGCTGCATAAGAAATAGTTATTTGTAGTGAAATGTATTCAAAATCCACATATGTAAATATTCCAATAAGCTCTTCTAAAAAGTTGGTGCAGATAGACATATAACAGCTTAGTATTCAGGTAGAGATATATGAAAAAATTAAACAGATTACACATTATATATATTGTATACATATACAGAATGTCCGAGATGTTTTCGTACCCCTAGATTATATTACATAGTACATATTACTCAAAGATGTACATGGCATATTTATTGTTTATTATAATATGTATTTACAATATAACATACTTGGGTACTTTACATTACATTACAGTTCATCGTTTGCCCCATGTGTTGTCATTCGTGCACCCATACATACTTCACTAACTGTTCCTCAGCACTTTAGCTAAGTCTGCTCAGACTTGGTACAACAAATGACATACAAATTCTAGCAAGCATTCCACGTGACCTTCAGAACAAGGATTCAAACCAAGAAAACAACCAAGCAACCGAATGCCAGCCACTTTTCAAGATGGTCAGAACAGGATACATGCAAATAGGGGTAAGTGGACGTCTTGGACACTCTGTACGAGGGTTATTCTATCCAATTATGACAAATCTTATGAACTACTCTCTATAATTATATATTTTAAAAAAACTGTCATATTTTACCTTTCTAAGCCCATAGTTGATGGTGTTGGCTTGTCCTTAGTAAATGTTAGTCTCTCTTGCTTCTTACTATCACCAACACTAACAGTCACAGCTTTAGAACACGTCACACCACTTGTGCCACAAGGAACATTCTGAAACATTAGTCATACATTATAATTATGCTTTCTGAAATAAATCAAAAACTTTAAAAATGCATAATATTCAGTTAATATACTGCAGGATATTTAGAAAATAAATTACCAGGTAATATACTGCAAAATATTTAGAAAATAAATTGTTTTTTTTTACTGACTGAATATTAAACAATGGTACTACTTACATTTCATTACTTGATTCACAGCTGCTCTAATTTTTAAATTCACTATATTATAAACATAACCTTGTTTTGAGAGAGTTCCAATTTATCTAATATATGTAACAAGTATGCTGCAGTTTCAATTGTATTTAGTGTATTTACCTGAATTGTTACAACAAATGTGTCTTCTTCACTAAGAACTCCCTTAGCTAAAATATAGTCACAGCTTCCCTGGAAATCATAAATCTTCCCATCAAATGTCTTGAAGTGGGATTCACCCCATGCAGAGCAAACAGCAGAGCAAACCCTTTCAGTACAAGCCCATGTCCCAGATTTACAAGCACTGAAAATATAACAGAGGAAATAAAAAATAATATATAATCACAAAAAAAAATTCTACTTCTTCTATCAGGTACATATTCACATCATTCTCAAACTGTACTATTATAATGACTTGACTATTGTAATTTCTATCATTATTATTATTTGGCTTTGAAATCAGCACTGTTTAAATGCATTTTTGTTTGTGCCAAAAAGTTTGAAAACTGCATGCATGTTGTATGGGTATCTTGGTATCATACATTTCTAATTGATTTTAATTCACTTATTTTCAAGTGGATTGGGTAAATTGAATTGTACATACTTACTGTTCTACTCTGTGCAACAAAAATATTTAAACAACATAAAATAATGCATATAAGCATGCAAATGAGATATATAAAATTATTTAAAAGTTTATATCAGATTGTGGTTATAAATTTTGGAATATAAATATAAAGAAATATAAACTATTTTGCTTGCCTCAAGCAAGTACACAGTCTCACAGTGACAATAGGCTTAAACTTATTATTATTATTACTATAATTTGGGGAATATTATATAAAGATCTGTTTTCACATATTATACACAAGCACACAAACAGGAACAACAATTTTGAAATATTACACAATGGTAAGTACAAAGGTAAGTAAGTTTCTCGTATGGCACAGGTAGCTATGGTTAAACTCATGGACTAACAGAAAGTTAATCAGAGCTAAATAATATCTGACAATGTTATAATGTCATACATACCATGAATTACAATCTTCTTGAATCTTTTCTCCTTCACTATAGCTTTTCCCTCCGTGATGACATGGACACTGTGATGGGAGAACACACTTATTTGTCACTGAATCCAGCACATAACCATCCTTGCATTTACACCCAGGTTCACACACAGTTGAAGGTGTACTTGGTGCACCTTTGGTATGCATTGTCTGTAAATAGAAATAATGCTTCTTGTAGTCCTATGCCATTCTTTTCACATAAACAACATTAAACATAAGGGCAAATATTCTAAATAGATAATTTATTTTGATCTGTCCAAACTGTTATGTTCCAGACACCAGAATTGCAGATATTCTTACAGGAGCATGTCTAGAAAAACAATAAGATAAGCAAACCAGTCACACATCTGCGGCACCAATCACCTATTGAAAATATATGTAGATGTTTGTGCAACATGGAAGTGCTGGTTTTATTGTATTGTTAGTGTTTGAGGGAAGTGTGACAGGTTATGCTCATATTTGAGGAAGATAGTGCTGAAAGTGTGCAAACGTTGAAGTTACCATACAACAAATTAGGAATGAACCAGATTACTTGGTACCGATGCTCTATCATTACTGGCTGACAGTGTATAGGTAAAATTACTAATAACTTTACCCATTCAATATTTCTTCAAATACATGTAACTTGGTGAAAAAATTGGCTATTTTGTTATTAATATGTTTATAACAAAGTAAAGTAAAGTGCTCCCCTGTGTTTTGCACCACACCATGAAGGCATATAGGGGGTGTGGGGTTAGGGCCCCACACTTCCTTGATCTCGGCCAAGCTGGGGGTGATGTGATCAGCACCATACCCCTGGCTGCCTTTACTCCCTTGAGTTTCCTCCAGGTGCCCACTTTATACGACACTCGGGGTGGGCACCGGAGCTGCTTGAACAGGTTGAAAAAGTTCTGGTTCTTCCCAACTGGGGATCGAACCTGGGTCTCTTGCATGGTAGTCAGATGCCCTAACAACTGAGCTACTGCGGCTACTATATATGCATATAATATAAATACTTTTTATTTGTAGTGACTAATCTTCTTATTCAACATTTTGACACAATTGCATTTGACATTTTGATATATGTCGCAACACTGAATATTAAAATGTTTAGTCACTACAAAGAAAAAGTGTAGTTTGAATTAGTGTGATATGAATGGAACTGCACAGACAATTGCCAACGCAAATGTTTTAACCTTTTTGGCCATTCTTTGTATTTTAATGTCCCATCCTTGAAGGAAGATTGAGGTAATCAATCATAAAACTAGGATTACTAAACTGTTTGGTTTTTATGATGTTGACAAGACATGGCATGAAATGTCACCTTTTAAAATCTATTTTAATATTATGTCATATGAGAATATATGTCTGTGGGTGAAGTTGGTAGGGCATCTGTCATGTGGGAGACCAGGGTTCGATTTCCGAGGCAATTAGATCTCTGGTGGGAATTTTTCAGACCATGTTCCTACATAAGATGGCTCTGAGATTTGATGATTCTCTCATAAAACCGGAGGGTAAAGGTTGCTGGAGCATGGTGCTGATCACATTACCTCCACAATGGCCAAGATCGTGAATGTGTGGAACCTCCACACTCCTGCCTCTGAGCCTTAATGGCTTATGAAGGGTAAGTCTTTACATGAATATATTAATGTTTTGCAGCAAGCTTTGTTCAAGTGATATGCAATTGAATGCTTATAATCATTCATAACAATTTAGAAAAAAAATATAATTTCGCATTGTTCAAGTATTTGTATTGGCTCAGCCCACAAGAAAGTTACTTTAGTTATTAAAAAATACATATATTTTAGTACAACTTACTTTGCATGTTAAAGGTTCCGATGATTTACACTGTGAAAATTCTTCATTGTTATCAGCATCACACGATGGTGATTTTATATAGTTCATTGGAGTGTTCTCAATTTCTTGCTCTGATGCTAAATGACAAGTCCAAACTGCATTAAGGCATATGCTGTAAAGTAGGGTAAATATTAGACATGAAATATGCAACTTTAATATCCTTGATTGATTATAATAGGCATAATAATAAACTGAAGTGCTTAGAAATAGATTGGAAATAAACCTTCACTTATACGCATTTATGACAAATGTTTTTTGGTCTGAAGAAAATTATTACCTTATTTCTTCGAATCCAGCATGCCATTGAAAAAGGCACACCTTAATTATTGCTTCAGCTTTTGAGAAAAAAAATGCTTCCGATCTAAGGTGTACAGATGTGGATAATACCGATACCTTATTAGAACAATACCGTAGCATTACATTTATACTGTAGTATTACATTTACATTATTGTCACATTTACCATTCACAGTACTACCCCAGCATTAGCATTTACATTTACCATTTGAACAATAACAGCACATTACACTATATTATATTAATACCATGGTATATTTATACATATACACTCAAATTCAAAAATGCCATGAAATCCAAAGTGCACCTAAATTTTGAACATCCAAAAACCTAAAAAAAGATGCACCTTAAATTTGAAGAAATATGGTAATATGTACAAACTTACAGAAACTGAAAAAAACTATTAGAAATAGTTCAAAACACTAAAAAGTCTAATAAACCAGAGTAAATTGGAGCTTGGACAGGATTTGACCCTGGGATCTTGGCATTTCAGACCAACTGAGTTAAAAGCCAACCTCTGGCTTCCATAACTTAGACCTGTTTCCTTGAAATGAACTGAAACATATGCAGAAATTTTACCACTTGCACGAATTAAGTATTATTCTTAGAAATTCTCACTAAGTGTGTGCAGAGACATATAAAAAAAGCATTTTGTTTCATCAGACACTTAGTAAGTCAACAATTGTCAAACGTTTTCAATTTCACACATGAATTAACTTACCACAATTCTGGACCATTGGCTCCTGGTCTGATCTCCTTGAATCCTGCATTATGTTCCTTGCCTTCATAAACACAAGGGCACTCTCCAATGGGAATGCATTCTCCATGTGAATTCAAAGTATAACCCTCTGGACAATTGCACCCTTCAACACACTTCTTCTTACAGTTATTACGGCTTGCAATATCATTGCAAGATCGTGTGCAGGAATTTCCACACATGAGATACTTTTGATTTCCTGGGCAGTGAATTCCTACATGGGAAAAGTTAATTAATATTTATTTGAATATAGCTATAATATCCAAGTGTAACCTAGATTTGTTGATAATTGTTCTTCAAAATAGTAAATAACAAAATGCTAATTAGTGAGGTGACACAGTATGGCATTGGCTAATTTGAATATACTAATAATAGCCCTTTGCATAACAGCCCTTGAGGGGCCTACCAACTGTAGGCATCACTACTACCACATGCCTCAGCTGATATGGGTGATCATCCAAGCAGTTACGAGGTGACATGTGGTCAGTATAATAAACCACCTGTTGTATGTTTACATCACAGGGTTATGCTACTCATTTGTAGTTCCCCAATTTCCTCATGTTTGTGGGTAGCTACTGTCCCATACACTAGCCAAAATTTTGGAGAAAAGTTGTTACACTTCTCCCCAGGAGACTAAAACCAGCATGCATCTCGTAGCCTAAGCCCAAAGTCTGATGCCTTAGACTGCACAGCCACCAAGCGAGATTCCAATTTCAGTATATTCAAAAATATTTTTTCTTAACCAATTCCAATGTCAATATTTAACTGATTTTAATTTCTTCTTCTTCTTACTACAGCTCTATGTGAGTCCTGGTCTGATCAATTGATTTTTGGTCAATCTTCTTTTTACCTTGTGACACCTTTTCCAATTCTTTATTTCACTGTTCTCAGAACTTAAAGCATGACATCATCTCATTTAAATTTTTGCCTTCCTTTTGATGCAAATCAATATGTCAATTTTGGCCAGTATACATGCATCGAAAACTGGCTTCATTCTACAACTGACACAAACACTAATATTTTATTTCACTTTTGATTTTGAGAACTTCATATGCTTTGCGAAAAGAAATACTAACTTACCACATTCTCTGACTTCATGGCGCCAATCAATGATCACATGTTTATGAGCACATTCCTTTGCATATGCTGCCATAATGGGACATAAGCATTCATGAAGTTTACCATGACATGAGCACAGGTCGTATAAGCAATCTTGATAGAATGATTCAGGATCCACAATCAAATGGCATGCTTTAAAAAAAAAGGAGAAATTCAATAGCACTACTCAGTTAAAAATCATCTATTTAAAATTTTACAATAGATAAATATGTACAGTATATTAGCTTCTGATGTACATAATAAGCCAATTTCATGTATTGGTGCCGGACCCTGTGGCCGAGTGGTTAGCACATCATGCTGCGATGCCAAGGGTCCCAGGTTCGAATACCGCTCGGGCTTGGTTGTTTGTGAATGTCCATTCATCAATTTCATCATTTCATCACTCATCCCCATCTTCGCAAATTAGCCAAGAGGCACAAAACGCGAAGTAAAATAAACTAAATCAATCAATCAATCAATCATGTATTGGTATAAATTAGTATTAGGTCAGACTTAGTGAATGGTACCAGAATATGCCATTTAGATTCTAGTTATGTATGGATGTGTGCCAAATTTCAAAATTTTGAATAAATCTCCTGTAATATGATACTTTATTGTAGAAATAGTAAATTAATTTTTAACACTATGACAATTGTAAAAATTAGACTATAGTAAAGCAAAACTCAGATCGCTATGCATAAGAGTATGTTTAATTACCAACTGTTTCTTGTTAGATTGGGAAAGAGACAATAAAAAGCAGAGGCTAACTGATTGGGGCATTTCCTCCTATGGTATCATCAATGATTTACATAATTATTGAGAGAAAACTTAAATTCCTGGAATACTCAAATGTGCAGTATCATCAGCAGAAATTGACAGGATAATCAAGATGGATTTTGATATTGGTGTAATCCCACCAGCTCAAATTATAGTAAGTATGAACTATGAATTATGACTTTCACTTAAATGTGTCTATTTAAACAGAATAGTTAACAATTGCATAGTACTTTTCTATACATAAATTATTATTCTCTCATCTAATGTCAAAGAATCTATGTGTTAAAATACACAAAACAGTATTTCTTTTCCTCTATGGATGTGAAACATGGACCTTTATCAAAAAGATAAATATAATTGTAGGGTTTTTGAAAATAATATCATTAGAAAAAATATTTGGACCTGTAAGAGATGAAGTTAATTTGAAATTACATAATAATGAACTGCATAATCTTATTCATCTCCTAATATTAACAAAATAATTAAATAAAGAAGACTGGCAGATAGGCCATGTAGTATTCATGGTGAAGGAAAGGAATGTTGACAGGAACTGTGTTGGGAAAACTGAAGATAAAAAAGACCTTTAAGTGTAACCCAAAATTTGTGTACGGGGATCAAGCAATGGATAAAACTTGAATAGTAGAAATAACAATAATTACTATCATGATTATGATTGTTAGCATACAATAATAACTATTGTAAACTAATAAAAATAAACCAACTTTATTCCAAATGCATTATTATTATATCCTTCGGGAGACTTTGCTACTCAATCCACTAGATGAGAGAAAAACCAGCCATTATTTTTTACATTTATGCAGTTAGTGTACTGAAAAGCATAGTTATTCTATTTTGTTATGAACCATTACAGACCTCGCTCAAAAAAACTTTAAAAATTGGGAAGAGATCTTACTTGTAAACTTTATATTGTGTGACCTCTCACAAAAAACTATAATTTTTGAAAATTCTGAAAACTGTGGAACCATTTATTCTTTGGTTTAAGTGGTAAAAAAATTGAGAAACTGAATTTTTAAATCTACTCTATACAGATATAGGCTAACCAGAACTGAACCTACAGGGATCCAAACCACTATGTGCCTCCACTGGGTATAAAAATGGTAGAATATGAAAACATAACCTGGATTCTTTATTTTACACTATATTTTTTTATTTTACTGTGGTTATTCTGTTCAAACACTAAATTAGCTGAATTTAATTTGTTACTAACAATAAAAAATTACCAAACTTTCTACTTTATTGTAACTTGAAATGAACGATGCCAGTTTCTAGGGAGATGGACCTATTGATGCCCTTCACAATGCCCATGCAGATAAGTAAATCTAAACTAATACAAAAGTCCATGGAGCATGCAGCCCATTAAGGTCCAAGACCTGCCAAGTGGCTTCTCATTGGGTGAGGTTCTACCCTTAGGTCACACGGTCACGTGCCCCTTCATCCTTTATGTATCTAAAAAAGAACTACAATTATAACAATTTACGCTTGTTTGCAATGCTTGTATTTTATTTGCTTTGCCGCACACATTCTTTATCAGAGCAAAGACAGCTGCAGTGGGTTGGACGAAACTTGGCAACATAGCAAGGGTCACATTCTGGCTGCGAACTTCCTGCCTCAATGCTTTAACATCATCCCTACATTCTGAGCTGTGGGGGAGCTCCGGGGGTTTATGGGTGTTTTCATTGCGAATGGTCACAATATCGCTGAGACCCAGGACCCACACTTGGGGAGTTGTTTTTAGGTTTTCCGCTAGACGGTGGCTGGGTCCATTTACCATACCTTACTGAAAAAAAGGAACTTTGGAAAAAGGAGTTGGGGAAGTCTTGTCGAGGTTCGATGTGCTTTGTTTTCATAAACTGGTGTTATGAGTTCTTTACTGATGTGTTACCGTGTGCTTGAAAAAAGCAAAATGAATCAGGTGAGATACTACAAAGTCAAAATTTAAATCACCAAGTCTGCTAAAACCACAGCTTTGCCTAAATCAAGTGTTCAAAGATAAAAACAGAGCAGGACATACAACAAAAAATAGCTAATTCTCGCCTTTTTTTCATGATATACAAGAAATGAAATAACAAGGTAAACTTTTCTAAAGTATTACATATTTTTAATTATATATATTTTAAATGCCGCTGATAAGATATAACCTATATTTTGAATGTGCCCTACCCCTTGCAAACCCCAGGAGCCACCACTGCATATGACCAGTCATCACCACTGTTTTCTCATTTTCTAGAACAGATATATGCAACAGCAGTAACCTTATGAATTGACTGCATACATAATTATATCACTCTTACCTGAGAATAGTTCTTCCTTCAATTTTTTGCAATGACTCTCAGCAGCAGCTTTATTTCTGACATTAGCATCACAAGGATGACTCAAGTCTTTAGAGACAACATCTTCACAATGTTCTGATGTCTTCCATTTGTTTGCAAAATCTACGACAGAATGTTCAATGTCATCTTCTGGAGTAAGGAAATCATCTCTCTGGTTCATATTAAAAGTTCCACATAGGCCCTATAAGAAGAAGAATTGTCATGAAATAAAGGTTTTCAATCTACTTCTTAAATTTATTTAGGTTTATTTTACTTCACTTTTCTGACACTTTTGGTTATCACGAAGATGAGGATGAGTGATGACATGATGATACTGATGACAGGACATTTACAAAGAACGCCCAGCCTGGGATTCGAACACATGACCCTGGCATCATAGAATGTTGTACTAACCACTTCACTATGGAGGTTGGCCATTAATTTCCATAAATTTGGATTTATTTTGAATTTTGTTTTATGAATATAAAATTATGTTAGTTTCTTTATTTACACATATTCATGGTTTGATGCCATGTTATTTCATACAAGTTGTATTAAAAAGGACTTTGTAACTTAACCCTGCATTGGTCACACATGGTCCTCTCATTCCCGGTGTGTGATTTTATCAATGATTGTTTTGTCAACACCCTCCCTCTGTCTAGCTGAGTTTCTAACTGTTCAGTGAACAATGTACATAATTAGTGTTTTTATCTTACTTTTCTTTTTTGTGTATATGCATCAAGTGAAAAATGATTTTATATTATGTGTAAATTAGGCATGTGTGAAGTGTGTGAGAGTAAAAAACTGCAGAACCTCCCGCAGACTTTGAGAACGGGAACTTACATCCACAAGTGAAATTCGGAAACGTACCGAGAGCTGAGCCACGCTCTTTGCTTGGGCATTGCCAAGAGTCGTCACCAACAGTCGTCGTAAGCAAGTCTTCATGAGAGGAACTGTGACACATGCATATGGTTACAAGTTGCTGTAGATGTACATTCTACAGCCGAATTGACTGGCCTTCGTGTATATTGTTTAGTCCTTCGTGTACTTGTATTATAGTAATTAAATATATCTACATATCATCTTTGTGCATCTGTTTCTTAACCAGACACTGTGCAGGAACCAACGAATTTAGGATAATTCGGACTAGGGTGAAGTTCAGCCAGTTATTAGCCAATGTAGTGCGGGGCTTTCTGAAAACTGACACTCAA
Organism: Lepisma saccharinum; assembly: GCF_977018435.1. Classification (NCBI taxonomy): domain Eukaryota; kingdom Metazoa; phylum Arthropoda; class Insecta; order Zygentoma; family Lepismatidae; genus Lepisma; species Lepisma saccharinum. Next base: position 12,777,839 of record NC_139232.1, read on the forward strand.
CAAATGGTCCTCTGGACCGGATTGTGTAGAAATTGTACTTTTCGTGCCATATTCAGGTAGTTCATCATTGGGAAATCAACGAGCCAGAAGAGTCAATGTGCCACACCCTCGATCCACCATATTCGTTTTGAGTCTCTTGTACGACAAGTCAGCATGGAGCAGTTGCAGGTGTCAAAGACAGTCCTCAAGCAGGAAGTGACATGAATAGAAAGCAAGTCAGCTTCACATACACTGAATAGTGCCACAATTCAAGTCTACATTGACAAGGTCCTTCAGCTAAGTGCAGACTGTAGTGCATTACTCGTTAATATCGCAAAACATTGTGAAGAAACTGTGTTCTCATTCCTTGATACACGCGAGGCCAACACAACGGAAACAGCTGAGGTGGAGAGAGAGAAAGAAAAAAGGGTCTTCTCATATTACAGTCTTTAGTCTAGGCGGAAGAGTTATGAGTAAACAAGTTTTCACCTTATCAAAGCTCCGAGAAGTAGCTTGGTTAATACCAAGTGCAGTGTCAATGAACTTCAGTTTGGACCCATTTCCGCATGAGAACTTAATCACGTGTTGCTTGAGTTAGTGAAACAAGCACAAATTACAGCATTCCCTACAGAAATGAAGCATTTGAAAGAAGGGAATCATTTGCCTTCGAACAACTCACTACTCAGTTTGACTCCTTTCCTAGACCAGGTGGGAATTCTGACAGTAGGTGGACGTTTACACAATGCACAAATGACAAGACAAGTTAATACGATCTGTAACAGTGTGAACAGCTGATGGACAATACAGAAGTCCAATTGTGAAACTTGCTCCTCTTTCCTATTGTAAGGAGACATATGTGTACTACATTGAGATTATTGATTATGGTTGAAATTAATATTTCAATGGGGAGAGTGTGTTCAATGAACAATGTACATAATTCGTGTTTATATCTTATTTTTGTTTTTTGTGTGAAAATGATTTTATATTTTGTGTAAATTAGGCATGTGTGAAGTGTGTGGGAGTAAAAAACTGCAGAACCTCCCTCAGACTTTGAGAATGGGAACTTACACCCACAAGTGAAATTCAGAAATGTCCCGAGAACTGAGCCACGCTCTTTGGATGGGCTTTGCCGAGAGTCGTCACCAACAGTCTTAGTAAGCAAGTCTTCGTGAGAGGAACCGCGGCACACACATGCTGTTACAAGTGCGCTGTAGACATACATTCTACAGCCGAACTGACAGTCCTTCATGTATATTGTTTAGTCCTTCGTGTACTTGTATTATAGTAATTAAATATATGTATATATCATCTGTGTGTGTCTGTTTCTTAACCAGACACCATGCAGGAACCGATGAATTTAGGATAATTCGGACCAGGGTGGAGTTCAGTCAGTTAGCCAATGTAGTGCAGGGCTTTCTGGAAACTGACACTCAACACTAACTTTCCTCTTTTACCCCACGATTCTGTTTTCAGTGTTAGTAAGGTCTTCGAGCTGCTAGGGAGGGTTTGTTGAAACCCGTTGCTGTCTGAGTCCATGTGTGGCTATAGGCATACTAGTTTTAGAAAAGCATATCATAAATTTCTATAATGCACTATAAATGTTGATGAGTAACAAAATAGCACAAAATAATTGTGATGATACTCATTAAATTTGATACCTTAATCACTTTGAGTTATTCTAAAATAACATTTATCTTGAACAACACATGCATATTAAAAACTTTGTCTACATACACATCACTGCATGTATCGAATTTACTTAAAATGGCAGGATGGTAAAGTAATAGTTAGTGTTTTAGTACACCCATCTACAATTTCCATATCATTTCTGGAAAAGATTGTTCTAAAACAGTAACATTTTGAGATGAACTTACTTTTGTAGTCCCAGCTAATTGTGCAGGAGTATCAACATAAGCTCTGGTAAGACCATCCCACCAAACTTCCATACCATTGGGCAGTTCCACTGTAAAGAAAGATAGAGAGATTTTAAGTCAATGTAATTACAAACCGAATATTCATTTGTTAACTAAAAATAATTAGCATGTTCAGCCAGGTACATATGGCACCTTTAAAAATCAACCATTATTTTCTGAATAACCTGACACACTGGCCCCCTGACTTTAGGTTCCCAAATTTTACATTTTCCCACCTTCTGAAATTTATTTTTCCAGTTCCAATGAACCAAAATGTTATAAAATTTCCTGAATTTTATATTTTCCCGCTGTATGAAATTTACTTCTCTAGTTCGAATGAAGCAAAATTTTAGAAAATTCTCCTGGGTTTTCTATTTTCCCACATTATGAAATTTACTTTTCCAGTTCCAATGAAGCAAAATGTTATAAAATTTCCTAGATTTTATATTTTCCCACTTCATGGAACACAAGTTACAATGCAGCAAAATGTTATAAAGTTTTCTTGGATTATACATTGTCCATACTATGCTTTCGAATCTTCATCTACAATCCCATGATGAAAGAACATTCCAGGTTCCCTTCATTCAAGTATTAAATGATGTCTAGGGCTCAATGTTTTATGTTTTGGTCTTCTAAGATGGAAACTTCTTGTGTCCATTTTAAAATAAACTACAATTATTACTCACAATGTCAGTGCATATGGAAAATTTCTTTGGAAAACAAGCACAGAAAATAAATTCTAAATTTTCAATTGAACTGTATCAGTTATATTTTCAATTTTGCTTTGTTTCAAAGAATTACACTGTGCAATTTGCTATAAAGTTAACTTTGATATTATTATTATTAACAAAATAGATAGTACAGTGAAACACCAATTTTATGCTCCTGGATTCTACATTTATCTCCATTATATAATCAATCTTCATGGTCCTAATAAATCTACGTGTTATAAAATTTCTTTGAGGTTTTTACATTATCCTACAATTTAAGGTTTTTTATTTCATCTTGGTTCCCTGGAAAATGTAAAAATTGGGGTTGTGATCCATTACTCACATTGATTACTCATGAAACTTCTTAACACAAAAATTAATTTTAGTAACACTTCAAATCTGTATTAAAAAATGTCCTTAGGAAATTAATATATAGTTTTTTACTTGCAGCTTACCTATCAAGAACATTGATGAAGCCATACGGATGTACAAATCATCAATCCAAAATGGAAGTTCAGTAAGCTCCTCTCCGTTAACTACAACCTCTCGATTTTGTTTTATTTTGATTACATTCCCATTTGCACGTATTGTGATTGTTTTTGTGCATGATGGTAGACCAGAAGTTACACTAACTGGAAAATTCATTGCCTGAAAGTTTAGAAAATAAAAATATACAAAATCTGTAACTCATACATTGGGGAAAAGTTTTCATTGTGAGAAGTTTGATGCACATTTATGTGCACAATGTATGGAACAGTTTAACCAAAAATTAAAAATAACCTGTGTGGCATAGCAACATATTTATTTTTTCTTTTGGTTATATGAAGTAAGTGGTTGTCTGAATGGTTAGTGTTCTCACCTTTAGAGTGAGAGGTCCTGGGTTCGGTCCCTGGTGGACTTAAAAAAAAAATTGGTGTTGGCTCTGCATTGTCAGGACAATTAGGAGGCCATTTGCAAACAATAGTAGTGGATCCAGTCACAAAAGGCACAACACAATGGTGATGGGTTCAATACACTGTCCACATATCCCTCAACAAAAATCCACTTGGCCCTCAAAAGACTGGGTCCATGTATTGGATCCTATCTTTCGCTTTTGCCTGGCTTCCACACCAGAGTCCATGACAACTCATTTTCAAGTATCTTCCGAATTGCACTCATAATTCTCGGTTAACACCAAAATTTTGCATCTTCACTAGGCCTCAAACAGAAACAGCAACATAAAAAATTATTTGAGAGCCAGAGAGGGCCCACTTAACACATTCTGGACAAATAACGGGCATAGCCTGCCCTTTGCTATACGGTCATATTGTGAATGAATGATGGGCTACATTTGAACCATGTTTCTTGTGTGCATGTGTTGCAGCCACTTCTTTCAAATTCCAACTGCAAGATTATGTTTTCCACAACTCACCTGGTCAATAGCTCGAGAGAATCTTTTCATTTCCTTTACTTGTTTTTTAATACTGTATAATAAATAAATGTAAAGTTTTCATAGAGTATAGTGTCTGTAACTTATGAGTTTGTGCATAGCCAAGTGGTTAATGCTCTTATTTTGCTGCAAATGCTCCAAAGTTTGAACCTAGTGCTGATTACAGAAGAGAGGTACGGGAGAAGGATGATCCCTTTCCCAGTCAAGTGTTGCCCCACTCTTTGTAGCAGACATGTAAAACTATATGCACTTTGCATACTTGCCTGAAAATATCATGTTTTTCAATGTAGACTGTTTTTTTTTGCTATTTTTTAAAAAAAAACTCACCTGGTTGATACCCAGAGAGAATATTTTCATCATTCGTCACCAGGAAAGCTTAAAGTCTTACAAGTAAAGGTAATGTTTTTATTATTAAATAAAAAAATACTCTACCTCTGATATGGAACCAGCACATGCAACATTTTCAGCCTCAATACTGTAATTGTTTCCTTTCACAAGATAGTAGCTGCATTTCCCCATAAAGTCATATTTCTTGCCATCAAATGTAACGTAATGAGGATCTCCAATGGAACTACATCGTGCTCCACATTTAACATCTGTACATATCCATTCACCATTAGCACAGGTACTGAAAGTAGTAGAAACAATAGCTGTAAACAGCAACTTGCTTCTGATAAGAATCTGATACTGAGTTAGTAACAAGTTTCTATTGTATTCCTCAAGCTTCTTTATTTCTTATTTTTTTTTCACATTCAAGGATTATGTTTTAAATATGAAGCACTTAAGGTATCTATGAATTGAAATTGCAATGAAAATTTGATCTATTTTTTCCAAAATGAACACAGATCATAGAGTTTCAAAAATATGTTAGGTATTATATACGTAGAATTGCAATTCAATATAAAAATGCGCATAAATATACAATGAATATGAAAGTTTTGCAAAAAAATAATAAAATATAAATTTCATATAAAATATAAACTTATATATCATATAATATAATATAAAATTTACTTGATAATTGATATTCTACTGATTAGATATAAAATTACATATGTCCCATGAAGAACCTGAATGGTTTAATGTAAGTAGTCAGATGACTGCAATGGGTTTTTATCTTGCAAGAGATTTATTTTACAGAATCATGGTACATGAATAATATGTTACAAATAATGAAGATGATTACAAAATGTAGAATTTTACACTAAAGTAAAATTCCCCATGCACAATGCACTGTGCCTTGAAGGCATATAGGGGGATGTAGAGATAGGGCCCCACACATTCTCGATCTTGACATTTTAAGGAGTGATGTGGTCAGCACTATGCTCCAGCATAGGGTTTCCCCACAGGTACCCATTTATTTGAGGGTGGGTAAACCCCAGAGCTGCTTTCATGCTAGGGCGAGATTACCTACCCTGAGAATCAAACCCTGGTTTCCCATGTAACAGTCAGATGCCTTACGACTAGACTACAATACAATAATTTAGTACACATTTAATGAGAATATATTAATTAGATGTTCATAGAAAGAAAAAGTTTCATAATATTACCATGTATTACAGTCATTTGGAACAGAATCTCCGGGAGAATACATCTTCTTGTGTAACATACAAGGGCATTCAGTTTTAGGAATGCATTTGTCTTCATGAATTACTGTTCCTTCAGGACAGAAGCAACCTTCAACACAAAATTCTGCCTGTGCAGGTGCTCCTGGAGTCCCACAAGTTTCTTCATCTGTTGGTCCGCAGCTTGTATACACCTTGCCATTGTCACAACTCATTGCTGTAGATGTAAGTTGATATGGTAAGTGTCAAATCAGCATAAATGCAACAACAATATCATTAGTAAGGCTGGCTGAGCTGATAACACTTTGAGTCAACATCAGTGCTGATAGTCTTACCCATTCCCACCAATATTGATACCATTCTTGAAAAACTGCAACAATTTGAAGTAGTTCAGGAGACTTATACATTTTTGTCACTTTCAACCAGTGGCGTGCAGTGACATTTTCCATTGGGGAAGCAGAAAAATTAAGAAAACCAAGAATTCATTGCATCTACACGGTACACATGGTACATTATACTGAAAAAAATTAGCACTCTACCTGATACACTTTCCATAATGTCTCTAAGGGAAAGATGAATGTCCTGGCGCAGTTGTTCATTTTTTCGAATTTCAGTTGGTCTGTTGTCAAATGTATTTAATGCAACAGATGATCGCGGATGATTAAAACAATTGCTGACACATTGCAATATTCACAAATCCACTTTGGCACCACGTAGTTCTTTCCATAGTAAATAGTAAACAATACCAACACTAAAGTTTTTGAAGCAAACAAATAGAAATTCGACTGCCTGAAAAACTGTAACTTTTCACCTCGCAAAGTGCTTGAAAAAAGTGTGATCACGGCCAGCGAGTTTTACCAACTCTATTTGGAGGATGTGTCCATGGACATGTTAGCTGTCTTAATAGACCGAACGCTCTGAAACGTTTATCTTCACATAGAATATGTCATCCGTATGTCAGCAATCATATTTTTGTGTTTCTCCTGTGTTTTGAAACTTTATAGTTTATTTATGAATATAAATTTTAACTAGCTTGAGGAATATGCTACATCGCTGACAGTATACAGTAAACATGTACACTTAATCGTGGAGTTCACAACACTGAGGACATCAGTAGAGTGAACCGATGGCACTCTGGCTTTACCGGTTGGAAAACAAAATTTGCTTCCACACAACCTACCCTCCCATTGGATCCTTCAAGTTCGCCTGTTGATTTTTCAGGCCCATGGTAGCCTTGCAGGCTACAGGATGGCCACGGTGATGTTACACAGATGTTTTGTCAACACGCAGCAATAGGGTGTTTATGGCCCCATTACGGAAAAGGACGAAACCTTGGAGGATTGCAGGTTGATATTCTGTTGAGGCAACCCGGAAGAAATAATGAAAACCCAAAAGTTAAAGAATTAATTTGTAACAGTTATGCTGTGTGCCACCACTGCTGGCCTTACTGTACACGTGCATGCTTTCAACTAACAGTATATCAACATTTTCACATGTTGTGTTTACATGATACTAAAGTGTGTTTATTTCTTTTAAAAAAATGCTGACAAAGGTAAAAAGGGTGACAAAGGTAAAAAAGGGAATTACAGGTATAGGGTGTCCTATAATGATGGGAAACATATTATGTATAATTTAAAAGAGCATGGGTACTTGACCATCTGTAAAATGTATTTGATATCAAGGTCTGACATTGGGAGTTAATGTTGGTTTCCTTCCCAAGCCACTGATCTTTTATCTTCCTCTCTTCTTTAATTCATCTCTCCCCCTTCTCTTTCTCTTTCCATTTTCCCAATTTCTTTATCTCTCTCCTCTTTATCCATCTCTCTCCCCTCTTCTCTTTTTCTCTCTTCCATTCTCTCCCTTTCTGTTTTTCTCTCTTTCTCTTCCTCCCTCTCTTTCTGCCACCCAAAATTGCACATGTTGTACAGAACCTACAATGTAATAGCACAAATGCGATTCTGACAACATTTCCAGAACCATGCTGCAATGGAAGTGTTAGAAAACTTTGCACAGCTATGTAACTCAACAAAGCATCCAGAAGGAGATACCAGCCATCCTAGCTGATGTCCTGCACCATGTTATAGCCCGAGAATGTTCTCGTCTAGGTGGGGCCCATTTAAGGGAAGTGACATTGAAAACACAAACAGTGATAAAAACTCCTATTTCCTTGATTATGCATTACACATAATCCGTAATAAATATGCTTTTTCCAGTTGTAGAAAATTGTGCCTAAAATGATCCATCCCATCATTATGGAACACGCTGTACTATTCGATGTGTGAACTTAAATAAGTATCACATACAGACCAAATAACAAAAGATGAAAAATAACTCAAATTCTGTAAAATAAAGAGTTCAATACATACACTATACACTGTTTTCATGGTTAAAGCTAAATTAATACAAATTTCAAGTGGTACCAATAGCAATATTGATACTCATACAGAGACTACAGAATCATAGCAAATGAACACTGTACATTTCAGATCAGTATTTATCTCTTGATATGTTTAACTGTTTATTATTGATAGCCTTTTTTGTGTTTGAGATATATGATTTGTGATGGTCATTGAAATTCCTAATAAACCCCCTTGAAATGGAACAAAGACATGGCACTGCAATCATCGTCGCTATTTTGCTAGGGGATTCGTCCAGTTAGCAGACGAGTACTTGTGTCAGTGCTTATGACTAACACAGATGGACTGTACACAATACCAAAATTTAAAAAAATATACAGAGATATCTGCACTTTTATGACATATATACATGCATTATCCCTGTAAGTTATTTATTTTCTTGTTCATAAACACTGTGAGTGAAGATTAAATCACACAAGAAAATTCATTTTTATGATACTTATAACCACAATATATTTGCATTAAAAATAAATGTTTCTGTAACAGAATATTACACTTACGACATAATGATTCATCTCTCCAATCTTTAGCTACAATAGCGTTATTCCTCTCACATTCCTTGACAAATACTGCAATTGTATTACATGCACAGTCCTCTGGATTAGGTGATCCACATGAGCAGAAATCCCACTGGCATGCTTCATAGTATGGAGTCACATCAATAACCTACACCACACAGGAAATTCATATCAGACATATAAAAAAAAGGCCGATATTTTTTAAAAAATAAGAAAATGATAGGAGAAGAAATTTATTGTGATTGATAAACAAGTACATACCTTGGCTATTTTTCGACGTAGTCACCATTAACCTCCAGAGATTTCTGATAGCATGTCACAAGCTTCCTTATACCCTCTGCATAAAAATCTGCCACCTGAAAGTGCAGCCAGTCCAGAACTGATGTCTTGAGCACGTCACTGTTGTTGAAATGCTATGATGCAAGCCACTTTTTCAGGTGAAGAAAAAGAAAGAAATCGCTGGGGGCAAGGTGGGGGCTGTAAGGGGGATGATTGAATACTTCCCATCGAAATCTTTCAATTGTCTCAACATTAATGTTGTGCTGTGTGTGGGAGGGCGTGGATCAGAAAAAATCCAGAGCGTATCATTCCTCTCCACCGATTTTGGATTGCACGTCACAGATTATTCAGTGTTTCACAATACACCTCTGCTGTAATTGTTCGTCCTGGTTCCAAGAATTCCACAAAAATCACACCCTTTTGGTCCAAAAACACGGTTGCCATGATTTTGTGTACTGATGGTGTTTGTTTGAATTTCTTTGCTTTAGGAGAACCAGGGGGCCACCATTGCATTGACTGCTGCTTCGACTCCCCAGTGGCATACAATATCTACGTTTCATCCCCTGTCACTATGTGCAAAAAGAGGTCATCCCCATCCTCCCCCCAGTGGGCCAAAAAATCATGTGTAACTGTCCTTCTTTGCTCTTTGTGAGCATCTGTCAGCATTTTTGGTACCCACCTCGCACACAGTTTGTGATACCCCAGGTTGTCAGTCACAATTCGATTCACTGTTTTTGCAGACACTTTTGGAAACTCTTTGGCGAGTTCAGATATTGTGAACCGGTGACTGGAACGCACTTTCTCATTAACACGTTCCACCAGATCGTCCGTCTTGAACACTAGGCCTTTCGCTACGCTCATCATCATGGACATTTGAATGTCCTTCACGAAACTCTCTGCACCATTTCCTGACTTTCCCTCACTGTCGGCCCATAAATGGCACACAATTCCCGATGGATGTCAGCTGCATTCTGTCCTTTGGCGTTCAGAAATCGTATGACAGATCTCACTTCACATTTGGATTTTGTATTACGGCAGCCATTTCACATTACTGCTACTCGCACGTACGCAACCCCACTCTGACGATTCTATCTCTGTTGTAAGCACAGAATACTAGGGCATGCTCTTGCACAGGCTCAACTTCATCAGTGTTGCCAACCCTATGTAAAAAAATATCAGCCCTTTTTTTTGACATGCGCCTCGTACTTCTCTGTTTACTATCACAACAGAACAACAAAGTAGAAAATTCATCATTTACAATTAAGTAGTGTGCAACAATAATTAATATAATGCACTTATTATAAACAATTATAATTTGAAAATAATTATTTGTACTAAGTTTAAAAAAATGCTCTGGTAAGTACTTTTCCAGTTTAGAATATAATTTTCTTCTCAGAAGATGGTCAAATTCAGGTAAAATTGTATTTAGTTATTTGACAATATTATATATTTTAAATATTAATATTCGTGGTTCTCGATTATTTTTACATGTCACCCCTTCCCACCCCCACCCTTAGGGGTGCCAGGGCTACTTTACCCCCACAGTATTTCTTTCCAGGTTGCAAGTGATACGCATACCAAGTATGGTTTAAATCGCTCCAGGCATTCGAAAGTTATGCACACCCACACCCACACACACACACATCCATTTTTATATATATATATATATAGAAGATAGATGAAACTGAAATTAAATAGACCTTTGTTTAAATTAAAGTGAAATAAAGGAAACATCTACAATGAGGCCCTAATTAAACATTCCAGATTTTACATTTTCTACTTTATTCATTCAATCTTCATGGTGCAAATCAAGAAACATGTTATCAAATTTTCCTGGATTTTTACATGTTTCTGTATATAAAGTTTTTCAACTTTGTCCCTAGAGAAACATGAAATTAATGTTTCACTGTATCACTTTCTTGTTGAATTATACGTGAGAATTTCCAATTCTTCAATTTACTTACATGTGAAAAAAATATTGTATTTTACATGTGTAAATATGTGTGTAATAGTATATTATTTGAAACATAAATAATAGAAAAGTCATACCATTCTACAAGCTGCAAAACGTTGTTCATTTAAGAGCTTATCACAAAAAGCCTTTGCCTGAGGCTGAAAAATAGCTTTAGCCGCATCTTGATCACATGTGTGGATTTCTGATGGAGTAGCATCACATTGTTCTAAATATGAGGAAGAGGATAAAAAGTTAGTCCATGAAGAAAATATCACACACAATATATTAATAAAATAATGTGTTAATATTAGCAAATACTTTAAAAAAACTAGTATATTGCAAAACAATTCTCTTACTTACCACCTAATTCGTCAGCTTCCCAATTACTCAAAAATGTCAAGAGGTTTCTGACAACTGTTCCATCTTTTGCCTCAAAATCATTTGATTTCAAGCCATCAATCCGGCCACATAAACCAGCAGTTCTTTTCCACATTGCCGAACTGACATCAACAGAGATGAAATCCTAAAAAAAAATGGATTTGCAGAACTCTTTTTATACGATAACACATTAGAACATAATTCCTTTCTCTTGTCATATTTATATTTTATTTTAGTCATATTTCTACCCTTCTGTTTTGCTAACAACAATGACGATAAATGATGCACTGATAAAAATGGATGAAAGAACAACGCCAATGATATTTATGTATTACTCAAGACTCGAACCAAGTATGTTATACAGTATTTAAATGAGATGAACCAATAAAAAAAAATTACTGATACCGATAAAGAACTTGTATAAAATTTACCAATATTGATAACGAATATGCTATCAACCTAATATAAAATTGCAAATGTTCTTTGAGGAACGCAAATAGTTAATTAATATACATAACATGTGATTGCAATGGCTCTTGCCTTTAAAAAAGAAGCTCATATGTATACAAAATTAGAGGATATGAATTATACCTTTCAATTTTTAAACTTCCAAATGACCAAACATCCCCCCAGCTAAGATTTTTCACTTCAGGTGTTGATGTAATCAAGCCACAAGTCAAGCCAAGAAGTGTAGAATTTGCTACAAACATGCTAATAGAAGAGGTATGATAGGTTTCAGTTAATGCAAAATTTGTTTTACTTCCTAAATTACCAGTTTGCTGTTTGAGTTGCTAAACAAATAAAACAATAAAACAGCTTTCAATTTATACTATACACCATATCTTTCACAATAAATTCACCAAACTCCACCACTCATTCTTGGAAACCCTGTACAGCATGCCTTTTAAAAAAATCCAGGATATATTTCTCACAACATTGTCACTAGTCACAAATATTCTTGGCTATCATGAGTAACTTTTGCTTTCAACTAAATGGTATCAACATGAGGTTTTTATCCAAATAAATACCCTTACTTGGGACAAGCTACTGTGCTGTAAGCCTGGTAAAAAAATCAGACAGAAAACATCTGTTTCACCCAAAATGTAATGATTATGCACCATTCAACATCACATAGAACTTCTCTCCCAAAATATTCTGATTATGATTGACAGGTGCAATGGACTGTATTCTTAGTACCAATGACAAACTAGAACATGATACATTAATTGTTTCCTGCATTAATAGCAATTAAACTTTCATTAATATTTGAACACCTCTTGTAATTTTTGTATGTTGAGAAAAATGCAGGAAATATTTACCTTAGTATCCCATTTCACAGTAATTCCACATCCACCCACTTTGACAACTACAAAGTGGGCAACTTTTTCAATAACAATGCCATTAAAAATGCTTGGAACAGCAATTTCATGATCATCAACCTCTAGTGTTGGTATGCCATCTTCTGTAATAAGTAAATGTTAATTTTAGTCCTACTAGTAAAAGAGGGAAGAACATTACCATAAAATAATCTATGCAATTAAATTGTAATTATTCATCTTTGAAGATTTCATGGTGAATAATACTGTTAATATAAATTAGATCCAAGCTGTGATAGATTTATTAGCTAAATTTACTAAAATATAGAGATAACGCTGTTTTCTCAGACTCAAATACAAGTTATTTAATTGTTTTCTTTTTCTCTCTCTCTATGTCAGTCATTTTACATCACTTTCCAGCCAGCCTCTGTGGTGCAGTGGTTAGCATAGCAGGGATCCTGGTTCGAATCCCAGCCTGGGCACGGGTGTTCCCTTCATCAATTTCATCATATTATCACTCACCCTCATCATCACAATTAGTCAAAAGTGGCAGAAAAGTGATGTAAAATAACATAGTTGAATCAATTAAAAAAATCACTTTTCTATCTAATGGGTTGATCACAATGATAAAGAGATGAGCCTGATGATGAAACAAATACAATGATATACTGATGCCTGTACTCAGGGTTCGAATCTGGGATTTCTGGCATAAAGCACATTATGCTGACCACTCTGCCACATAGGCTGGCAATTTAGAATTTTAAATCACTTAGTTTAGTGTTTGCATCATTTCATTCCAAATTTGTGGTTCAAATAATTTCGAACAGTTCTTAGTATGTTATCATTTTGGAGAAGTGACCAACCTACCTTAATGCATTTATATTAGGGATGGGCCGATATGAAATTTTGGCCGATACTGATAAAGTACCAATATAAAATTTACTGATACCAATAACCGATATTCTACTGATCCGATATAAAATTAGAAATGGTCCACGAAGAACCTGAAATGTTCATTGATCTCCTTAATAAATATATGTTTCGAGGTGACTGCAGTGCATGTTGAATATTTAGACAATTACTTTTTTAAAAAGTAGGGCATCGAGATTATCCATAAAAATTACAACAAAATGGCAGAATTTTGCACTAAATTATAAGATATTTATCGATATATCGGATCTGTAAAATAATTGGTAATTTTACCGATAAACTGATACACCGATATGCCTATATCGGCCGATACCGATAGAGTACCGATTAATCGGTCCCATCCCTAATTTATATAAATATTTTTGATCAGGTCTGATACCACTTTAACCCAATAATAATACCGACGCTGAAACTTGGAATTTGAAATACTTTAAAGCAGCTCAGAATATGAATTAATTTTAAAACCTTGTTTCTAATTGGAACTATCGCATATCATTCAACAATAGTTTAGCTTTAAAATATTCATAATTTCAAATAAAATAATCATTTAATCGCAAAATCCATTTCTCTCCACAATGCTGTTGCCAATAATAATAATAATAATAATAATAGTAAATTGCGTTTTGCATAATTTTCAGGATAATTAGCCCTCACAAAAAGTGTCCTATGGATCCCAGATGATGGAAAAGTATTGGCTCATATCAGCAACTAAATTTGAACTGATACATTTTGATACTGATACCAGTGGTATGAACTGACACTGATATATCAGCATTGCTATTGACTCAGACTTATTTTTGATATTAAGATAATTGAAATAAGTAAAAGTGCTTTCCAAATAAATGAATCTGAATGAGGGGTAAAGGTAAAAGGTATAGTTCCCCATGCATATAGCACAATGCCATGAAGACACATTTAGGGGATGTGGGGTAGTAGGGCCCCACATATTCTCGATCTTTGCCATTTTGGAGGCCCCTTCGGCCACCTTTCCCCCCCCCCCCCCCAAGGGTTGCCACCCATTTCGCCTTTGATTTGAGGCTGGGTGAGGGGACAAGGACAGAAAAATTCCGACCTTATATCGCTCACCCCAGATTTTGAAGCTGGGTCTCCTGCATGGTAGTCAGATGCGCTACAGACCAGACCACTGTGGCTCACTGTTTTTTTTTGTTTTGATTTTGAGGGGACCAAGCTGAAAAAACTTAAAACACAGGAAAATGTAAAATCGAGGAAAATTTTATGAGATTTTGCTATGCTGCGACAATAAATACTAAATATATAATGGGTGAAAATAAAACCCGGGAATGTAACATTGGGATTCCACAGTATGCAAGATTTTTGTTTTGACATGGTGCATAGCAGGTGTTATGAGTTATGGAGAGCTGTATAGCTTTTCAATAATTTAGTGCTAACCAAATGCAAAACAATCTGAAATATATTACAACACATTACAATTGTAAATACCACAAAAGAAATTTAAATATAAAGGTGATGATTCTTCAGAAATTATAAATGTTGAAGTATTAGAATGAAACACAATTACGGTATGACAATTTGATAATGAAATATGTTTTATATAAGTAATTAAAACAATAATACTGTTCATTGCTTCGATTGCTATTAACTTACCTGTGACCATTAAACGATATTCCTTGTCTTCCACCCAAAGTCTAAGTGTTCTATGGCAATTCACAGAATTTTCACAATCAGCACTATTGTCAATGTCTATTGTAAAGCTGTTGTACACTGTATCTCTAACCAATGTGTATGAACATTCACTCCAAAAGCTATTAAGAGAAATGAATTACATTGAAAACAACTGAAATAAATTACAAGTAATCACAATGTTATGAGTGGTGACATCTTAAATCACTTTAAAGAATACAATAATATTTTGGTTTGATGAAAAGATTCTCTAAGGCTATTGGTCAGGTGAATTGTGGAAAAGATTCCAAGCTTTCAAGAAGTAACATCATTCTCATCTTCAGGGTAGAAGTGTGGGATCCAACTGAAATTCTGTGTGGGTTATTAAAACTTTGATTCTTACTCTCTCTGGTGACACATAGCACATGTTTTATCTTTTACCACGTGTCCACAATAAAGATTTGTAACCTGTGTCTTCTTTTTGAATAAAACTGTATTAGTTGCTAACTGCAATAATTACCTATAAACTTTCCCATCAAAGGTCTTGTAATGGGAGCCGCCCCATGTGAAACAGGTTCCAGGTTCAGGCTCTTTTGCAACAGGTATGGTTTTGCTAGATGAACCTGAGAAGTATCCAAAATCTTCAGGAATATTAGCTTCAATACTTTCTTCAGAAGATCCTCCATGTGAATCGTAACTTAAGTCATTGCCCTCTTGGTTGCCTACAATCAGAACGTTGGAGGATGCTGAAAGAACAGAAGAAAGAGCATTTGTTAAAAACTGAACATATTTTTACATTTAAAAACACTAAGCCATATTTCCAAAAGTGTTCAAGTACAAAGAAATGTCACAGGATGAATTCATATGTTAAAACCAGATCACTATAATACCATTTGTTGGTGCCAATTATTTGACTCCCATTGACAGATAGATGGACACATCAATTGAGATATTAAGAAGCCCATTCAATTCACAAAATTTTATATATGTATGTCTCGTAGTTTCGAAGCAATCAACATTCATCAAATGGTTCATTTCATGTGTGACGTGGACAAATGAGCAGGCTAATCAAAAACATTTTGTAGAATTAATTTGACTCATAGCTACAAAAATACAGTGCATTCGAAGAGTCCCCGCATTCAAAGTTTGAGAACTTTTGCTCATAATTTATTGAACTTGTCAAAGTAATGAATACATACATTTATTAACTATATCTTGAAATACAAAAAAAATAATTTGTAAACTAAATCTTAGAAATACTGCAATCTCTGAGGTTGGCAACACACTAACAAGATGGTAAAACACTTTCTGCACGTTGCTTTGATATCATTTGATTTGCTTTATTTCACTTTGCTTTCGTGCCACTTTTGGCTAATTTGTGAAGATGTAGATGAGTGATGATATGATGAAATTGATGAATGGACACTCACAAACATCCATGCCCAGGCAGGAATTCGAACCCAGGACCTCTGACATCATAGCGCGATGTGCCAACCACTCGGCCACGGGGGCCAGTTTTCAGCACGTTGAAATACACAGAAAGAATATTGAAACTAAATTTGAAACAATCATCCATTGTGGTTTTAGCTGGCGCCGGATCATAGGGAAATATACTTCTCCATTTCTCCACACATCTTTCATACGAGATATTCAAAATATGCTTACAACAAAGCAATTCACTGTGTGCATGTAAAGATAAACACTCACTGAGATGCAGAGCAACGAGGCAACTGAATGCATTTCCAGCATCTCAGTGGGCGATAACCTGTAAGATAACCTGCAGACTTCTGGCATGGAAATTCTGTGCTTCAGTTCCACGTGTTTCCCTGTGGTGGATGTTACACCATTTGATTTCAATAGAAGATGACAACAGAAGTTTTGTTGCCACATTTCTCCATGTCTCAGCGGGCGATGTGCTTAAAAGGTATTGTTGACAAACTGTGACTGTCTCACACTGAGGACTGTAACAGCGGCATTGCTCTAAACATAACATAAACTCATTCTTGAAGGTCAAATCTATCCCTACTGGCAAGCTTGCCAACTCATCCAGATGAATGCCTTAGTAACTTCTTTTTAAAGTATGAGTGGGGGGACTTTTTGAACACACTGTATACAGAATGTGTACAGAAAGATATATAAATGTCAAATTAGTCTTCTTCTTTCTCTTGCAGGTTTGGCTAATTAAAACCAGTTCTGCAACTACAAAAATTGATCATTCCATCGACGATATTGCCATCTTAAATTTATTTTTCCTTTCGGCCTGTAATTTTAATGGCATCCTCAGAACATGTTGATTCCACTTTAACTGATATTTTTTAATTTATTCCACCAATGCTTTGACCTTCCATTTACTTCGGATTTCTTCACTTCTAATTGTGTCTGATAAGGTTACCCCACTTAAAGGCCACAAAAATCTCACATGAACAATTTATTCTAGTTTTATCATGTTGGCGAAGTCTAACATACACTACCAGATAGAAGAACCAGTTTAGAAATTATTAATTTCTTATTATTAATTAATTCTACAAAATGTTTCCCATTAGTCTGTCCAGTATGTATATAAATGTGCAGAGGAAGACTGTTTGGACCACTATTAACTAATTGGACTATGAAAATAACATTCTACTTCCACAAGACAAGAATGAAGTGGAAGGAAAATGGACTAAACCAACAAAAGTGGTTTTTATATTCTACTAGGATACAATATAATCACTTCAAACTGCCTCTCTGACTGACGTTTCTTTTTATAATAAGCTGTTGAAGTTTGATCATTACAGGTAAGGTACAAATAACACATATCTTACCATGGAACACACATTGTGGAATTGGATTAGGTGTGAAGAGACCTGTAGCATAGTCACAGTTGTAAACAGATGCTGGCGGAAATTCAAAATCAACACCAGCAGGACATGTGATGGTGCAAGAAAATGAATCACCATGGCCAGAACAGTTGTAATTTCCATTGAAGTTCATATTTTTTGGACTACAGTTGTCAGATGCTGAAAGTAAAAAATTGCAGATATTATACACAGAAAGATATGAAATACAATATTTTACTAAATGTCATTATATATAGAAGAATAATAAAGAAATATGTAACACAGTTACATTCACGTGGAGAGATCCTGGTTTGTATTCCAAAATAGCATGGCATGGTCATAAAACATATTAAAAATATCTTGAGATATCCCATGGTTATTCTGATATCAATGTATTAGATGTATATGTGTGAGTCTGTATATGTACATATTTTTTCATGTCTATGTTGAAAATTTTGGACAGTTCTGTTACATCATTATCACATTTAATTTATTTTGTGTGTGTGTATGTGTCCATGTGCACATGCATAACACATCAGAGATAAAGATATTAATCCATACTGCATCAGTACTGATAAAATTGTCGATCATTTAATCAATAGAGTCAATTGTTGTGCTGACACTCTTGGAAACATTGAAAATGATCCTGACTTCCTGAAAAATATAATTATTTGTGATAAAACTTTGATTTTTCTGTATGACCCTGCGGCTAAGCGACAATCCATGAACTGAAAGAGACCCCAATCCCAAAGGAAAAAGAAAGCATGAATGAGCAAGTCCAAATTCAAACCAATGATAATCGCTTTTTTCGATATCCGAGGGATTATCTACATTGATTGGGTGCCTGAAGGTCAGACTGTCAATCGGGTATATTATAAGAAGATTTTGGAGATCTCAAAAATATAATTACTTGTGGTGAAACGTTGATTTTTCCGTATGACCCTGAGGCTAAGCGACAATCCATGAACTGAAAGAGCCCCCAATCCCAAAGGAAAAAGAAAGCATGAATGAGCAAGTCCAAATTCAAACCAATGATAATCGCTTTTTTCGATATCCAAGGGATTACCTACATCGATTGGGTGCCTGAAGGTCAGACTGTCAATCGGGTATATTATAAGAAGATTTTGGAGACCCTTCGTGAATGGGTGAGAAGGAAGAGACCAGACATGTGGAAGAATGGCTCATTGATTCTTCACCAGGTCAACGTGCCAGTTCACAACGTGCTATTTTTGAAGAGGTTTTTGGTTAAATACAACATTCCATTGTTGGAACATCCACCATACTCCCCAGACCTAGCCCTATACAACTTTTTTCTCTTCTCAAAAGTCAAGCCTGCACTAAAAGGAACCTGTTTCGAGTCTTTAGATGCAGTGAAAGGCAGGGCAACACAACTCTTGAACAGCATATCAGAAGATGACCTGCAATACTGTTCCAACAGTGGAGAACCCACATGCAGCTATGTAGCGGTCGAGGATTGAAGGAGACAACATTTCGATTGTCTTATTTTTTCAATAAATGAGTTACAGCATAAGTCCAGTTATTTTTATTGCCAAACTTTATATATTAGAGAATTGGCTTAATGTCCAGGTTAGTCCTAATTATCAAAATCCAATCATACAAATTTAAATGTAATAAGGAAACTTACCATACTGGCATTGAGGTCCACGATAATCTAAGGGACATTCACATGTGTTAAATGATAAGCATCTTCCTCCATTTTGACATGATGGAATACACATAACTGGAAAGGAAAAAAATGTGTTTATCTGTAATCTGCCTATTTCTGATTATTGACATAAAATATTATAATATTACAAAGAAGTATTTTTTCCTTATTCTCTAACTTTCAATCACTCATAACATATAACTAATATTACTTGTAATAAGTGGGTTAAGATATGTAATGCTAGGAATGCTTCAATTTACATCTAATGACAACCAACCCTATGTGTCTTGCTATAATGTCATTAATTTTCTCCAAATTACACCTAATTTATTACAAAATGTATGTTATACACTATATTGCCAATAATGACCAGACCCGCTGAACTGTAAGAAGGATCACTCATATATCATCAATGAATGTCATGAGTCACTAGAATGACTCATGAAGGACAGTGAATGTAGAATGCCAGCAGTCAAAATGAGAAGACGACGCAAGCTGAGTGAGGCTGAATGGGGTATGATTAGCAGTGCACACCAATTAGACTTTAAAAAATATATATCAACTGTGAAAATTTACATTTAGAAAATTAAATGTCAATTTAAGTATTTTTATATATGTACAGGGAGTTTATAAAGTTTCGATCCATTTTTGAGAAAAAGAGGCTAAAGATTAAAACAAATGTATTGAATGAACTCCCTAGTATTTGGTAACACATAATCAAGATTGAAAGAAAAAAAATCGGACATGATAAGTGGTGTACAGAAGAAAATCCATGAAAGTGTCACCTCAACGTACTTCCACATGAGCACTCTGCATGTCTACACATGAATCCCAATGTCTCACCATTTCACCAAACACCTTTAAGACCATTGCCGGTGTCATGTTGAGCACAACGTGCTGGATACGTTGACATAGATGTTGAAAAGGGGTGATCAAATCTTCCTCCTTCACTGGCTGTAACAGCTCTGCACACCTAAAGGTGTGGTTTGGCCGTTTTTTTTGTTTTTTTTTGTTTTTTTTCTATGCTGTAATGGAGTATCTTCCGCACAGTCAGTTGTAGAAACAACAGCTCCCTGCTTAAACTTCTTGTTGATGCTTCTTGTGGTGGCATCTTCTACCCATTCCATGGTTTCGGCTGCTACGCTTTGCCTTCAAGAATGTTTAGCATCTTGCACAGTGCCTATTCGCAGGATTTTTTTGAACCAGTAGCCTGATATTAGCCCTGGTTGGAGCAGGTTTTTGGAATTTCCTTTCGAACATTGTGTGGAATTTTTAAAGCTTAATCCCTGCACACGTCCACACACCTCAGCTATTCTCTCTTCATTAGTTTCCATCGTGCTACGATGTCAGGGGTCCCGGGTTCGAATCCTGGCCTGAGCATGGATGAGTGTCCATTCATCAATTTCATCATATCATCACTCATCCTCATCTTCGCAAATTAGCCAAAAGTGGCACAAGAAGCAAAGTAAAATAAAGCAATTCAATCAATCTTCATTAGTCAGCATCTTTCATATCATGTACAATGGAAAGAAGAAATCAGTCATTTTCACAAAAATGGATCGAAACTTTATAATCACCCTGTACTTATTTATAAAATCCCCTAAATCATGAACAAAAATAAATAACTAAATAAACATTTGTGAATATCTTCAGGTAAATAAAAGCATGTCTTATCTTACTCCATAGATTCAATATTGTCAATTTTATTCTTTTTACTTCTTATTAATATTATCATGTATAACATAATGTAGACCATAAATGCAATGAAAAAACATTTTCACTCAATAGTACTGCCATTTAATAAATAATGTTAGAAGAATATTTATGAATTTAAAATAAAATTTACAGGACCAAAACACCTCTAAAAGCTCATACGATGTATTTCAAATATCAGATTAATATCTTCAGGACCAAGACCAGACAAACAATTATCCGATATGATGTTTGCAAATTTAGATGTTATTTTCTTTAATGTGATAACTTCAACACATGGCATTATAGAGTATCTTAAGTCAGAAAAATAAATATATGAAGTTTGCATGTTATGAATCTGAATATTCCTTTCAATATTAATTTTGGCATTGGAATAGAAAAGAAAACTAAAACAAAAAGTTTGAAAATTATAAAGTAAATAGATTCTCTTCATGTTTAACAGTAGCGTACGGTGACCATTTAGATAGCCGAAGCACTGAATATATAATTTTTAAATAAACAATAGTACATCAAGGAGCAGGTTTGCCTTGATAAAATCACCACATGCCACTGCTTTGCGGCAGTTTTGTCTTTCACGGGCTCCGCAAAAATGCCTCTCGACACTTTCGGGGAGTCTAAGTATCCTGGGAATTATGCAAAATTCGAATTGCTAACCTTGTAATACAAATTGTAACAATATTTGCTAAAATTAGAAAACAGTAGGAATTACCCTGGCAATCTGGAATAGAAGACCAATCTGGTCTCGTAGGCATCCACACTCCATCTACGCAATCCAAACTGGATGATGTAGACCCATCAGGAAATTGGGTGTTGGACATGCACGTCACATTACATACCCTGCAATTAATTTTATTGAAATAATTAAATAAAAATGATCAAGGTGAGTCATAATCAGATGCCTATATAAATGGCAATTACTAGTTGTGCCTTCAAATGTAATTTCTGTAGCTTGAAATCTAGTATTATTTATTCATTCTCATTATAGTAGAAAAAGTAAAATTAAACTAATTCTTCTATAAATATATATATTTTTCACATTATATTAAAATGATATAAAATACCAAAAAAACCATAGCCAAAAAATTGTCCATATGCAAGCAGTACCAGGTTTGATTCCAGAAGGGAGCCCGCCCCTCCCCCAATTGCGATGTTGACCCAGAATCATGATCATAATTGGAGAATTACTTGAAAATAAGAAGAAGTAGTGGACTTTAGTCTTGAAAGACAAAACAGTAGTGATGGGACTCAAGTGTTGATGCTGAGTTAACCCAATGGGAAATCTGCTTGGCAGGGCCTCAGGCAGCTGTTGTATTATGGAGTTTAGGTTACATAATAATTTTATGATACTATATAATCAAAGTGAAGGATACAGGAATCATTCACCAGACAAAACAAAATGTAAGAGTCTGTAGATAGCAGCCTGGCCTGGAGATTGAAATATACAAATGAGGCATGGTCAATTAAAGTCCCGCACCATGGTCGTGCAATCCAAGGCATCATGCTTTGGGCTTCGGCTAAGGGACATGCACAGGTTCAAGTCTCCTGGGAGAAGTGTAACAACATTTCTCCTAAGATTTCGGCCTGTGTATGGGACCGGTGGCCACCCACCATTCCGCAAACTGGGGAGCTATGAATAAGTAGCGTAATCCGGTCATGGAAACCTACAACAACAAATGGGTGTTCATCGTGCTGGCCACACGTCATCCCATAACTGGTTGGATGATTTCCAACCTGGGGTGAATAAGAGGCTGGCAGTCGGTAGGTAAGCTCAGGACTGCAATGGGCTGTTGCACCATGGGCTATAGTCAATTGAAATCTTTAGCTCCACATCAATTGGCCTGTTGCCTTTGAAGTGAGAGCACATGGTATATAGCATGATAATTGACGTATGCAGCACAATCAAGAACAGTTTGAACATTTCTATTTTTGTTATTTAGCATCACTTTACTACCACTTTTGGCTAATTACGATGATGAGGAAGAGTGATGATAAGATGAAATTGATGACTGGATACTCAGAACACCCATGCCCTGACTGGGGCTTGAAAACATGAACTTTGGTGATGAGATCAAAAGTCGACCACTTAATGCACTGGGCCACTGATAGTTTGGACATAGACACTGAAATTGTATATGTACCAGGTGTGTGTGTAAATGTGGCTAGTGTTATTCTGATGCAAAATAATCTAACACAGTTTGTTTTAGTGGTTTTTATTTTATTTTATCTGCGACGTTATACAGTGTAAAGTGACTAGCCATAAGAGGTTGTGTTGTTATATGTATATCTTGATGCAACTAGAAAAAGTTCTAGGAAACCAGGACGAAATGTTGCAGATAAAATAAAATAAAAACCATTAAAAATAACTGTGTTAGATTATTTTGCATCTACAAAAAGTGGTTATGCAAATATAGTTATTCTGACTAAATTAAAATGTGATTCTCAACAGGTGATTACATTTTTAACAGAAAAAAGGTGTCAATCACTTGCAATCAACCACAGAGTACACTGTTCTTGTCACGTATGGTAGGAACAGTAACTTCGAAGACAAGTGAGTAATTGGATATAAATGTTCTGCGAACAATGTGAGGAAATTGAAGATCTGTTGTACTCATGCAAAGCACATATTTTTTACACACTTGGTGATGACGTAAAGGTAGAAAGTTCTGGTCCATCTAGCCAGCTAACAATCCTGACTACAACCCCACATCACTTTATTTGTTGGGTTTCTTAATAAAATCTCTAAATAGGAAAAGATTATGCACAGATTAAGTGAAAGATGTGGTGTACACATTGTTAGAATTAGCAAAGTATTTTTTACTGATGGTACACAATGCCTCAATACACAAAGCAAAACCTGTCTGACTTTCTGTGGAGACCCCTTACAAGGAAACATACTGAATCCTTGTCTCCTTATGTTGTGTTCCTTCCATACCTATCCCCTAGTATCTCTATCTTCATAAATAAATGTATACACCACATCAAATTCACATTTTACAGTTTAATAAGTAAATGAAGTTTAAAATGTGTAAAAATCTCACCTAGAGCTGCAAATTATTCTGGAATTCATTGGTACTGGTGGTTTGTCCAGACAGGGCTTTTGTTTCTCAAACTGACATTGTGGTCCCTCGAAGTTGCCTGAACAGCTGCAAAGGTTGGGTGCTATGCAAACTCCATTATTTTGACATGCTGGCAAGCAAGCAGCTGAAAAATAAGATAAAAATTGCATAAGAATCAAATTATTTGTAATAGCATTATGCAAGTTTCACAATGATGTAGACAAATAATGCTTGAAATTGAAATAATAAATTAGGAAAATATTAGTAAAAATGTCTACAGAATGATCCAATTTTAACATTTTTTTAATGTCAAATAGCTTCTTGTGACCAAATTTATTTCATTTCCTTATCCTAACATTCACCACTGCCATTCTTTCATATATGATTGTAGAAAACTTCTTATGTCACATTCCGGCAACATATTTGTTAAAACACTAAAATCACACACTAACAGCATGATAAAAAACACTTCGGAGTTCTTCCAAGCTTTCGACTCCTTCACGGAGTCATCTTCAGGGTAGTCGAGGACAGACGGAGTGTTTTTTATCGTGCTGTTAGTGTGTGATTTTAGTGTTTTAACAAATTCTTTCATATATTGATCAGTCCAAGGCAAAATTACCTAATATGTACATAATTATATAACAAATAACTGTGAGTAATTCTTTAGGAGCATAAATTAATTCTATAAATTCTAAATCAACAGGACCATTCAATGGCATACCCTGGCAATCTGGAATAGATGGTAGATCTTCTTGTTTTGGTGTCCATGTGCCATCGTTGCAAACCAATTGAGCCACAGTAGATCCATCAGGAAACTGTGTACCATACATACATGTAATATTGCACATGCTGCAAGAAAACAGCATTAAAGATATTGAATTTTTACAAGTAAAAGACAAAATTCATGAACACAAATGGTTAATTCACTTTTTTAATTAAGATATACGAGGGATGGGGCAAGTCATGGCAACTACTTTTTTTTGCGAGAATCCAGGACTAGCGCAAAAATTCGAAATATACAAATGGAAGAAGACACTGTATGGAACTAAACAATGTACGGAAGATGATACACATAAAGTGCTCAATGAACGCTCAAAGTTGTACCCCAGAGCGTCCACAACATGTGTTGTAGTTGATACGACTTTCTTTGTTTTGTTTTGTTTTTGTACTGTTTTTATACTTCCATTTGTATATTTCGAATTCTTTCGCCAGTCCTGCATTCTCGCAAAAAAAAAAAAATAGTTGCCATGACTTATGCTCCAACCCACATATACGTATATAATCAGGCGACTGAAACATATTTTTATTCAACAGCCTTCTAAAATGTGCTGGATTTTTAAAAATGTGTATTTTGTTTGTTAAATTATTGAATTGGCTAAGCAGCCTGTGGAACAGGAAAGAAATGTCAAACTGCTATGTCCAATAAAAATTGCATGCATAAAAAGTTTGTTCAATGAAATGTGATACCACACCAGACAAACTCGGAGGTACAAAGCTCAGTTTATGCATACGATTTTTGTCAGATGTTGCAATCTCAAGACATCCAACAAAATTAATTGCATAAGAGTGCCATGCATGCGATTTTTGTCACATGTTGTAGTGAGACATTTTGTCGAAGTTCGACACTAATCGGATGGCAATATCAGACAAAAATCACATGCATAAATGGAGCCTAAATGTTTGTTCAACAAATGCTGTACCACGACATCCATCAAATTATAGGGTTGCATAGTGTCCTTATATGTTTCCATGTTCCTTCAGAAATGTCCGACAAAAATGCTACAACGTCCAATAACTATCGGATGGTGACAGAGTGGCAGTGCACCCCTCCCCCGATCCCCTTTATCTGTTGACAGCTCTGTCCCCTTACTTTTCCCATACAGACAAGAAAAAATTATAATTCAATACATTTTCAACATAATATTTAGAGGCTTAGTAGGCCAACACAAGACAAAATTTCCTGACATTTCATTGACTTATTTTTGACCTTTCAAATTCCCTGATTTTGACCTCTCAAATTCCCCAACTTTTCCCTGTTCCCCAGGTTTTCCAGGTCTGCAGCCACCCTGCTATTATTATTTCTGAGACATTGGTTCGAACCCCCTCTGAAATATATTTCTAGATACGTGGCTGCAAATCGGTAACATTATCTGTAATTTTATTGATAGACTCAGTGGCAGCGATTATGGGGGGTGAGGGGGCAGTCCCCCCCACTTTTGCCCAAGCACTATGCTAAAACTTATGGGTTTTGAAACCCAATCACCGCCACTGGATTAACTGATACACTGATATCTCTATATCAGCTGATACTGATACTGTACTAATTAATCTGCCCCAACCCTACCATATTATGCTGAAATAAAGTGAAATAAAGGAGAACCTGTTCACTTACCTAGAGCTGCAAATAATCTTTGAATTCTTTGGCATAGGTGGCCTGTCAAAGCATGGTTTCTGTCTGGCAACTTGACACTGCGGCCCTTCAAAATTCTCAGGACATAAACATTGATTCGGGCCAACACATTTTCCACCATTCTGGCAACCAGGAACACACACAGCTTCAAAGAAAAAGTATTTCCCATTTAAATTAACCACATTAATAAGAGGAAAGGCAAAAAAGTGAATGCTACTACTATAGTTTTTCTGCCAAATATTTTACATATTTTATATAGCCCAATCATTGGAAAATTATATATAAATTTAATATATTAGACAGTTGAAATGCAATATAATAATAGGAAGCCATTATACATTTAAAGTACAAAATTATATCAGAGATTACGAAAAAGAAACTTTATGAAGAGTATTGAAGGTATGATTCGTTAAAACATATATATATAATATAACATAATTTCACATTTTTCAATGATGATAAATGTATGGTTCATTCTTGTAATTAATTTTCTTCTTTTCCTTCACTCTGTCCAAGAGCAGTTTGCAAGAAAAGAGCAACAAGAAATAAAGGATGAAGGATACATACAGCATATCCCTCGATGTGTGAAAAGTCAGACAAATCATGAATTTTCTTAATGATGAAAGTAAACACTTCACTTTCGTCCTGCTTCGTCTTCCTTTTTTCAGGGGGTGGGGGTGGATGGGAGGGGAGGGGGGAAATAAATAGTATTTTTTATGTACAAAAATGAATATCAGAGTTTCAGGCATGTGTATTTTCTCTGTGATATACAATACAATAATGAATAATACATGAGATAGGAGAGTAACTCAATGAGTTTCCATAACACATGTTACAAGTGTTCAATGTGGGAGCCTTTTGTGACATGGAACACATCCAGCTGATAGTCCATTTCTTCTCACGCTGAGGTAACAGGTCTGGTGTAATTGACTCTACCACTACAGTCAGTACAGTCTCAGTCAGAGTTATTTTCTTAACAGTTTCCACACTGTACCATACAGATATCCTAGGACTTCACATGAAAACTGCAGTGATGCATTTCACGTTCTCATCTGACACATGTGATCCTCCAGTGCTCTTCCTCTTACACAGGCAGCCCATTGTCTGGATTTGGTTATACCATATGCCAGTGGCGTAGCATGGGCATTTCGGGTGGTAATGCCAAGTCCGAAGGAAGGGTCGGCCCTTTGTTGCTTAATAATTTACTTATGGAATTATCTACACAAGTATTTTATTTGCCTGAAGTCAGCTGGGTTTTCAATAAAACATCATCCATGCATGTTTTAGCTAGAAAATGAGATGCCTCACTATGCAACAAATGTTTTGAACTCTGGTGTTTTATACCTTTTTCTTATACCTTTCTGCATGATGCAAGTCATTAAAAAACCTATCTTAATCACAAGCGCCTCTGAACAACAGTAGACGTCATTGTTGTGGGTGATCCAACTACTGATTGATTTCGTTTATTTTACTTCGCTTTTCTACCACTTTTGGTTAATCATGAATATGAATATGAATGAAGATATTGATGAAGTTGATGAAGGGACACTCACAAAGAACACTCGTGCTCATGCCGGGATTCGAACCAGGGACCTCTGTCATCTTGGCACGCTGTGCAAAACACACTGACATGGAGGTGGGTGGATGATCCAACTATCATACACTCTCTACTGATGTAACAGTGCCGATTAATAATTCAGACCACTGTTTATTGCATCTTGAGAATGCTTATAAACATTTTTTAAATTATTTTGTCCAGAGACTATTCGACGTTAAGAGTTTTCAAATGAATGCTAAACATTTCAATTGACACAATATTAAGCAGTTAGTAACTAACGAAAAAATAATAATAATAATATAAATAGAATAGTTTTGAGAGCAGCCACAGGTTGAACTTATACCATGAGGACTTCCCAATCTTATTTGAGAAAAACTGTGTTGATCTTTTAGTTTTTAATGCACATCGCTGTTCGTGCGAAAAATTATACAATGCAGTGGCCAGTATATTTGAGTTTGGTAAAGTTACGCCAGTCAATATTGCATATTGTAGCATCACACAGCATGTGCGCGAAGAAACGAGTAGGAATTCTGCTTCTGTCGTCTGCGACGGAAGGAAGGAAGGGTTACATGAGCCCTAGAACCAATCACATAGCTCTCTGCTCCTTACGCCAGCGTCCAAGAGAGCATTGTGTGCGTGCTGTAGAGATCCAAGCTTTCCCTCCAGATAGGCAGCAAGGAATATAGTCCTTTACGCCAAACCTGCCCAGCGTCTGGCCAGGAAAGGTATTGAAAAAAAAAATGTTAGAACGAATGTTGTTAGTGGAGCATTTCAAGCGGATCGCGAAAAATAGCTATTATAATGCCATGAAGGTCAAACATATATGAAATTAGTCAAGTTTTACTTTTTATTTACAGCATTTACGCATTTTTGAAATTTTAAATCAGGGAATGCCAGGCGTGTGGGTGTACTATAACGCTATGCCACTGCCATATGCCACCTACGAATATTGTTGTCAGATGGGGTGCTACATCCAAATCTTTGTCAATAGGTCCACTGAACTGTAAATATGAATTATACCTTGTGAATTCCAAGACACAAGAATCCTTATACTCAGGAGTCGCTGCCATCTTTTCAACTGGCACTGTCATGAGGTACAGTTAGGAAACAAATTTGGGTGTGTAGAATCAAAACTTCTACAGTTGCTCTTTTATCACAGGTATGAGACAACCAGGCTGGGTTTACTTATATAACCTTATGAAACACTTAAAACTCAGATATTCATATATGTACACCCTGTATATTCATACATACATAGCTCTACAGAAATATTTATTTTTTGTGCCTTCATGAGAGAGGTTATATGAGTGTGTCAGTATGTGGGAAAGAGGGGGTGGGGACAGATGATTCCCTTTAGTTGCACATAAAATTGTACCTGACATTCAGCAATTGAAACATTAATTAAGCAGTAATAACAACAATGAGTTATAGTTATATAATACTTACCACATTTAAAGTTTTCTATTTCTTTTTTTTTAACGTTCATTGCAAGATGAAATCTTCTCCCTTGGATTTCTGATTTTGTGTGTGTTTGAAGCACTGAAAACGTCAATTCTAATTTCCTATTTATAACAACAATCATAACACTATCTTTTCTTCTTCAAATAGACAGAGTTTATCCCATAATCTCTCATGGTTAATGCTAAACAGAACCATTTCATTTGACCATAATGGGAAATATTAAAAGTGTATGAAAAGTTCTTTTCCACAGGGATGTGTGTTTTGTTTTTTTAGTTCTTCTTTCAAGTCCACTTTATGCACAGAGGGGCTAATTGGGACTGGACCTACAGTTTAAAGTTGAATCCGAACCACCATATGTCTACATCGGGTATCGAACTTGGGACCCCTTGATTGCAAGACAACATTACCACTACATCATCAGGGAGGCCAAAGTATTAGTGAATGCTGTACAACTTTTTCTTAAACTGTGCTTCAAATCTATAACAGGAAAATTCAATATTCGGTACTTTTTAATGTAACCTTTCCTTTTGTGATAGTTTACATGTCTTAGTTATGAAAAATAACAATCCGAACAGGCAAAATAGGGACAAATATTAGATCAAAAACCATACTATTTACCCTTTCATTTCCCAATATTACTCACAACGTGCAACATCCTCCACCACCCCATTCTCCCTTCATATTGCTTTATATATGTCAGTGGCATATTCTGATAATTTGAGCTGGTTTACAGCAACAATTCTTCTTTATTGTATGCATTTATTATCCACCCCATCTACATTAATTAGATGTAATAGAAATAACATGCAAGTAAAATGAAAACAAAAGTCTGACAACTTCAAATTTCCTGGCAATTTCTACATAAAATCTCCCTTTCTTTTTTACCTAAAATTGGACCCGGATTTCTTTGCCTCAAGGAAAATTTCCCTTCATGCAACAATGTTGCTTCTGCAAAATGAGGTGCAGAAGGCAGGAAGGAACAAGCAGTTTTCTCCTGCAGTTATGAAACCAACCCCACAGCAATGTGTTTTTAAATATCCACTTGCCCACTTACTCTTTGGCTCTCTCACCCTTCCTGCGCACAATCAGGGAGAATATTCGGTCATCAGAAGGGTGTGATGGAGAGTGATCAGTGGCATTCATAAACCATGTTCTTTAAATAATGTACTTAAATCCTGGTTTGAAAGCTTGTTTTAATAGTTTGCATAATATATAATGAGCAATTGCCCATATATCAAAGCTAAGTGTATAAGAATCTATGTAAAAATGATAGGTTTACTGGTGGTAAACGTGGTAATGGAGAATATGTCACTAAAAAAACACAAGTTCTTTACTAAAAAGTTAAAAGTGCTAGAAACTTCTAGGGTGGGTTGAATAATCATGATTCTAGAGAGGATTAAGAAATAAATAAGTAAAGAAGAAATACCTTGGCAGTCAGGAATTGATGTCCAGTCACCTCTACTTGGTATCCAATTTCCATTTGAGCACATCAAATTGGTAACACTGGAGCCATCAGGAAATTGGTAATTAGGCAGACACATAATTGTGCAACTCCTAGAATAAAAAAATATATTATTTCTACTACTCAAGAGGCTGCATGGAACTGTATAATAATTTTGTAATGACACTGCTTCTGATTTTGTTAAATTTTAATAATCAATGAAATAGTTTTTTAAAAGGCAGAGAATAAATTTGAGTGGGAAGTGTTCATGGAGAAACTTAGTTCACAATCATAAAATCAGAATTTAAACAAAAGATTATAATTATTTGAAAGTTTTCAAATATGATTTTTCTTATCTACATATTTAGTTCAAACTATGCTCTGTATAAATATACAATATTTTATATTATTTATATATATTTTTTCTGACATTACTTTAGAATGTATTTTCTGTTGATATTACAGGATGATTGATTCAAAACTTGAATAAGATAAATTGGACATAAACATTTTTATAGAAAATACCCAAATATCAATTAATTCAATTATTTCTATTTACCTTGCATTGCAGGTAATCCTCGCTGCTTGGACTCTTGGTGGGGGTTCATAACATAATCTTTGCTTAGGTATCTGACACAGTGAACCTTCAAAGTTGTCTGGACAATTGCAATAATTTGGAGCCACACATATCCCCATATTCCTGCATGGAGGATCACATATTGCTGGAAAAAGAAGAATATACATTAAATTTCCTAACAGGGAGGTCCATGGAATGCATCATATATTTGAAGTAATGTTCCATCTTTTAACAGCATATGGACATGATTGTCTACAACAAAGCAGGTTCCTAGAAATCTGACAGAATTTTCATATTCTATGTGACAATGCATGTTAATATAAATAATATCGATTTAATATACAGTTTCTCACCTAGGATTTTTTTTTTAAAAATCACAAAGCAAAATGAGTAATGAGTGTTTTGATCAGTCAGGCCAGTTCCTTCTGCACTGGTCAAATTTCAAAGACACCAACACATATACGTATATGTACAATCATAATATACTTACGCTCACAGTGAGGAATAGTCTCTAAATCAAAACCTCTAACTTTCCATTGACCCTCCTCACAGGTAATAAAGAGTTTACTTTGTCCATTCGGAAACTGATAATTTGGTAGGCAAGTTGCTTGGCATCCACTATTAAGCACAAAAAAATAAAATAGTAAATACAGTATTAGAATATACAAATATGAGATTTCACAACTTTCAGTGTTAAAAACAATTAAATGAAAATAATTTTTAATAGTTTAATAGAATTTCATTAAAGGCAATGAAATCCGGATTTGAGCATGAATACTGTGTGGTTTTTCTTCACAAACATGAAGAAGTAGCTGTAGCCAAACAGTTGCAATGAAACATTCATACATAATAAAATGTATGCACATTGTAGTAGTTTCATATATTTGAATGCAAACTGAATGTATGTTTGGAACAATCATATATGAAATAATCATTATATACAGTGTGCCCCACAATTTTCCGTACTGGTGTTGTAGTGCATTTACATACTGCATGATTTGGAAAAACACTCCTTCTCCAATTACCCTGATGTTTTCTTTCTCTTGCTGGTAAATTTGAACACTGGGGAAGGATCCTCTTAAAAGTTACAGTAACACAAGCGACACCACCCTAGGTCACAATCTCATAAATGACCAGAAAATACAAAGGGTTCAACATTGCTGAGACCTGATTAGGGCTGCAGACAGGGATTCCAATTTCCTGAAAACTATCATGACCAGTTGACCAGTGACAAAACATGGTGTTTCGAATATGAGCTGTTAACAAAGCACCAAAGATGATGCTCATCACATTCTTCGAGTCGATGGGTATCATTTAGAGCTGAGCCGATATCACTTTGAATCAATACCGATGCCAATACTTTTACCGATTCCCACTGATACCGATGCCGATACTTGAAAATTGCAATAATTAAATTTGGTCCAAAATTTTGATCAATATTGGTATGTAAAATTATTTTCCAATTATATGCATTAATTTACCAAGAAATTTGGTTTAGAATATTCAGAAATTTTGTTAGAATAGGAAAATAGTATGTAATCACAAAATACAGTTTTCATGAAAAATTAGTGCAAAATGGAAAAGAAAGTTTAATTTTTGCACAGTCCCGGATAATTACACTCCGCGAAAGTGTCCCACGGTATTTTTGTGGACCCTGTGAAAGACCAATATGCCCGAAAAGTATCTGCTGGTACCAATACCACTGGTGTCGGCCGATACAGATATGTCAGCATCGGAATCAGCTCAGCCCTAGTATCATTCATGGAGAATTTGTTCCCAATGGACAGATGGTCACAGGGGAGTTCTACCCTGATGTTTTGAAGCGTCTGTGCGCACGAACTTGGTGGGTATGCCCACAATACTGACAACAGGACACATGGTCCCCTTTGATTGACAATGCACCAAGTCAGTCTCTGGTTGTCCATCAGTTTTGGCCTCCAAGGGGACTGTTCTGCTTGATCATTCCCTCTATTTCCTGATCTGTCTCCTCCTGATTACATCCTTTTCCAGAAACTGAAATTGCTGCTGAAAGGGAACAAGTATGATTATGTTGCAGGCATTCAAAGAGAATTGACCGAGTATCTCAACACTGTTCCCATCAAAGACTCCCAGAAGTGTTTCAACAAGCTGAATTAGCATTACATTCAGTGTATTGAAGCACAAGGAATGTATTTTAAATAATATACACCCAAGAGTGTCATGGTGTGTGCAGTTCCTGTTATCTTGTCTCAGACTGGAAAATTATGGACACACTGTGTTATCAGTGCACCATTATATCATGGTGGAACCTCAATTATTAAGTTTCTTGAATTTACACTTAGATTATATACATAGTCCTCATGATTCCAATAGAGCATAATATTTTAAAATTTCCTACAATTTAAGCTTTACACATTGATCCTCTGAAAAATGTAAAATCGAGGTTTTTACTGTAGTTATCTTGATCTCAAAGTGAATTATGAATGTGTTAAAATTAGTGTCATTGGTGTTGGAGTTAAAATATATATTTTTGCAATAAAAAATCTCAAAAAAGCAAGGGAAGATATTGTCTTATGCCATATAATTTTTAATTTGAAGGGAAATTAATTCTGGAAAATAAGGAATTTTGCTTTAATCCTAGAGCAACAATCCTAGAAAAGTCTTACTGGCCTCTTATGTGATGTTTGTAACTGAAATTACACAATACAGTTCTCACAATACAATATACATCAAATTTGTGTATGTGCATGTCTGTGTGCACATGTACATATCTTGTGTGGTTGGGGAGAAAAATGGGGTACATGGCATAACAGATTGTTTGCAATTGATATAACAGATCAAAGCCAACTTTCTGTTATATAAAGATTATGAGACTCAAAAGATCAAATATTGGTTGAGTCTGTTGATCTGTTATACCAATTGCTAACAATCTGTTATGTAAAGATTATGACACTCAAAATTTATAGATTGATTGAGCTTCCTGATCATTTATACCCAAAGTCGACACTGTTATAATAGGTAGGTAGACATGTTTTAGGAGGAAACATTACAACTAGGGGCATGAATATTTCGTTTTCGATGAAAACACGAAGTGTGAAATAACACATTGTAATGTTAATTTTTCATGTTCTTTGAAAGGTGTGAGGTGCATTTAGATACTATGTGTAATCACGAAATGATGCGAAATAAAGTCTTAAACACGAAATTTAGGGTTTATTTAGCAATGCGACACCTTCTGAGGTCTGCAAATCATGGAAAATTGATTAATTCTGCTGTAAATATTTGAGAAGCAAAACGGACTCATTTACACAGGAATAAACTTAATACTCTGAAACTATATAAATGTGTCATCAGAGGTGAAATATTAATTTTGTGTAATAAGTATTGTATAAGTATATCAAATTTAGGTTTTTATTCACCATCTTAACACTGAAATGCTATTTTATATACCACTTTTGATCCAGAAATTTGCTCAGTTTTTGTACCGAAATCTTGATCTTTTATTCACCATAAATATATATATGGCTCTAATTATAACATGTTTCTTCAATGTGAAGACATGTAAAATTGGGGTTGCATGTTATGTTTTCTTGGATGTCGCACCCCTCCACCCACATGCATACACCCCCTTACACACACACCAACACAAACACCTACCTTAATTGCCTTACATTAAGATGTATTACTCAATTAATCTAAATAGTGGTAACCACAGTAGTAAAATTTCAGTGACTTACCTGTACAAGGAACAAACAAGTTGTGAATTAGTGGGTGTTGATGGCTTTCCTTGGCAGCCTGTAATAAATTTTCAGATATAATTTTCATTAATTTGACAATAAATAAATATTATCATGTAGTCATTGATGAAATGTATGCATATTACATTTTCCAGTGAATATATCAATTACATAGTTTACTGGAAATGAAAAAGCTCACAGTATAGTGTTAACGCTTGCTGTTGTTTGCTTTTATATCTTTAGTGAATAAATAAAACAAAATCTTAAAAGGTAGAACTTTTCATTATGCTAATAATTTATAAAATTTATAACAACAGTTTGAAATGTATTTGCATGCTTGATTAACAATAATAGAGAAACAATTGAAATTATCTATGGTCTAGAGTATATTGGCGGCTGCGGTGGCTCAGTAGGTAATGTGTCTGAGTACCATGCTAAAGGTCCCGAGTTCGATCCCCGGCCGGTTTAAATCCGGGAACTTTTCTAACGTTAGAACGTTGGAAGCGGCCCCGGTGCCCACCCAACATCGAATAACATGGGTACCTGGGGGGTAAAGGCGGTCAGGGGCATGATGCTGATCACATCATCCCCACTCACGACCGGATCAAGAAAGTGTGGGGCGTTACCCCCACACCCTCTATACGCCTTCATGGCGTGGTGCTATGCACAGGAGAGCACTTTTTTTTTACTACAGTATATTGTTAGCCTATGAGCAGACGTGGATTAAAGGAATGGAGAAGCATTTTCTGTTCCCTTTAAATTGATAGGTAAAGGAAAATTTCTCCAGTTTTCCTCCACATTGTCAGCAACTTGCATTAAGACCCACTAAACCTTTAACTCTATGCATGGGCGTCACCAGTAATGTGTGAAAGGGTCAGATCAGTTATGTAAGTTGAATACATAGTATAAATAATGTTAGTCTCATTGATGACTGAGTGCATTAAGTGTTCGATTTTCTCGCTCTTCCAAATTCGAGTCTCAGGCTGAGTACTGTGGCGACTAGATAATAGTCAATTAAAAAAATCTACCTGCCACGGCTTCACTCTCTCCAATTATGGTGATAGTGAAGTATTGTAAGTCATCATAAAAGCGTGGAGAAATTGATTACGTAACGTTTGCCTTCAGGTTGTAAAAATCGCCAGCAGAGGCCTCACCTCTGGCGACACCCTTTGGTTGCGCATGCACCTTTATTCCTTTCCACGACTGAGCTGTCCGTGCAGAACAGAACAAGAACAAGATTCGAGGTTACAGAATCAACTTGACAACGAAGCTCTCGGAGTGCTAGCCCGGTCTTCCTCCCCTACTGTTACGTAAGCGGCTAGAACGCACAAAAGAACTGGCTAGCGATTCATTTCGCTTGAGCTGCTATCTCTTTTTCCAACTGGTGTGGAATTTACCCAATTTTGTAATGGGGGGTTGGAATACTGTTAGTATGGGTTTAGCCAAAAGAAGTAATTTCAGCTACTTTAAATTGCATTTTAGAGACTTCGTTAGAATTTCAGAATAATGATCTCATTATGCAAGCACTCCAAAGGCATTTAATCCTGTTGTTGATTCATAGTTTACCTTTATGGTGACTTTTTATACGTTGTGAGCTGGAATGTATTTGTGAGTGTAAGTATGTGTGAATTGCTCTTCTCAGGAGTTATGTATATATATCGTACGTTTTATGTTCTGAATCTTGTCCAAGAAAAGTGGAGCAAATGTGAGAATGAAAGTTGGGGGTTGTGAGTTGTTAGAATTTGAGTCACGATTCATTGAGTCATGTTCTTGTGGGAGAAATATTAATCAGGAATTGTGTATTGAAATTACTTGCACTTTTTTGCCGGTTTTGATCAAGTTAAATTTGACATTGAATGAACCTATCGACTTTGAAGGAAGTAAATGAAAAGAAGTGCTATTTATTGTTGTACATTAATCTTGTTCAAGTGGGGATTTAAAATAAATGTCAGTTAATGTTGAATCTTCCTTTCATTCAATTAAACATTCACAATGTAGAACAGGGGATTGCATTAAACAGATTGAATTGCGCCGATTGGGAAGTTACGTAAACTAGTCGGAAGGGAGAACTAGACGATTCCCCATATTTCCGACAAGTTTGCGTTAGAGAAGGGGCATTTTTTTGTTCGATAAAAACAGGATTCTTTTCACCAGATGGTGAACATTTTCCATACAGTGGCCTCGTTCATGGGTAATCAGTGGTTTGCAGAAAAAAAAAGTGTAGTAGTTTTATGTGATAAATAGCTTCCTCAACTGACATGTATGACATTATATAATCATTGTAGCTTGTAGCAGATACGTCATACATAGAAGTATAAAATACGTAATATTTACGACCAAAATAAGATTGTAACTTGTCATTCATGGTGAATTGCCTTATTATTAGTTAAAAGCTAACAACAAAATAAAGAAAAGACTACTCACTCGCTAAGAATAGATGTTATCAGTGTATATACGAGGTGGTATCAAAAACTTTTGAGACTAGTTATGTGACATGCCAGCAGATGGCAGCACAAGACTGCACACATGTTCACAGGGAGCACCGACTTTAATGAGTCAGTGTGCCAAGATACATCGTCCTGTGTACATTGGTAGCTGTGAACTGGTGTTCTTCTGACCACGTGCATTACCACGTCTGTGATTTTATCATGGTCAGCAAGTTAGAACAAAGAACGAACGTGCAATTCTGAGTGAAACTGGGCAAATCTACCACAGAGATGCTTGACATGATTCGGTATGTTTACAGCTCATGGTCGTATCCACACACACTGACCTTTCGTCACCGTCCTCAACATGAAGGATGGATCATCCAGGGCACATTGACGGAGTTATTGGCAGACTTCGATGCTCCACGACGAAAATGCACCCTGTGGAAACAACATGATCTCACTTCTGCACTCAGCTTACTCGCCAGATTTGGCTCCTGCAGACTTCGCCTTCTTCCCAAAGAAGAAGATCCAGCTCAAATGTTACTGTTCTGACTCCATAACGGAGATCCAGCTCGAATCACATAAGGTGCATGAGACGCTTCGAAAAGAAGGCTTCCAGGACACATTTCAGGAAGTGGCAGGAATGCTGGGAGCACTGTATCACTGTGCAAGGGGACTATTTTGAAGGTGATAGTGTGTAAATGTAGATAAATAAAGTGCTCTCTTTTAAACAGGACTAGTCTCGGAATATTTTGATGTCACCTCGTAAGGCTAAATATTCACTACAAAGGATGGTACTATCCCACGTAAGTAGGTAACCAATATAAAAGGATAGTTGCTGAGCGATAACATTATTTATTCACTACAAAAGATGCTAGCAGAGCATTCAAACAAAATATATCATTACAGTACCTATGTTTATTTCAAAAGTAAGTTTTTAAGTCCATTTTTGCACATATAGGTTATTCGGGACTGGACTTAAAGTTTAAAGTGGAATTCGAACTTCTACTGCAGATCAAATGCAGGACCCCTTGATTGTAAGGTGACAGTGTTAGCACTATGCAATGAAGGAGACCCAGGTGTTCTCTATGAGTGTCCCTTCATCAGTTTAATCTAATCACCACTCATCCTCATCAAAGCACTTAGCCAAAAATGACAGAAAGTGCCATAAAATAACAATAATAATTATAGAAATAATAATAATTATAATAATAATATAACAATTATTTTTATAAACTAATAACAATAAATAAATAACTAATAAAAATAAAGAATTATATTTCTGAGTTATTATTATCATCATCATATCCTTGGAAAGAATCTCAATCTCAATACACAAGATGAGTGAATAAGTGGCACAATCATTTTCCTTCACATTTCATACAATTAGTATGTTGAAGATTACATACTGATGTTAACTTTTACACATCTTGAGCAAGAACATTTTTTCAAAGTTAGGGGCAAATTTTAGTCACGAAATTTATGCTGTGTGACCTCTCACATTAAAATCTCATTTGTGTAATTTTGATTAAGTGGGGAAACCTGAAAAATTACATCCTGATTTGGTTGCTGCATTTTACATTCAATTTTTTAGCTAGGCTTTTGCTTTGCTAGAATATTAATTGTGATGTGAAGGATTCACTTATGACTAACAAAGAATTATTTTCATAAAAAAATTCATAACTATTATAGCATAAATAATACACAATTATAGTAAAATTTAGTAATAAAAATCTCTATTAATTGTACTATCTACCAAATACGACCCAAATATCGCAACAAAAAGTGGTAAATTCCAATAGTAATAGATTTTTACATGAAAATAGTTCAAAATGAGACATTTTCCTAGAATATTTAATGTGCAATTTCTACTGTAACTTCGGTAACACCCAGTTTGTTCATAACAAATTTAAAATTTCTTCCTTGTCATTTTTACCTTAGTTCAAAAACCTACTTTTAGTGCACTATAAGAAAAACGTTGATTTTTCCAGAAAAACAGTAAATTTCCCTTACATTTCCATGACTTTTCCAGAAAAAAGTAAATTCCCTGACTTTTCTAGGATTTCCAGATTTTCCAGACTGGTAGACACCCTAACGACATCAAGACTTGGCTGGAACTATGGCCAATGCCAGGGCAGTTGTTTTCAAATTATCCTCTTCATTTGAAAAACCGCTATGATATTCCAAATAGTGAAAAAATACATATGCTTAGAATTTCTTCCAGAACATTCATATGAATTTTCAAGTGGTTTGCTTTCACCCTTGCCTAGATACAGCCCCATGGCGGAGAGGTTAGCACATCATGCTACGATGCCAGGGGTCCTGGATTCGAATCCCATCCTGGGCATGGATGTTTATGAGTGTCCATTCATCAATTTCCTCATGTCATCACTCATCCCCATCTTCGCAAATTAGCCAAAAGTGGCACAAGAAGCGAAGTAAAATAAAGCAATTCAATCAATCATACCTTTAGCACAACAGATAGTTTATATTATTGATGTCAGGAGAAGTAAATTAGAGACAAAGGAATTAAAAGCAAAAGCCATATTTTCTTACCAACTAGAACAGAACAATAATAATCCCCCCTTGTTTTTCTTTTATCCAGCCAACAATTGATAGCTGTGCAGACATTGTTGAGGAAAATGTTCTTCTCGTCATTGTTGTGCAGGCAGGAGATTCATCGAAAGCAAGTAAAAAAGTTTGAATTCTCATTTCCTTACCTTTCTTTTCACTTCCAACAATAATCAGTCAAAAGTAAAAATAACATTTTAAATTTTTTATGAACAAACTGGGTGTTACCAAAGTTACAGTAGAAATTACACTTTAAATATTCTAGGAAAATGTCTCATTTTCAACTATTTTCATAGATTTTCTCAATAGTTCCGTTGCTACACAAGTTTATTAAACTACTGAGAATATCTAACAGTGAAATAAAATATGTGAAGATTCAAGTGATCGAGATGGAATTTTAAGCATATGTAATTTTTCGGAATTTGGAATATTATAGCAGTTTTTCAAAAGAAGAGGAAAATTTGAAAACAGCTGCAATGGCATCAGCCAAAGATCCAGCCCAGCCTAAAGTGCAGTTACTGGCCAATAAAAATAGGACAAATTTTGCTATTAAAATTCACTCATTGCAGCAGAGTTAGGCACCACACATAATGCTTTACAGGGAAGTATTATTTCAGACTGTAGTCATTCATTTTTATTGCACATGGCTGAACACTATAGTTATTCATTTAATATCTAATGTTTGTACTTTTGTGCCCTTAAAGGTGCAAGATGCCATGCATGTCTCTCACTCAAATACTGCCTATACCTGAATACTATATCAACCATTATTTCTTCTTTTATATTGTTGTTTTTAATACGTAATTACTAAAACTATTCCTTTGTATTGGTGCTGTCTGACATTGCTCTTCATTATCTTTTACTTTGACATCCTTTCTCATA
The DNA here is from genome assembly GCF_977018435.1 of Lepisma saccharinum. NCBI lineage: Eukaryota > Metazoa > Arthropoda > Insecta > Zygentoma > Lepismatidae > Lepisma > Lepisma saccharinum. Next base: position 12,819,167 of record NC_139232.1, read on the forward strand.
CGGACAGTAAAATGTCCCACTACTCCAATATCATCCATTACAAATAAAACATGCAAAAGTGATTTCAAATAGCAACATTTTAGCTCATATTCATTAATTAACAGCAAGTACATAAAATTAGAAATATTAGGGTGGATCAAATGAAAACGGAACAGTGGATGTATTGGGTTATTTTTATGTATGTGTGTTGTGAGCATGTGATATGCGTAGGCAGTCGGGCAGCAGTATCATTCGAGAAGGCAAGCAGGCAGGCAGTCAGTGCTTTACCTGTGGTGGTGGAATGTTTGCCAGTAAAGAATAGTGACAAAGTAATGCTGACATGTTTTTTCGATCATGAAGGACCTCTTCTCCTTGAATTCCTGGACCATGGTCAAATGATCAACGCTGCTTGTTACTGCAGTACCCTCCACCGTTTGCATGCAGCAATCAAGGGCAAACGGCGAAGCATTTTGTCCTCTGGAGTGGTTTTGATGCTATGACAATGTGCTGCCACATACTTCAGCTGTTACAAAGAACACGCTGGCGACGTTTGGGTGGACAGTGTTGGAACACCCACCATATAGCCCTGATCTATCACCATGCAACCTCCATTTCTTTGGTCCCTTGAAAAAGGCATTGAAGGGTCGGCACTTCCACTCGGACAATGACATCATGGACAATGTTCGCAACTGGTTCTGATCTCAGCCAAAGAAGTTCTACGAGCAGGGTATTAACCGCTTGGTTAAGCAGTGCGGCAAGTGCTTGTGTAACTTTGGAGACTACTTTGAAATAAACCTTGTTGATTTCATTCTGTAACACTATTCCTTTTTCTATTTGATCCACCCTCATATATATATATATATATATATATATATATATATATATATATATATATATATATATATATATATATATATATATTGATGACATGAAATCACCGAAGAGTTTCACAGCAATATAAAGGAAATATATTAGCCACATCCAGAAAGTAAGTTTCCCTGGGGTCGTGCACAAAAAGGAAACATTATTTCATTCAATGATTTATTGCCACAGATACAGCACTTATCTAGTTACTTGTCAACATAATTCCCGCTGGAATTCAGGCACTTGTCATAGCGTGAGACCAACTTCTGTATACCTGCGTCGTAGAAGTCTGCCACCTGCGTGCCGAACCACTGTGTGACAGCCATCTGAATTTCTACGTCGCTGTGGAAATGTTGACCGGACAGGAACTTTTTCAGGTGCAAGAACAGGTGGTAATCACTGGGATTGAGATCCGGGCTGTACGATGGATGATCGAAAACTTCCAACCGAACCTGTCCAGAAGGGCTGCAGTGCACCTGGCCATATGCAGCAAGATCACCCCAGCACTGAGCTTACCACGTCGCTTATTCTGAATGCCTCGTCGCAGTGTCCCCAGTGTTTCACAGTAACAGTTAGCGTTCACAGTCTCACCTCTGGGCAGAAACTCGATGAGCAGAATGCCTTGTCTGTCCCAGAACACCGTGCACATCACTTTTCGTGCAGACACAGTCTGTTTGAACTTCGTCCTGCATGGAGATCCATTGTGACGGCAATGCATGGACTGCTGCTTGCTTTCTGGGGTGCTGTATGCAATCCACGTTTCATCCCCTGTGATGATCTGGTTGAGAAAATGGTCATCATCATGGTAACGCTGCAGAAATGTCAGCACCGTGCCCATGCATTATCCTTTGTGTTTGGGCGTCAGTTGTTTCGGCACCCACCGGGCACACAATTTCCGGAACAAGAGGTGTTTGGTAACAATATCGTGTAACAACGACATAGAAATCTGCGGGAAATGGCTGCTGAGTTCCATGATTGTGACGTGACAATCCTCCAATATGCGCTGCTGCACCTGCTCCACAAGCTCGTCCTTAACGGCCGGAGGCCGCCCACTGCGCTCGTCATCATGCACATTTTGCCAGCCTTCAGTAAATGTCCTGCACCAACTACGCACCATCTGCTTGCTCATGACGTCTGACCCATACACCTAGCACAGCTGACAATGAATTTTGATCGACTGTATGTTTTGTGCGTTCAAGAACTTGATCACCGAACGAACCTCGCATGCGGCGGGAGATAGAATAACAGCCGCCAGGTTTCATCGCTGCCGCAACACTACTGAGGACTTTTGGGAGGCATCTTCTAGGACATTCACTAGCCAGGGCATGTGCCTCTCACGCATGTTCAAAACCAGTTTCAATATGCATGGCCTGCCACCTGTGGGCGAGTGGGAAACTTACTTTCTGTATGTGCCTAATACTATGAGGGGGAATAAAAATAATTCAATTTCAATCTAATTGGCAATTACTGTCAACTGAGGTATATTTTGACTTTCTGTTTGAAGAAATGAGCTGAACAAATAGACTATTGGGCATATATAAGGTATCTTTCAAAAATAACCATTTCTAATATTAGGAGGATATCTCCTTTATCACTAGGTAACTTCCTGTTGAAACTGTTATCCAATTATACAACTTCCTGTTTACAAGCACAATTTCCTGTTTCTTTCCTCTTGGGAGTTCTGCAGTCATAAAAATGCATTTCCTCTTTAATTTATGATAAATGAAGATAAGGTAGATGCTCTCACATAGGTAAGGTAAAAGGTAAAGTTCCCTGGGCATATAGCGCCAATGCCATGGAGGCACATTTAGGGGATGTGGGGGTAGGACCCCACACATTCTTGATCTCAGCTATTTTGGAGGTGATGTGATTAGAACCATGCTCAGGCCACCTTTTACCCCCCTCTCAGAGATGACGACAGATACCCACTGATTTGAGGCTGGATGAGCCCCAGATCCGCTTTATGCGAGACTAGGCCAGAAAAACAATTCTGACCTCAGAACCCTGGGAATCGAACCCAGGTATCCCACATAATAGTCAGATGTGCTACGGACTAGACTACCGTGACTCTATCTCTATCTCCCATATATTGCAAATATTTTTTTTCCACTTAAAAGTATTCAACAATTGCAGACAACCTGCTAAGCTTGCTCAATAATGACATAGTTACAAAACTTGGAACGATGTAGAGCTAAAAGAGAAGTATTATAAAACTATGCATTTTCTTCTTAGTTATCATCACTTTTGTATCTCATAATCACAAAGATGACAATGGATGATGATTAGGTGAAATGCTTGAAAGGTCAAACACAAAGAACAGGTTTACACTTGGAGTCAATCTTCAGTGGCAAGATCATGAGTAAAGCATTGAATGCATTTGTCCATTGAAGTGTCATAAAAGCATAGTTCTGCCCACCACCTCTTTCCTCCTCCCCTCAAAAATTGCCTTTCCCTGGAATACTCCATTGACTAGCAGCATTTTCTATTCTATCATCTTTAGTAGATAATTACACTAATTATTGCATTTCTGTTTGACATTGTTAACTTTATTGTTTCCTACAGTTCTCCACATTCATTTTCTTACAGTATTTTCAATCTAATTACAAATAAACTCAGTAAAATATGGTTACAAATTGCAAAATTATAGCTGTACTCATGAACCTTTTGTAACAGTAAATATAATTGTTGGAAAACATGCTCCTGACAGAAGCATGTGAATGCTGTATTTTGATAATTTGGCTTGTTTCAATGGCACTTTCTTTTTATGCCACTTCTCTGCCTTTTTAGGCTATTTGCAATGATGATAAATGATGAATAGATGCAAGTGATGAAGTGACATATACAAAGGTACACTCACACTCTGGTCAAGGTTCAAACCTAGAACATTCAGTAGCAACATCATGGGTCGACAACTTAATGCACTTGGTCACCAGTGTGGCATGTTTTCATTTGTAAATGGATTGATCTTAGTGAGGATGACGGCAAACTGCACCATCAAGATGTAATTGCCTAAGATTGTAATTAAAGAATGACACTTATCTAGCCTTATTTATATAATAATCTTTTTCCTTGTTGCATCATGGCAGTAGTACCATATATGTTAAAATTTCTACAGTTCTGTAAGTTATTAAGTTGCTGTTAACAAAAAATAATAATAATGAAACAATTAAGTGGTTTCTGAAGTTTTTTTTTTTTTGCTAATCATCAATCAAGTCACACATTCATATAACTTATTTTATTAATATTAAACTGTTTGTTTCTTTAGTGGTTAATCTTTCATTTGCTCAATCATTTCATATAAATCTTTCCAAAGATGTGAGAATTCAATGGAGTCTACTAATGTGAGTTACAAATGCTAATAGGAAAAAAAATTATAATGATTAAAATAGAATACAGTATGTTATTTTTAAATTAATCATTAAACAATTAATTGTACACAATATAACAATTACATAAAAATTAATTGTTTACTGCCTACTTTCTAAAACATATTGTCTTCTTGCCGGACCCTGTGACCGAGTGGTTAGCACATCGTGCTGCGACGCCAAGGGTTCAGGGTTCGAATCCCGCTCGGGCTTGGTTGTTTGTGAATGTTCATTCATCAATTTCATCACTCATCCCCATCTTCACAAATTAGCCAAGAGGCACAAAACGCGAAGTAAAATAAACTAAATCAATCAAAAAAATATTGTCTTCTTTAATTGTTGTAACATTCTTGCCTGACATTCTCCTCTGAAGGCACTTATATATCAACCCTCTTTTCCCACATAGTACACCCATGGCTGCATTTTTTGCAGGCTAACGGGGCTATGGCATCTGGATTCACAGCCAGTATAATCCTCTGTGGAACTTGTGCTAGTATCATGTCCATGTGTATTTGTGATTGTCCTTTCTTTAATTTCACCTTATCACATTTTTTTCTCTGCCAAAAGTGGCAGAATAACAACATAAAATACACAACCAAATCAATCAATCAATATTGATACTTGAAATACTTTGTTAGTCACATGAGACTCCATTGTATTTTTGGCTCTTGAGAAAGATATGCATCAAAACATTGACCAAATTAAAGAATTTTAGCCACAAAAGAAACAAAAGTTCTTATTAATAATATTAATTACTATATTTCACCGTATAATTGTTTTTACTAATTTATTTACTAAACTATCTTGGTTCAAGATTACAATGTATGGAATACTCATGAATATACATTAAAACTGAATATAGTCCAAATCAACATATTTAATTTCTTCATGACAGTTTAGTGAACACTTTTCCTGAATGATTTGTGCATTATAGTCGAACTATTACACTTGAAAAAATTTACTACAGTGTTGCAAAGTATGGACTTATAAATTTAATCTTCTGTGTCGCTATCTTTGGTTTCGTTATCTGACATGTTGATCTGATGATGAAAATACAGGGTGCGATGATTATACTGTGGCAACAATAATGCAGTGAAATACAGTATAAAATTTAGTTGCTTCAATCTTAGTTGTAATCCCGTATGCAAAATAATGGAATTTTCCTCTTACCTCCTTCATACAGCTCTTCTTCTTCTTCTTCTTCCATTGCAGTGAATGAAGAAGGGCCTCTGTACCTCCCACCCTTTGCAGGTCCTTTCCTTCCAGAACCACTACTGCTATATGCGTGGCCAGAAGAACCATAACTGGATGAACTGTATCTGGAGGATCCATAACTGGAGGAGCCATGGCTTGCAGTTTTTCTAAAGCTGTTTCGATAAGAGGCATCTGATCCCTCACTGAAAACCCGCTTTTGATGTCCATGGCTGACTGTCCTCTCTGGTATTGAGCTGAAAGCGAGAAGGATATGAAATAGTTATTAATAGGGAGCGGAAGTTGATGAAATGTCATCTTTTATCTGACATCTCGGACATGATGCCCATTAAATGTACCACAATATTACACTTCGTCTAGAACCCAAAAAAGGTAATTTTAAAGTGCATTTTTTTTTCATTTTTTGCCAATTTTCAGTTTTTAGGTCATTTTCCCCGATTATCGGCATTTTTCCGGCATTTTTCGCAATATACGGTGTATTGTTTCGTCATATTTTGTCACTTTTTTCATTTTGGAAATATTCTGGAGTCTTTTCACTATGGTGAGCATAGGCCTATATATATCTGGCAGGATTGCAATTTACGAGCAAAAGAAATGCTGAACTGGGGACAGTCTTTGTTGTGTCGGGGGAAATACCAGGTGTAAGTCTGGGGCAAACTCAGATTTAAGATCAGATAGGGAGAGGCTGGAAATACCCTGGCCAGACGCTGAAACCTGCGGGGAAATTTTTCTGGAGAAAGGTGCGATGTTCGAGTGGGGGGGAGGGAGGGGGAGTGGCGATGGGGAGGGAGCTGCATTTTTTAAAATTTCCTTTTTATTTCAATTTTTAACCTGAAACTAACAAATTTAATGGTCATTTTTGTGCATTTTACGTCATTTCTTCCCATTTTTTAGGACATATACCTATATTTTTTAGGTCATCAACTTCCGCTCCCTAGTTATTAATAATAGCACGTGATGCATGGAGGGGATGAAATTGCTGCTACAAAATGGACTGAGATCAAACCTAGGATCCCAACACTCTATGGCAACAGTATCTACTGAACTCCACAGGTAATATCCAGTGGTGGCTCGTGTTGAATCAAACTGGAGGGGTGTTATTAATGTGAGTTTAAGTGACAAATTTTTAATTTACTTAACAGCCAACATGATAAGAAATTGTGATATTCTTTTTCACCTATTATTTAACAGTATTACAAAGAAAGATGGAAGTAAGAATAGATTAATTGATTGATTGACTTGGTTTATTTTACTTCGCTTTTCTGCTACTTTTCGCTAATCACAAAGAAGGAAGTAGGAATAAACTGATATTTAGATTTTGCCATAGCATTTTCTAACATAACAGAGGGAAAGAAATACAGGAGGGAAGTTGCCAGACAACTTTGCCACATTTTCAGGAATTTTTAGTAACATGCTAATCAAAACATGTATTTTAGATCAACATGATACAGACTACATCATATTATAATGCAAATTTACTCTTCACTGAATACATAGAAAAGTAAAACCAATGCATATGTGTGATAAATTTACAAGTTACAAGAACCTGTAACGACCTCCGTCCAGAGGTCACTACTTATATAAGTCAATGTTTTGTCCATAATTGGGCAAATGTTACAGGATATTCTTTAAGCTGGGCTCAAGCGTGGAAGAAATATTTCTAGGTTTATGGCTCTAGATTTAGAATTTCTAACTAAATGAATTTAAAAGTGAATATTTTCTCTCATTCTCTTACTCTCCCTTCCTCCTCATTCTTTCGTTACAAATGTACTTTAAATACAAACGGTGATTGTTACTGCAAAGATGTTAGTTATGTCATGTATAACGTAGAGTTCCTTTTCAAATTACTCAGAAGTGTTTTCTCTATTATTCAGTAAGTACAGTATCTCCTGAATCTGTATACTATGCCGGTGTGCTTCTTCAAATCAGAGAATACCCTTTCAATGGATGCGCTACTTGCAGGAATTGTTAAAATTACAATAAAATTATTTCCTAAAAAAGCTTTGAACAGGCTTGCTACAATTAAATATTTGCCAAGAGCAGAAACTGAAAGTTTCATAAAAAATGGCAAAATCAAAATATGGGATACATGAATTCAATACCGATTCATATTCATCTTTTGGAAAATTCTCATAGTAATTTTGGAAATTGCCAAAATTTAGTAAAAAAGTTATTCTAGTTTCTGACTTTCAGAATATCTCTTGCTTAACTGGCCTTTCACACGTATCAACAATCTTATAATAAAGTCTACAATACAAAGCATTAATTTCATTACTAATCACAGTGTTTGTTATTATAGGCTTCATTGCAATGCCAAAAACATACGATCACCTTGCCATAGAATGTAAGCCGGTCTCCGTGGCGGAGTGGTTAGCACATCCTGCTACGATGTCAGGGGTCCTGGGTTTGAATCCCAGCCTGGGCATGGATGTTTGTGAGTGACTATTCATCAATTTCATCACTCATCGGAATCGTAAAGTAAGGCGAATTCTGCCATCTTTTTTTTCTTTCTTCAGAATAACACCGAATTTTACACTTTAACGTGAAAAACTCCGTGAAATATGCAATATAAACTGGGAATAACACTTCTTCTCTTCAAAAAGAATTACCTGAAGCGCTATTCTGTCATTTGTAGTGTAGCTGGTGATGGTTCGATTCAAAAGAGATTATCATGCTTCATTTATTGCAGACGTGACTGACAGTGTTTAACCTCGTCCTGAAATAGAATTCGTGCAGGGGAGTTCTTCCCAGAAGGGAAATTTCAAAGGAACGGGAAAATTTTCAGGGGGAAGCACCTGTTGTGTTTCAGAGGGACGTGCGTGTGTGTGTACACAAAACGGTCGCAGAGGGATTTTTTGGCATTGTTAGGGAAATGTGGTGTGTATGATTGTGTTCAAAGATTTGGGTGTTATCATTCAATAAACATTTCATATTAAGTGACTGATGAGATGAAATAGTTTTCCAAATAGAAGAAATTTTGGTATTTCTCACAAAGGTAAGCCATAATGATTTTGGCCATTAAAACTATGTAGAATTTGTCTGAATTTTCCAGAACTAAAACAATGTAAAAATTTTAAACATAGAAAGAACAGTAAAAATGCATGTAAAAATAACACCGAATTGCAGTAAAAAATAACATCGAAATTCAGAGAAAAATAAAACGAAAACTCGAAGTTCCTAATCATAGGAAATGTATTATTAGATGTAAGAGAATGGTAAAAATTAAGTATGAATGAGAAAAGTATGGGTATTTTATAACCTCCCCGGACAAAAAATTAGCCACTTCCTTTATGTCGATATAGGTGGCATTGCACGGGTACCATGTGGCCACATGACCCCTCACCGTGGACGTATGACCCTGCAGTAAACAGCACATCAAGATGGGCCAGTAAAGATGTGATAAACCGACAAAAGGGGGCGATTGAGTTTGGGCATGCTCATGGGCACACAGTTAATGAAGTTTCCAGATTCGTTGCTGTATCAACGCAGACTGTGAAACGTGTCTACAAGGAATAGTGTACATGAAACATGGCGTCAGGACTGCGGTCGCAAACCAATCCTAATCCAGAGGGACCGAAGACGAGTTTTGTGCCTTGTCAGTGGAAATCGGTTTCAACCCCGACAGTAATTGCTGTTATCCGTGAATGCAGGTCCATCCCTACCAATTCCTGAACGAACATTATGCAGGGAACTGCATGCAATGAACATTTGGAGTCGAGTACCATGCAAGAGGCTACTGCTCACAACAGCACATAAAGCGGAACGTCTTCAATGGGCTCGACAACACCAACGCTGGACTGTAGGGGACTGGAAACGTGTAGTGTGGTCCAACGAATCCCGATTTTGTCTTTTCCTCAATGATGCCAGGCACAGAATTCACCGACAGCCCACATTTCATCTGCAGTGTGTGGAGGGGTGTGGTTCAAGCGGGAGGTGAGTCTGTGATGGTGTGGGAGTGTTTTTCATACCATGACTTTGGCCCACTCATTCAGGTGTCATATTCTCGGTGACCAGGTGTTGCCATTTAACCAACATGTTCATGCTGACTATGCTGTGGACAATCCCAACTTCCAAGATGATAACTGACGTGTGCACAGGGCTAAAAGTGTGTATGCATGGTTTGAAGAACATTCCGGCACCTTATCATGTCTGGTCTGGCCCGCAAAGTTCCCTGATTTGAACTCCATCGAAAATGTGTGGGACTATTTGGAGCAGTGGGTAAAACGCAGACATCAGCATCCCTGTACTTTGCTGGAATTATGAGATCTCCTGCTGAGCGAGTGGATCCACCTCGATGTGGCATGCCTGCAACACCTCGTGGAGTCATTTCCTCACCGAATCCAGGCCAGAGGCAGCGTTATCCGGTATTACGTAGGTTAGTTCCCAAGGGGGTGAATATTTTTTTATCTGGGGTGCTTATTATTAATAATAATGAATAAACAAACACAATGGCATGCCATAACCCCTTCCCTGGCCCAGTATTTCTAAAAGAAAGGACACCAAAGGCAGGAAAAGATCGCAAAATGAGGGAGGACTACTAAAAAAGGTAATTCCATATACCTACTGAAAAGGTATATGTATCACCTTCTCCCCTTTCGAAAATTCTGGTAACGCCATTGAACAAACCGCACAAACAGTACTGCAAAAAATTTATTTTAGACAATATCAGATATGAATTTACGAATTTATTAACTAAGAGAAACATCTTATTCAATTAAATAATAATGAAAAAAAAAATTCAACAAGAATTAGAAGTATGTAAGAAGCTAAAAACAAAATCGTCCTTACCTTTGCATTGTTTCTGGTGAGGAAAACCTTTCACGTGAGAACGATCGTCCATATTCTCCCCGTTTTAGAAAATTAGGTAGGTTGTCATACTGAACAGAATGCGTCCTGAAAATGAAATGTATATATTAGTGCATCAAAACACCTTGATGAATTTTTCTTTACAAGGATTTTTTTCAACATAAGCTGAGAAACAGGCATAATAAAAATAATGATAATGCTATCCCTCTATTCTCAGTTCTAGGTTAGAATACCTAACAATTAAAGTTAAACACATGTGATTTTTCCAGTTGCAGAGTTGCCCTTTCACTGCTGTTAAGCACACACGGTGTCAGAAAAAAAAGTGGTAAGGTAGAGGAAACAGCCACATTTAATATACAAATAAATACATTACAATTGCGTTAAAATAGCATTTTAAATCTAATTAACCTTGTTTGTTTGTGGGAAATGGGTTGACCATGGGGGGCATCCGCCCTCGCTCCCCCCAACTGGCATTAGGTGTCACGTTTCTAATTGTAGACAATTTGTAGTTAGTTTCTCCATAACATTCAAAAGATAGGTGTGAAGCAAAATGTTAGATGTACGAAGTTAAATTTTATTCTAATATTATCATAAATTGACTTATCTTGCAGAGCCATGGTGGTCCATGTGTATGACGTCTGGCTACTATGCGGGAAACCCACGTTTGATTCCCGGGTAAGTGATTTCAAGTGGGAATAATTTTCCACCTTGCCCCTATGTAAAGCGGTTCTGGGCTTTACTCAGCCTCTAATAAATGCGTAGTTTTGGGTAGTAAAGGTAGCCGAGCTGGGGTGTGGTGCTGACCACATCACCTCCAAGAAAATTGTCAACACTCCAGTCTCCCTATATGCCTTCATGAAACGGACAACTTTACCTTACCTCTTCTTGCAGAATGTTTAAGCCCAGTTTACCGTATTTTGAAAAATTCTTAGACTCGGAACGGAGACCGCCAGTTTTATTGCAAAAGCTCTATTCTACACTGGAAACAGCAGTCAGTTTACAGTAATTTAGAACGAGTGCAACACAATCTACACCTGCAAAACGTGCAGTAAAAAAAAATGTATGAAGCTACTGTTAACTAAACACACGGCCATGAAATGAGGCGGGTGGCAGAAGTTCGCGCTGTTGCCACGTCGGAGCACAACCCCGTGTGTTCGGAGGTTTGAGAGAATGAAAGATATCGTTGCAGAGTTGGTCTTTGTAATCCATGTGATATAAACTGACAGTATTTGCTCGAAAGGTCAGGGATGAGACAAAAGTGCCCCGGAGAGACGCTCTGACGCTCGACCTAGGCAACGCAGCCCGGTTGACGTTGCCACACAGTGCGCGGGAACCATCGACTTTTCTTCCGCCCTCGTTTTGCTTTTCCCATATCAGCGGCGGCGCCAGGATTAATCATCTAGGTGTGCTGAGGGGGTGCGGAAAATAAGAAAAACATTAGACAGGCATGCAACCTTTCAAAACTGGGGGTGGGGGGTCGAGAACAGTTTACTTTCCCTTGGTAGATAAAGCTTAGTATAGTGCGGGAGCAAAATTAGCAAAAAGCGGGGCGGAACTGCTACCCTAATTCGCCGCCACTGATTAACATAAATTACTGATAGAAATAAAATTGAAATCAGCTGAAATTTTTGCTCCAGTATGAGAAATATCAAGTAGGCGGAAAATAAACCGTTTATCAACAATGCAATAAAGAAGAAGGGGAAAAAAACAAAACTCACATAACTTAATCAAATTAAAGCTAGTGGAAAAGCAATAAAAATAAATCACAAATAATGTTGAAAAATATTAAATAAAAGTAAATTATAACCACCAATTAAAAAAATAAAAGATAATAAGATTAAGACCAATCTAGGCATTTATCGAAAACCACAAACATACCACTTGAAGAAACAAAAAGAAGAGAAAATTCATAACAACAATACTGATGAGAGGAGAAAAAACTGCCGCTGATCTTCATAGAGGCTGCCGCCAGTACAGAAAAGCATATATATATATATGCACTTTCTTAAAAGTGCTTGTCTGTTGCATACGATAATAACGGTCTTACTTCAGTATCCAACATTCGGCGGTCAATATGACGACATGACATAATATGACACTCTAAGGGTTAGTGTTTTCAGTTGAACGTACGGGGTGCTGAAGGGGGTGCGCAAGAACCCTCTCGCGTCCCCCTTGCGCCGCCCCTGCATATGTGACACCAGCACAATTCTACCCAGCCGCCAATTTTCATGGCCGTGCGTGTAAGTACCAAAAATTACGAAAAATTTCAGTTGTGACTTTCCACGACGAATTTATCGAACTTGGGAACATTTTGAATGTGCAGACCAAAAAAATACACATCTCTGAACTGGCCAGGAACAGCAAATTCCGTTCTCTTGTTCCACTCTAAACCTGCAAACCAAATTGTAATGATCTATTTATCATGATTTGGAAACAGGGAGAAACTTAATACAACACAAAAACATCTCCAACATTGCAATGGAAAATGTTACAGTGAGGAATGCTGCAACCCGCGATACATCGACGTTATTTGGGTTTCAGACGTTCAAGGATCCCGACCAATCTGAAGGTTTCGATATCCCGTTCAGTAACTTACCTTTTCTCCGATCAATATTAACAGATGATGTCGTCATCAGTATAAATATAAAACATATCAAAAGAATAGCTAAAACATAATACAAGAATAGCATAAACATAAGTACATAGGATGAGTATGGAGAGGACAGTATAATAGACAAATAGATAGTGAATAATAAATAAATCTTGTGTAACCGTCACGCAGGAAAACCGTTCTTCAGATGAAAGCTTTAACACAAACTATTTTGCCTGTGATTCATGCAATACTTATATCATATTATAATTTGAGATACGTTAATACATGTGAGCAAATGAACATATGACAATGACAATGCAAATTCTTTCGGCACTAAAACACGTGTAAATTTTGACAAGGTACTCGAATGAGAGTGAGACGCAGAAAGAGATAACATGTTCAAATGCTAACTCAGGACTTAAATAATAATAATAATAATAATAATAATAATAATAATAAAATCGTCTTTATTAGAGCGGGCGTGTTTCGGCCTCGAGGGCCGCTCTTACAACAAACCCTTGGTCTGGGTGATTAATACAAAGTAAAGTAAAGGTAAAGTGCAAATGGAATATATGAACAGAACATATCCTGATTGTATATTCCATTTGCACTTTACTTTTCCATGAACCCCAGAGGTCCCGGGTTCGAATCTCGGACTGGGCATGAGTGTTCTTTGCGAGTGTCTCTTCATCAATTTCACCATATCATCTCTCATCCTCATCTTCGCGATTAGCCGAATGTTGCAGCAAAGCGAAGTAAAATAAACCAAATCAATCAAACACTATGAAGTTTATTCTGCTGTACGTTGTGCGTTTTACATATTGTTATAAGTTAATATATTATAACATTTTTCCTACTATGCCTGCAGTTTTCTTAGCGTCGTGAGAATAAAAGAAGAGACTGTTTCTGGCGTTTTCTGAACGACTACTCTATTTGAAATTCTATAAGTTAAAAACGTGTGGTCCGATGGATGTTCTTTGTGAGTGTCCGTTCATCCCCATCGTCGCCATTAGCTAAAGGTGGCAGAAAAGCGATGCTACATAACAAAAATCCAATCAAATCTATCTCTTGAAATACTGTTCTCATTTACGTATTTTATACGCAATATGTCTAGCTCTACCTTTTATAGTATGGGAATGACAAGCGGATAAAGATATACAATAAAGATGTACAGGAATTTGGGCTGTGCGTTGATGACTCAGTGAGTGAGAGCACTCTTTCTTAGGATACAGAGTGTCCAAAACGTCACGGTTGAACGTACATAACTTTTGTACAAAAAGCGATACAGACATGAAACTTACACTGGGTATTAACTTTGTATATGTGGATATTTTTTAAACATTAAACAAGAAAATCATGCCCTACATGAACGTTCAATATGCGAAAAAGTTACTAAGGTGTAAAAAAGTTTTTGTAGGAATTGGTAAAATGTAATGTGGAGTCGCTTGCAAACGTTTTAGATGTGTATCGATGGTCTCCGTGGGTTTTTATCGAATTGGAAAAAAAACGACAAATGTTTTATGCGTTACAGACGATTTAGAGGGTTAATTATGACATATTCATAAAACAGTGTGTTATTTTGAAATTACGAGGTGTATCTGCAACAGTGGCTGTGTTAGAGGGCAATACCTGATGTGCCGGACATCTGGCTATGTTATTCAATCACTATCCAGATGAAATAAAAGAGCTAAAATTTATCGTACAAAAAATAGGTAGGTTAGTTTTAGTACGATAAATTTCAAATCTTTCCTTTCATCTGGGCATTAGCCAATCTGTGTATAAAGTGGACTTAAGAAACAATTCGATTCATAATATTAAAAATAATGGTGAAAAATATCGTCGAAATTCATTTATGCACAATAAATGTTTAACGCCGGGGAAACAAAGACCTCCTATCAAATCGTTTTCATGATAAATCAATGTCTTTAAAGGAATTACAAGAAATTAATTTATGCATTAAATTAACTTTGGTTGTGAATGTGTTCCTTGGACGTATTTTCCCGGCTAAGTTCATAGAGAAGAAAAGCAACAACAAACTCCTAATTATTTTCAAGCCAACTGAATTTATTTTTAGATAAATTTATCTTCTATGCGGCGACAATTTTCATATCTTTAAAAAGGACCTCCCCGATGGCGCAGTGGTAGCGTGTCGTCTTGTAATCAAGGGGTTCCGGGTTCGATACCCGGTGGAGGCACATAGTGGTTCGGATTCCACTTTCAACTGTAGGTCCAGTCCCGATTAGCCTTACTGTGCATAAAGTGGACTTACAACACCAATTCAATCAATCATATCTATAAAATATTTTGCTGTAGAACAGCGAGACATCGACATTAATCTTCTTAACACAAACTTCAGAGATATTGTCAATATTTATGTAGAATCTAACACGAATTAAACAAATGCTTAATATGATCATTACTATCTTTACCAGATTATCCAGGAAGGACGGATCACTCATAAGGATGTGCGTGTGTGTAAAAATTCCCAAGCAATTTTGAAATATATAAATATTTTTAATAATTTCCAAATAGTGCCGAAGGCCACTCTTCCCAATAACTTTCCAGTGAACCCTTCCGAATGTCAGGAGCTTCAGCTGTGAGACATTGTTAGTTCCGCTCACAAGGCCGTAGAAACACAGTCTTCGTATATTTCGCCCATACTTTTCAGCTTGGTATTTCAATTGTGTAATACAATAAAGATGTTCAAAATTAATAAAATTAGTTTAATCAATAAATGTATTGTTCAAATGCTTTAAAATAATTATAATTCGGACTTAGGAAGTAATTTTGCCTTTGGGTAATATTTACACAGCGCACATCCTTTCCTCCTGCCGGGTGAATTACTCACACACAAACATTTCAGTCGCATTACTCTGCGGTGGGGAAGGGGGTTAGTTCGTCTTTAGGATGGTGTAAGGCAGTGGCGTGCCCAAGGGGGGTTGATGGGGGTTATAACCCCCCCTTTGGCTCAGCATTCCTAAAAAAAGAACGTTAAAGGTAGGAAAATATGACAAGATGAGGGCTGACTACAAAGAAAAAGTATACATAACCCTTCCCTTTCGAAAATCCTGGGCACGCCACTGGTGTAAGGTGTCCATTTAGAGGCAAATTGACCATAAATTTGGTGTTTGTGAAAAGTTTTATGGAGGGTTGTTAATGAATTTTTTTTTTGGGGGGGTGTTAGGGGAATGTTGGGTGTGAGTGGTATAAATCACTGTTACACTGTACTGCTGCTATATGTATTGAGCATCAACTGACAGCAAAACCGAAGAACTTCCATTTCATACAGCCCCGCGTGTTCACATTTGGTACAGGGCTGCAAGATGACCCATTAACAGCGGAGCACGCGTTCACAAAGAAGATAAATTAGATAAAAGTGAAAAAAGTAGCAAAACTTTCCTCCCGTGCCGGAGAAATGCTTTTAAGTTTCCTTTGCTTTCGAAATTGTCGCGTGAAATTGCGGCGAAAACTATGTTAACTTAAGATAACTTCTGCATTTTCAAGTCAAAACTAAAAACATTATGTTTTATATTAATTAAAAATGTGTGATCTTTTTCTATTCATTAATGGAAAGTTATGAGTCTACCTAACACAATCATAGTGTCCGGTGAAAAAAAAATTGCTACAAGTCTTTAAAATAAGTACAAAATATGGTACGAAATTCCATTTTCATGAACGGCCAGTTTGCGGCCAGAAAACAACATAATCGATTATTTCTCTAATAGTTTCCTGCCCAATTTAGTTGTTAAGGGAGCTGTTCATGTTTGATATCCTTATAGAAAAGTAAAATTTTCTATTTTTGCCGACTTTTTGGCATTCTGGATAAATGAATTTTCTCAAGTGTAATATTTCGACTAATAACAATAGCCTGTGAGGGCTTACCTACCGACTGCCGGCCTTACTCCCACCTGCTGAGGTGGGAGATCATCCAACGTGACGTGTGGTCATCTCGACGAACTCCCAGTGGTTGTTGTAGGTTTCCATGACCGTGTTAAGCTATAGACCGTGTTAAAAATGTAAACATAAACATTGATGACGGTCTTGCCAGGTTCCACCGGAACTTCCGGTTTAGGCCAGTCCCTGTTGTTTCCAATACAGAAACAGCGGCATTCGAAGTAAGATATGAGCACTTGCTTTCATCAGTTGTGCGACGATAATTATTTAATTATTTGCTAAAGTTTTACCATCAAGGAGTGGACTTGTTGAATTTTTGGATGATCAACTGCAGAGCAGATTAATAAAAGTAATCGTGTCTTGGTGGACACCAGTTGTACAATACCACGGGCAGTACACGCACAACGAACTCAAAATGTACAAAAGTTTAGATATATTCAATTATTTTGTAATTGGAAAAGTGAGGGAAATAGAATGCCATAAAACTGGTGATATTGTTATGATTAGAGACCGGATGTTTAGGCACTAAAACATATAAAATAGGCAGGCAAATAAGCACTTATAATTTTCAAGATAGGCAGTAAAATAGTAACACCATGAAGCCTTGTTTCCATGATTATGAAAAAATATAAATATGCTGACCAAGGCAGTAATTTATTTTATTAAAAACATAAACTAAACGTAAAATATCGCATTTCTCTCTCTCTTAAGTCGTACATCATCCCTATGTTGTTTCAACCTATCTTTCAGTCTCTTTTTTGTTTCTCCTATGTACACACTCTGACATTCTTTACATTTTACTTCGTAGATAATCCCTTCCGCTTCCTCTTCTCTGTTTTCCTTTTTCTTGTTTGCATTCTTCGCTATTCCTAAGATGCTTCTTCCTCCCTTCCTGTAAGTTTTAATGCCCGCTTTCCTAAGCACTTTGCATATCTTTTGATGTACGACTTAAGAGAGAGAGAAATGCGATATTTAAACACACGAGAGAAACAGGACATGACATAGAGTGGGATGAGGCTAAGCAGATAGGAAGGGAGAAGAGAATGCTAGTGAGAAAATGGAAGGAAGCCAAGGAAATAGAGAAGAAAGGTGAAGAAGACACAATGAACTGGAATGGGGGACTGAAGTTAAACAAAGAATGGAAGAAAGTGTTAGAAAGAGTGGAAAGGACAAAAGAGAAAGAGGAGAGGAGAAGGGAGAAAAATGAGGAAAAAAGAGCGTGAGATATTCTATATGAATATCTCTTCACATTCTATATGAAAGTAATTATGTTTAGCCTTTTAGGTGAAAGTACAGTTGGAAAGTGAAAGGCACCTGCTAGAAAGTTCCTAACAACTTTCTAATAGTCTGGAGGGAGTAATGTTTGTGTATATATAATGCCCTTTTTGTGTATCTTGTTACTTTTGTACTTGATACAGAGTCTGATGAAGACCTTGCTAGAAGGTTGAAACGTTACGTTTAGTTTATGTTTTTAATAAAGTAAAATAGGCATTAAAATACAAATAGGCAATAAAAAAGGCAATGAAATTTAACTCAAAATAATGAAGATAGACATACAAAAAGAAATAGGTGTTTAAAAAATATAGAAACATACCTATACATTCTTTATAGTTGCTTAAAATAAACCAGTAGCTCATGATTAGGAACGCAGTCCAATATTGGACTTAATAAATCACTGCAAACAGGAGTCATGTCAGCCCAAAATTTTCCATGTATAATGGCTACACACAATAGTCTGACAAAAGAAATTGTTGGCTGCTTCCAACCAGTACGCAAATTATTTAAATACACACTTTATCACTGCACACAGGGTTATTTCAGTTAAAAATTTACACTATATATTCCACACAGCAGTTCGAACTAAGAAACTGTTTAAATGCATTTCAAGTTTGTACTGTACGGTTTAGCAGTCTCTGAATAATAAGCACTAATTGCGGTTGCACATCACAACAAGGTATTTCTTCAGGTGATCAACCGACAAGTTATGTCTGCGATCGGACAACACATTTTTTTAGAATTGAAAAAGGTCTTTCAACCTCCACAGATGTTACCGGAGCATACTTAAAGCACGCGAGAACATGTGGATCTAACTTAGTTTGTATA
Source organism: Lepisma saccharinum (assembly GCF_977018435.1). Lineage (NCBI taxonomy): Eukaryota > Metazoa > Arthropoda > Insecta > Zygentoma > Lepismatidae > Lepisma > Lepisma saccharinum. Next base: position 12,837,983 of record NC_139232.1, read on the forward strand.
TTTTCACCTTTCAGAACATGTTGAATTGCCCTTAATTTGTCCAAGTCCTTATTAGCTGTAATAACTGGCTAACATTTCTCACGAACAGCCTGACCTTCATCACCTGCTACAGCACAAATTTGGTCAACTGCAGAATGAAAACGGTCCATAGAATTTATCAGTGTTTCACTTCTCTCTTCCAGTAATGTTATTGTGTCTGGCAAATTTGAATAATGGGTGGTGATGAATCCTAAGTCATTTCGCACAACAGAATTGTTCAAAAGACGCTGTGTTACGCGCATTGATGTTGCATCATCTTCAGATAGGGAATTAATTATTTCAGCCACCTTCTGATAGTTGGTCGAGTAATATACTGCAGCAGATATCCAAGTACCCCATCTAGTTAGTATTGGCTGTCGAGGCAAAGCAAGTTCAGGGGCTGTTTCTTTAAACAAAAGAACCCGGGATGGTGCTTTGAGGAATATTTTCTTAGCATTGGAAATTAAAGTCAACTTCGGGAAATGAAACACGAATTTCCTCTGCAATTTTCTCCCAATTTTAAAGAAAATGCCTAAAATAGGCAATATCTGGCATTTATGAAATAATATAGGCAATATCATATGAAATAGGCAAAATTAAAGTGCCTTTAAATGAAGCTAATCCCTCCCTCCCCCCTGGCTTTCGCAACATTCGTTTTCATCATATCTCTAACAGGAAAGAATAGGCATTTTGCCTAACATCCGGTCTCTAGTTATGATGTACGCTGAAGTGAATATTTGCCAACTAATCTTGCAGAAGTAATGACTAATGAGTAATGCAAATACCAGTATATGTGCCTTCAACTTCGCCTTGTCTCCTGAGGGATGTAGGGAAAATTTATGATAAGACATGGCATGCCACTTTTGCTTGCATGAATTTAATCCAAACAGTAAGGGAGAATTCACACCGAAGCGACAAGCGTCAGGCGACGTGTGTCGCTTGGGAACGAGCCAATCAGCAGCAACGTTTCACAAAATAGAGGCATGGGCGGTAGCAGAAGTATGCGTTCGGCTGGTGTAATCCTCAAATGGCACGTGTTGCGTGTCGCTTCGGTGTGAATTCTCCCTAAGAAAGCTTCCAGACTGAAGCGACAGCGACATGGCGATTTCACACAGAAGAGACAAGCGACACAGAAGCATTCACCACGCATGCGTAAACAACAGACCGAGGCGAGAAGATGCACGTGATAAAACGGCCCACAGAGCTACACGCAAGCGATAAGCGAGACCCGAGCTACACGCAAGCGATAAGCGAGACCCAATTTGTCGTGTCGCTTCGATTCTCACGTTTTTGTTTATTTCTGAAAGTTGGTTTCCAAGAAGCACGTGTAGCTTGTCACTCCAGTCTGAAAGCTTGCTTTCGAATCGAATCGACACTACAAAAGGCACGTGGACTGGGCCATTTTCTCAATGCCTTGCATCGTGTCGCCTCGGTCTGTTGTTCTCGCATGCGCGGTGAATGCTTCTGTGTCGCTTGTCTCTTCTGTGTGAAATCGCCATGTCGCTGTCGCTTCAGTCTGGAAGCTTTCTTAGAATAATTTTATAGAATAATTTCACAGTGTAAAATATTCGTGTCGCTTGAAAGCGAACCCTCAGTAATCAATGCAAACTTTCGAACCGAAGCGACACAACAAGCTGCACGTGTCGCTCGGAGTGAGACCTTTTCTCTATACGGTATGGTGTCGCCTCGATCCGTTGCTTTCGCGTGCATGGTGAATGCTTGCTTGGGTCTCGTGTCGCTTGTCACTTCTGTCTGAAATCTTCCTAAGAGACCTTTCAGTCCGAAGCGACACGCATCTCTAGGGAGCAAACCATCAGTAATCAACACGACAAGCTGCAAGTGTCGCTCAGACTCCAAATGGCGTGCATCGTGTTCAAGGGTGCCCATCCCCCCAAGGCCAATGGCGCAATCCCGCCCAAATCTCGTCATGCGTCCCCCCAAATCATGAAGTATCACGGACGTCCGCAGGATTTTTTCCAGGGAGGGGCAAGCAAGGTAATTTTTCCAGGGGGCAAAGGAGGCATATTTTTCTCCATAATAGTGATGCCCCCTAAAAACACTATTTTAGTCTAAAATTATCATGTTTCTTCAATGAATTTATAATAATTAACATATATTACTGTGACTGAAATGAAATTATGTGTGAAATATATAATTTTTAGATGGAAATTCATTATCCCGGGGGGGGCAGTAGCCCCACTTGCCCCCTTCCGGACGCCCATGTGAAGTATTTAATTACGATAGCGTGTCTATTGAAAGTAACGTTTTTAAGCTTTATTGAACACGTTACTTGATCTGCCCTTCCTCCTTAAACAGACGTTTCCATTCCCCAGCTAGACCATGGATGCATTACCCCTCAAAATGTTTTGGGTGAATACGTAAAAATTCATTTTATTTGAATACAATAGCCTGTTAAACTGTCCATATTTTTTAATGGTTCGAATTTTCGAAATAACGGAAAGCTAGCAATCTCACGTGTCATAATTACATAAATATGAATTTAAACCGTGTTTGTGGTTGGAGAACAAGATTTTAATAACCCACAATTTGGGTATTTAATACAAAGTCTTACACAACTTAATATCGAAAATTGCAGAACCCTAGCTAGAAATTCCTAAGGCCGGGACAAGAATATAATAAGGTGCCTCCTTCATGGAACTCACCCCCTCTGCTTGGGGTCATTTCATTTTTTTTAGTAATCCATAGCAATAATTACATGGATTTCATCTTAAGTGCAAATTTCACTTGCTAAAGCAAAATTACCCTGCAACAATGAGTTAGAAATGCAAATTTGACACTATTTATTTTCCTGTTTTATCGAGTAATGTGCACGGCGTTACTATGAAGTCCAGAGTTAATACAACTATTACAGCATACTCTACAGGGAATCAATAATACAATAATATTGCTAATAAAACCATATCATCAAAATGGCTTACCTGCTTTAAATTAAGCAGTATACAGACACCAAATATTATACGAGATTTTAAGAAATTATATTTTAAATAAATATCGAGAATTTTGTTTATGTCTTGTAATGCAGCTACATTATAATTCTTCACAATCGTCTCATGCAAATGCCAGACACGCACTTTTGTAACGCAATATTGCGAGCGAAGCGAGAAAGAAAAATTTTATATCCATTTCTTTGCAGACTTGCAAGAATATTAATTTAATGGGACGTCAATACTTTTATAGGATCCCTCGATATTTACTCTTTTCCAGCTTCTCTTTTCCCATGTTCGGCGCCGAAACGTGCGCATACCATATCGCTAAATGTAGTTCCCAAATATAATGTTCGAACCCTAAAGAAATCCCTTGACAATCTAACATTTTACACTTTATTAAGAGCCCGATATCTCCTCCCCTCAAATTTAATATTCAATCCTCCAACCAAAATTTTGGACTTACTGTTGATATTGAAGAGTACCTAGATATTACCACCTCCAAAAGAAAAAAATCTCCGTCCCCAAACCACATTTTTCCCTACAATCTGAGACGTAATATTAATACACAAGAGTTGGATATCCCCCCAAATTTAATGCTCAGCTCTCCTAACTAAAATTTCCAGGATAATCTAAGATTTTTTGTGATTTGATTTGTTTTATTTTACTTCGCCTTTTGTGCCACTTTTGGCTAATTTACGAAGATGGGGATGAGTGATGATATGATGAAATTGATGAATGGACACTCACAAATATCCATGTCCAGGCCAGGATTCGAACCCGGGACCCCTGGCGTCGTAGCGCGATGTGCTAACCACTCCGCCACAGGGGCCGGCGATAATCTAAGATTTAACACTGATATTCAATAGTCGGATATTGCCCCCCCTCCCCCAACGTTTAATCCTTAATCCCCCACCAGAATAAAAGAGTCGATTTACGACCCAATGTGTAAGAGTTGGATATCTCCCATTCCTTAATATTATTACCCGTTACAATTTCCTTGGCAGTCTAGAATTTGCTATTTATGTAACAGCACTGGATAGTTAATAACGTAATTCAACTTGTGCAAAATGCTGTACAGTTTCACATCAAATTTCCATCACAAATAATCGCCCCCCCCCCCAAACCCACCTGTGGGCATCGCTACCTCTAAATACTTCATTTTCTTCATCTAATGGATTAAATATGGTGTACCTAAGGTGTAAACGTATTTAAATTTATTTTGGAAAAATATAAAAAAGTTGAATTTTATATTACATTAAGAAAAAAAATCCCCCCAAAAATATTTCGATGACCCTGTGGGCACCCCTGATCGTGTTGCCTCGGTCTATTGGTCGCCCATGCACCGTGAATGCATGCTTATAGAGTAAAGGGTCCTGTGTCGCTTGTCACATCAGTGTGAAGCCCCGGTGTCGCTTCGGTTTGAATCCTCCCAAAGAGACGTGTTTGTCAGCAGCACAGACGGATCCACTGTCTTGAGCTGGGTACCAATTCTTTCTTGTTCCGCTTATATCCACAGGCTTATTCTCGGTATGTACTTCGGAAACCTACGAAGTGATTCTTGTCGCAACAAATTTGTTTCCGATCGAAGTGTGTAATCATATGCTACACAGCTGACACCCCTTTTCCTTGTAGAACAATCTCCATTTCGTCGTTTAACATTAACGCCCACAGCACTGTAAACGTAACCGGATGTTCGAGGGGTACCAGACGAGTGAGCATGCTCCGCAGAAGCTCCGCCTTTAACACCGTCTATTCATTCGTAGCTCCCCAATTTCCTCACGATCGTGGGTGGCTACCAGTCTCATACACAGACGGAAATCTCAGGAGAAAAGTTGTTACGCTTGCCCCAGGAGACTCCAACCTGCGCGCGTCCCATAGCTGGAATCCAAAGGATGACGTCTTAGAGCGCGCGGTTATGGTGTGGGACACTATTTCGACTATAATGCACAAATCCATAACAACTAAATTTTAAACTCTTTTCAGACCGGAAAAATGTTCGCAAAACTATCAGAAAGAAATTATGTTCGTTAATATTCACGAGTATTCTGTACATCCCAATCTTGTACCGAAGACAGTTTACCTAGCAATAAATGAGTACCGATAATATCGGCACGATTGAAAAAATCTTCACATAATGGTCGCACCCCACTTTTTTTTTTTTGCAACAAACATTGCATAAAATGTGCGACGATTATCGGGTGATATACGGTAAATCATTTCTATCACTCTATAAGTTCTTATACATAGTCCAAATCGTGGTTTGATCGCTTTATTATAATATGTCGCGAAACTAGGGCTCTAAGTTCCCATCTCGAATACATGACAGTCAGAGACGAGACGAGACTGAAACCATGAGCGTCGGGAGGGGGGGGGGGGGGTCGAATCCGACCTGAAAATTAGCATCGTTCATTTCAAGTTGCAGAAGCTTACAACGTATTATTTTTTAACAGAAATAAAGTTCAATTAGTATTCGAACAGAATAACCAAGTAAAAACTGCGTTAGATCGAAAAAATGAGTGTACATTAAAGGAACCAGCAGATGCGTAACTTGGAGGAGGCAAGGGGCATTCAACTAAAATCTTCCAAGTTTATTAACATTTTTATATAATGGGTATTTTCAGTAACCTCCTGGGACTTTGCTCCCCCCCCCCCAAGTTAGGGCCCAGTTACGTGAATGGGAACCAGGCTATGTTTTCATATTCTATTATTTAATGCAAATAATAAATGACTTTATAGTTTTAAAAATTGTCAAAATTAGAGTTTTATGTGAGAGCTCACAAAACATAAACTTTACGACTAAAATTTCCTCCCAATTTTTGTGTAATAATGTTAATAACCATGATGATAATGATTGTCATTATTTATACTATTCAAGTTTTCTCAATGACCAAGCACCATACAAATATTTCTAGCGACGCACATTTCAAACTCGAGACAAGAATTAGACCAAATTCTTCGATTGATTGATTTCGTTTATTTTACTTCGCATTTTTGACACTTTTGTCTGATCGCGAAGATGAGGATGAGTGATGATATGATGATACTGATAAAGGGACACTCACAAAGAACACCCTTGTCCAGCCCGGGATTCGAACCCAGCGTCGTAGCGCGCTGTGCTAACCACTCCGCTACGGAGGTAGACAAATTCTTCGAGACGAAGCATACGTCTGTAGCGTTGTCTCGATGGCAGACCGCGTTCGGTGCTGAACACAAAATCTCGGCACCAACGGTCTTAAGTTCGAGCCATGGCGTGAATGTCCTTTCATCAATTTAATATAATCACCATTCATTGAATTCGTCAATGTCTGTTTAAACTATTCAACCATCCCCTTTCCTAAATAGTGGGGACTAGAACATCATCTTAATTTCCATGATAAAACTTACAAAAAAGTTTCCATACAACATTCCAGATTGAAAGCTCTGGATAAATAGCGCACTCAAATGCAAATGTCCATCTTTCCTTCGTTCAACAAGATAATACATGTGGGCATGATAATTAAGACTGCGATTTTCATGCATTTAACTTTTTTTTTTTTGCTTATATTGCTCAGTTAGATGTTCAAGGATTTCATAACAAAAGGAAAGAAAGCATTTTTGATGGGACATTGTTTTTTTAGGTGATTTTGTGGAATTTTGGAACATTTTAACATTTTTTAAACATTATCTTGTTTTCTTTGTTTCCAAGAGAAAAGATACATTTTTGTTAGTGTTTTCGTTTATTTTCTTAAAAAGCAAACCCACTTGTTTCTTGCCAGTACGAAAGTTTCAAAACAACTTTGGTCAAGGAAATCTGGTAAATCCTTCCTCCTGGAACAAGAGACCTAGTATGACAAGTGACTTAGAAAAAGTTCAATGGAAAATAAGTAGCCAATAAAATGATTCTGGTTTTGAACAAAAAAAGAGAGGCACGCTATGTTGATATTTTGTCTGGGAAAAAAAATTCTACTGGAGAACTATCAGGAGACTTTCAAGCGGGTGACGTAGTTTACTTCAAGTATGCTCCTCTAGTATCGGTAGAGGTGGAAAGTAGCTTTCCAATGTTCAAGTCTTTGTTAAGAGACAAACGACAGTCACTTTGATTTGACAAGTAACTTATGTTGTTGTTAGTGCATTATAATGCAGGACTGGTGAAATGAACATGTCAGTTTGTTGAAAAAAGAGCATTTTGAAAATTTTATAGAGTATTTTTGGTGGTTTTTAGGGCATTATTGTATTTTATGGACCATTTTCTGGTACTTTAATGTGTATCAAAATCCTAGCACCATTCAGTGGCGGATATAGAAGTTCAGTTGGGTACATCACCGAGAATCCATTCTAACTTACATTCGCACTGTTTTATAAACAATATTACTGTGAGAGGAACAAACCTGACTTTCATGTTCTGTAGATTGACTTTCATGTAGTGTAGATTGACTTTCATGTTCTGTAGATTAGAATACTGTTTTGAAAAAATAGGGGCTAAAGCCTAGAATAACTGGTTATTATTGCATGTCGTTATCATAATTCCTTCCATTGCTACGGCAAACTGAACAAATAGGCGAAGAGTAATACGAATAAACAAAGAAAACAATTTGCACAGTAGTTCGGATTCAAATTTAACCTCTAGGCCCAGTTTCGACTAGTCTATCCTGATCACAAAGTGGACTTAAAAGATATATTCTCGAGTCTTCAAAAGAATTAGGCGTAATAATATGTCCAAAAAAACAGGTAGTTGGGAGGGGCGATTGCCCCTATCACCCTCCATGTGGATCTTTGCTTGGTTCTAATAACAACACTTGAAGAATCGCAAAATTCACGGTAGCTTACTTACTGCATAGGTTCCTCATCCTGTGATGCTTGCTGAACATCGGGATATTGGTCTCCCCTCAGAGATGATGCTAACGGTGCAAAACCCAAAATAAGGAAAGCCCTCAGCAGGTACTCGTGGGAGGATTTCTTCCTCGACATGATGCTTTCACAGTCCAACAACTACAGTCTTGATCTCAGTCTCATTTGGTGCCAATACCACTCTGGAATCGGTCTTGCAAAACAGTGGGGGTGCGCGTTTAACGAACCTGTTACAGCATCATCCCCCTGGAAGAGACTGACAACAGAACTGCACATGCAAGAGTTAAAACTCGGCGTCGACAGGAAAAGGAAGTGATAGCAAATCTCGGTAGATATTCTCGGTGGCAGAAATTTTCAGCTCAGATCTCTGCGCGTGCCGTGGCACTCTTCTGTCACTTGGCAGAGGGTAAATTCGGAGAATGGGTGTCAGCGGTACCGGGAAGGAACGGTCCAGAATGTAGGTTAGGACGGTGTTACGCGAAAAAACCTATCGTTAGTTCTTTGGAAGTGGCTTGAAAAATTGGCATACTTCAGTTTTCGACGAGTCTTCTAGGAAACCCAATAAGTAAGCTCGAATATCCTGTGCCGTTTAGTCTGGACGCTATCCGGAATGAGGTCATTAGAAGAAACCACAGGGTTGACTTCCTCTGAGGTTTTGTGCACGTTTCCTGCATACGGTTATGTGTTGCGCCATTTCTGGCCGGTGCCTCTGAGTGACATTTGGGACAGCGGAAGTCGGTGAAATAATCTATCCGAAACACTGCCGCAACCAGATTAGCCGTTGTCGGTGCAGTCGAACCCTGCCTTTTCGGAAAGCCTCGCTGGAGGATTGATCGGAACGTTGTCGAATGAATGAGGTATCATGTTCGGAAGCCGACAAACTTTAGCGCTGCGATGACCAGAGAGACCTTTCTGCATGATAAGAAAATGAGGTTTCTCTGCATATTCACTTAGTTCTTTGACATATTCTGCGTTAACTTTGCACAGGCTCTTTTGCAAGATTCGTGCACACTACTGTGCAGTGGCGGATTAACCGAGCTTACGGGGACGTTGTCGGATGACCCTTCCCCCCTCTATCAAGGGCGACTGTAGGATTTTTTCTCGGGGGGGGGAGCAGAGTAAGATTTCATATCTTCCCCTTCAGTCTTAGAAACTTTTATTATTGTTATTGTAAAAGAAGTAAAAGTAAAAGTAAAGTGCTCCCCTGTGCTTTACCACCTCGCCACGAAGGCGTATAGAGGGTGTGGAGTTAGGGCCCCACACTTTCTTCATCACGGTCGAAGATGGGGGTGATGTGGTCAGCACCACGCCTCTGGCCTCTTTTACCCCACAGAGTTTCCTCCAGAAACCTATTTTATACGACGCTGGGTGGGCGCCGGAGATGCTTGAACAGGTGGAAAAATCCCGGTTCTCCCCTGCAGGGAATCGAACCCGGGTCTCTCGCATGGTAGTCACACGCCCTAACGACTGAGCTAACGCGGCATTATTGTTATTGTTTCTATTATTGTTGTTGCTTAATAATAATAATTATTATTACTTTACAAATCATAAAATTCAAATTGAATAGGCATTTCTTTGGCGTTGTATACAAGTTCAGATTCGAGTCTACTATTTAAATATAGGTAGAAACTGGAATCGCCTTGTATTCTTTCCAAAACCACCTGTCACTTTGGTGATGAACAGTTTTGTGTTTTTTTGTAGTTTTTACAATGCAGAGATGTCAAACAGAAAAAAACAACTTAATCTACGTCCTTCATGGTACCTCTGAACCATGTTCTAACATGCTGAAGGATACTGTAAAAAAGTAATCATTCAAAATGATGGATTGTGAATTATCAAGGTCAGATCCCGACTTCGGGAAATGATTTGCCGACTTTTCGTAAGCCAGAACAGCCGAGAAATTGCAAAGGATCTTATTTAAAAGAGGTCAATTCTTGATATTTTCTGTCCTGTAATAAGTGTCTGAAATTTCTTGAAATTGACAATTTTTATTCCAGAAGTGCAAAAACAATCACTTGAAGGGAAAGTAAATATTATTTGTCGTAAAATGTAGAAACAATTTCAGCATTCGAATTACACGCTCTTTTCCAGATAACTTACGAGAGGCAATTGCCGCTCCCCCCCCCCCTACAGCCGTCCTTGCCTTCTATAATGAATGAATTAAAAATTTTAGGTCTTCGGCACATATGTTCATTTTGTATCTTTCAATGCATACGAGGAAATATCCCCTTATAAAACTTTACCTGACAGCAGGGCTCGAAATAGAAATTTTCACGAAATGGAACGCTTTGCCTTGGATAACGTGTTGTCCTATTTTTCTCTTCTCTCACTACTACAACGACGAGATTAACGACTAGTGGACTGACGCGCTGTATTAATAATAGTTAATATTATTAACGCGAAGAGGGACAATTAAGTACCAGGCATGCATTTATTCCAATATCGTCGGAATGAGCAATGCTACTAAAAAGATCTCCGGCAGAAATGAAGAGTATGAATTTCTCCCCATGTGGCACGTGGAAGCGGTTTCCTAAGTTGATTATTAAGCCTTATACGATTTTTGAAAAATATGATGAATTAGTATTTACCGAATCCCATGTATTCCTTATGGGACATCAACTTCAACTTCAAGTTACGGCTCATCAAATGGGAGTTTCGACTTTTCTTCCTACTATGACATAGTTCACCGTGTCCTTTTTCCATCCATGTACTTTTCTACGTCATCGGATGTTTGATATTCCCGAGAGAACGAATAAAATAATGGTTCCATAAGCCTAGTGTATTTCTCCTTGCCTCCTACGGCCATCCTGGCAGTGTTGCCAAACCTGATGTGCATAATAGAGCTAAATTTCACCATTAATATAGCTAAAGAGGACTTTCAAGGAGCTAGATTAACGAAGGCTGCATAAAGTGCCTACTAGGGTAATTTTAGTTGTCAGAGGGGTGGGGGTGCTGCTATTACCGTTAGCTTTAAAGTGATGGCAATTTATTCTTAGTTTTCACCGCCTAGATTTGGCGGCATCACCCATCTCAATAATCCAATGATGTTAATATAAAATCGAAAATAAAGGGTTCCCGGATAACAAAATTGTCACCTTCATCTTAGCCACAGCGCTATATATAAAAATACATGGGGAGGAAAGAAGAGGTGGGTGACGCAGCCTATAGCTATACGAATATCACGTCACGTGCAAGATGTACACTCATGGCAAAAGTTGGTATTTATGGGCCGGAGACAGTGGTGGCATCATAGTGGGGTAGAGGGCGGGTGCCACAGTTCACAGTCAAACGAGTGCACGAAAGAGCCAGATCTGGCTCCAAAAGAGCGAAGTTTGCAACAGTGATCAGCAGCTGTCCCAGCGAGAAAGACCTAGGGGAAATTATCCCTCCTCACCTTAATATATATAAATGGATGTACGGATGTGTAGGTATGTTTGTTCCGGCATAACTTTCGAACGCCTGGAGCCATTTCAACCAAACTTGGTACACATATGACTACAATCTGGAAAGAAATACTGTGGGGGTAAGACGACCCTGGCACCCCTAGTGGTTGGGGTGGGAAGGGGTGACATAAAAATAATCGAAAACGACCGATATTAGAGTGGAATCCACAGTTTTTCGGGGTCGCTAAGATGAATGGTGACACTCCCAATGCCGTTCAATTTATTTATTCTTGCCCCTGAAAAGGTGAAACTGAAAATGTTGTTTATAATCAAGTTTTGAGTTAAATTAATATTATAGTGAATTTGTAAAATATTTTACTTTGTAATTTGTATACTGTAGTTATACTATTAGATACATGTAAATAAAATTAGAAATATTTTACACTATAGTCAGAATTCATTATTTTCTTGTCTCCGGGCAACGCCGGGTGATCAGCTAGTATTTACATAAAATCAAATAATATAAATACATTGACACGAGTCTTCTGGAATTTTCTTCCCTTTTTAAAATCTAAACAGACGGAAATCGTAAATAGTCAGTTCGCATAAGCGGCATTTTTAAAAATGTAATGTACAGTCGCCTGCATTAAAAATGGGACATCTAGATCCTGAAACATTCGTTCCCCTGCCAAGCGTTGTGTGTGTTGCCTAACTTTATGGCTGTTGTAGACGTTGGTATTGAAATTTCGGATTGAAAAATCAATTTATTGCCGTAGAGTTATGCAATACACACAACGCCTTGCGGGAAAGCGAGTATTTCGGGATCTAGGTGTTCCATTTTTATTGTCAGTGGGTGTACGTGTGCTTATTAAAATAATTAATTTGTGCAAGTAGAAGATATTTTCATATTGTTATTTTGTGTGCATGATCAAGGATTGGATTTATTCCTCAAAACGTCAAATATAATTTTAGAAAAATGAATGACCACTAAAAGATTACCCGAATTTGTGTAAAGAACTTGTGCAGGAGCATATCTCTGTCAGAACAACACACAAAAGATGATGGCAACATACTCTGCTAATTCCTCACAGCAACAACACATCTCAACGTAGAAGGGAAGCTTTGTTTATAAATGCTATAATAGTTTCTATTAAAGAGTATTAACAATTTAGTTCACACCGAAAAGCAAAATGTAGTGAAATATGTAAATCTTCTATATATACACATATAAAAATGGATGTATGTGTGTGTGTGGGTGTGTATATTTGTTTGTTCCGGCATAACTCTCGAACCAACCAAACTTGGTACACGTATCACTTGCAATCTGGATATAATATTTTGGGGTAAGACATCCCTAGCACCCCGAGGGGTGGGGTGGGAAGGGGTGACATGTAAAAGTAATCGAGAACCACCGTTATTAAATTCCGCACAGACAGACATCCGTGACTCTATGCAATCTGCACAACGATAGAGTTTCTCGGGTTGTCTAACATTCAGGTTGTGTTGCAAATGGCATCCTTAGTTTTCGTGACACTCCCAATGCGGTTCAACTCCAAGTTCATCACCTATCGGCATGGGGTGAAAAATAAAATGCCACAAATGACCTAGATTAGTGTCGAATCCATTATTTTCGGAGTCGCTAAGCCAATTGGTGACATTCACGATCACATTTAAAATTAGTTACATTATAGTTAGAATTCATTACTTTCCTGTCTAATACAAGATTGGGATAAATAAATACCCGGGCAACGCCGGGTAATCAGCTAGTAGTAGTAATAATAATAATAATAATAATAATAATAATAATAATAATAATAATAATAATGCCGTTTCGGTCTGCTCCGGTCCATTTCGAGCCCTGCCTGACAGTTAAAAAATGGGTGTAAAAAGACTCTTCAGAAAGGCTACATGGTTGATTCTGGTACCGCTGCTGATATGTTTCTAGTCGGTACGTACAAACTTGATATGAATCTCGATGAAATGGTTGTATTGCGAGCGAAACGAACAAGAAAAATTTTAAATCTATTTCCTAGAACATTGATGATAGTACTATTTCAATAGGGCGCCAATACTTTGACGGGGTGCCGCGATGTCTACTTTTTTCCACCTCTTTTGCTGTCTTTATTTATTCAACACCCTCTTTGCCTCCGCCCCTTTCTCTTTGGCTACGGTTATGCCTCTAATCCAGATGTACCGGATTCGATTTTCAGATAAACAGATAAAGTACCAATTATTTTATTTGTACTAAACTTCTTCGTTTAATTCTTCGGAAGTCTGGATTTAAGGATACTATTTCGGACTTCTTAGATCGTAGATATCATAATACTTGGTCATCGCTTTAGGGGGAACATGTCGCTAAATCCCCAAATGTTCCTCTCAATGCTAGCGTGTAATGTTAATTAGGCATAATCTATTGTCTAGTGCTACTTCCACCTATTCTCACGCTACGTTCAGAGAGCACCTCTTCTCTCGTTTTCAGGTGAACTTTATTTTACCGGTGGAGGTACTTGTTCGTTTTTAAGTCCACTTTATGCACAGAAATGCTAATCGGGACTGGATCCAAGGTTCAAAGTAGGATGCGAACCACTATATACCTTCACCGTGTACCGAACCCGGGACCACTTGATTACAAGGCGACGACGTTACCACTATGTCTTCAGGAAGGTAGGAGGTACTCTCTCCAAACGCAGTTACAGGGTAGAGTTTGGAGATTTAAGTCCACTTTTTCAGCAGATACGTTAATTGACACTGAAGCTACATTTTACATTGGTCCCTCCGTCGGTCATCGCACCCGGGACCCTTTGATTACAAGGCGACGACGTTACCACTAGGCCATCGGAAAGCCCAGTATGTATAAGCAGTAGAAGAACTACACTAGACAGTGGTTTCGATTTGATTTTATTTTTGTTATTTACCGTCGCTTTTCTGTCACTTATTGCTAATCCCGACGATGAGGATAAGTTATGATATGATGAAAGGACACTCACAAAGAATAACCATGCTCAGGCCAGGATTCGAACCCGGGATCACTGGACTAGACAACGGATAAATGCCAACACATTCAGATGAGTAACAGACAATCCTCAACACGCACAATCTGGGGATGTTGCAATGTGGGGGAAATCTAGTTTCCAAACTGAAAATTAAATGAAGGCTAACCGAAGCGAGTTCACAGACCTATTGCGGTATTTTTAATGAAATTATCAGCTCACGCTGCGGCGTCAAGTGTGATTGATAAGAACTATTTTTACTCCACGTTTGTTGCATATCCAGCGCTTGGATACGCTTCCATAGAGAGGTGAATGAAACTACATGGCGATTGTGTTCCTTTGCCTCTTACCTTATTTATGATCGCGCCTATATTTACCAGAATAACAAAATGGGCATAACGCTAATTTTGTTTCGCCGCTTTTGTACTTCCGTATGTTAATCGCGGCTATGAGGATGAAGGATAAGATGCCGCATAACTTTAGTTGATTCTGGATTGTGCTTTGCCTTAACAGTGCCTGTGAAGATTTATGCGTACCACTAATAATAATAATACACATAAAAATAATGACCAGGGACCTTTCATTTCACCAGCAAGACTTAATAATCTTGTTGTTATTTAATAAATAATCCATTGCTTTTGACATTAATTTCTTTGGTACGACAGCAACTTTTATATAAATGTTAATGACCTTAACTACACATATCTGTTGGTACCATCTTATGTATAACCAAGTTGGGCGCCACTATGCTACGCCCTTTGGGGGTACGTACTTAAATGTTATTTACCACGGGTACAGATATCTTAATCTCAGGGGATAGGTTCTTTATTCGAGAATTCCAAATAAGAAAGCGTTTTATAGCCAAGAGGATATAGTTAAATGCGGATCTATATTCTGAAAAACTATACACAATACAGAGAAAATATATAGCGAAGCTTGTATATACATTGAAATATATATATATATATATATATATGCTGATTCCAAATTTACGTCGGTTATATTCTTCTTGAAAGGAAATCTTCTTCTTTCTTCTCGTAATTTCTGGAAAAGGCTTCTTCTTAATTCCTAGCTTTGATTTGAGAAAAGGCTTCTTCTTCTTTTCTTCCTTCTATTTTGGAAAATACTTCTTCTTCTTTCCTTCTTTCTGTTTTTGGAAAATACTTCTTCTTCTTTTTCTTCTCTTTGATTTGGGAAAAGGCTTCTTCTTCTTTTCCTTCTTCTAATTTATTTCTTCCCTTTTAAATCGTAATCTTATTTATTACATATATGCGCTCGCTGTCCCCGCTTCTTTGGCAAACGATACAAGCTATACTTATAGAAAGAGTAGGGTCGACTAAACTGACAGTAGCGCCACCTCCTATGTAACAACCAAAAGGGGAATAGCCCAGGATCGCTAACAGCAAGCGATTGCCTATGGCCCAGTGCGTCTAATAAGAAGCGCAACCGTAAGTGCTTCGGGACGTCTAATTCAACACAGCGCCACCGAGGGACGGACAAATACAAAACCTTACGACGTTCTCCTCGTCAGAGGTATTAAATCAAATTTTGATCACTAGGATCAAAAAGGAGATACATTTCTGAATTCATTTGCTCACTTATTAACTTTCATAATTGTTTCATATATGAGCATATTCTTATTTATCTTAATTGGCTATATACAACATTTTATTCACTCCTTCTATAATTTTTATACTCTTCCTTTAAATATTTTTCATTTACTATAATATATATAATCGCTCTTCTCCGCTCCAAGTTTCTACAATGAACTCTGCTCTTCTTTATATGGCGTGCTTCCATCTATCATCGCTCTCGGGAAACATTTCTTCCTTGCATTTTTCATTGTGTCGTTGGAACTGGCACGTGACACTGTTCATGCAATAATTATTGTTAATCTATATTTTACTATTATCATCATCATCTTAACCTTATTAACTTATTGATTATAAACGTTATTATTACATGTAAGACACATGGCTCGGACCCACTAAGTTATAAGTGTAGATACGTGCTTGAGTCAAGTGGATGTCAACAAATCTGGACGGCCTAAAATTTAAAGTGGGATTCGAACCACTGCGCGATGTGACTCCATCGGAGATCGAAATCAGGGTTTCTTCACTACAAGGCAACAGCGTTAACCACTACACTATCGGCATTAGTATTAATCAAGACAAGAACAGATGAAATCTAAACAAGATATCCTCAACGATTGAAGAATTATAAACACAATGGAACTTAACGTTGCTGTTCAAAAGCGGGGTATTTTAGAAGAGAGATAGTTGCTCACTAGGTGGATGCTGGGACAATATCTTTAACGAAGGCCAGTAGCAATTCATTAGTTCCATTTACTTGTCCTTTCCGCCCTTCAATCCCGACTAAATACGATTAAAATACCACATCTTTGACACTTCATCATAGGAGAGGTTCTATAAATAGTTAATTAACGCTTGGTGTCTATAATTACGCGAACGCACTTTGAAACATCTTCTAAAACTAACGATCAATCTTCAGTGAAACTAGAAGACGGTAATTAGAAATCATCTGAGAAGGTCGTTAATCCGCCACTGTTCCGAATGCACTGGATGGAATGCTAAAAGTAAAAGGATCTCTATTTAAATAGAATTGAGATCATAGTACGGTTCAGCCGAGTCTTAACGTATGTATTCATAATTTCTGGAAAAAAAATCTGAAACGTCTAGGCCCATTCTAGTCAAAGCTCCAATTGGATATTATTAGGTATTTGGGGTGGAGGTGCTGAAGCCTCGGGGCTAGCTTGGGATATTTGCTTGAGACTTGGAGCTATATGGGTATGTTTGTTTAAGACTTAGGGCTAGTTGAGGACGCTTGCTTGAGCTCGGGGACTATGTGGGGATGTTTTAGCCCTCAAGCTAGTTGCTTGAGCCTTCAGGCTAGCTGGAGAGAATGTTTGCTTGGGACTTGGGCCTATCTGAAGCTGTTTGTTTGAGTCCTAGGGCTAGTTTGGATGTTTGCTTGAGCCTTCAGGCTAGCTGGAGGGGATGTTTGCTTGAGCCCTGAGGCTAGTTGGGAATGTTTGCTTGAGACTTGGGGCTAGCTGGAGAGAATGTTTGCTTGAGCCTTGGGGGTGTTTGTTTGAGCCCTAGTGCTAGTTGGAAAGTTTTTCTGAGCCTTGAGGCTACTTGGAGAGGATGTTTGCTTAAACCCTGGAGCTATCTGGGGATGTTTTAGCCCTAGGGCTAGTTGGGGATGTTTACTTGAGCCTTGGGGTTAATTGGGGGTGTTTGCTTGAGAATTGAGACTAACTGGAGGTGATATTTTCTTCAGCCTTGGAGCAATTTGGGGGATGCTTGCTTGAGTGTTGGAGCAATTTGGGGGATGGGATTAGATGGGGGATGTTTGTTAGAGCCTTGGAGCTAGCTGGAGGATGTTTGTTTGAGCCTTGGGGCTGTATGGGGATATTTTAGCACTAGGGTTAGTTGGAAATGTTTGTTTGAGCCTTGGAGCTAGCCGGGAGACGTTTACTTGAGCCTTGGAGATAGCTAAGGAATGTTTCCTTGATCACTACTAATAACTTGCTCGGGGAAAAAATCTGGACAAACTGTGGAATTAAAACGGCGAAGTTGTAACATATTTATTCTCAGAAATGAGTCCGTTCCTTTGACCTTTGCTTATAACGGATTTCATGGTCATTTTGATAGTGGCAAAATGTTGATAGGAAATGACGTAGTAAGCAATTGGTGAGGGATTGGCAGTGGTCGGAAGTAGCACGCTACTGTAGCTATCTACAAAATTTGTAGCGGCAGCTGCAGCGGCGCTACATTTTCAAAATTGTAGTTGTAGCTGTAGCGAAGCTACAAAATTCCTGTAGTTGTAGCGAAAATTTCGCTACAGCTACATTTCTTCATGTGACCACAGAGTCAATGAAAAATTCGACAATAACATTTACTCTTGAAGGAGGTTCATAATGACAAAGATTATTAATTGGAATATGGATAATCTAGATTATAAATATCTTGATATCGCCGATTATAGATATCTGCGTAATTTATTTCATTAGTATAGAATAAATCTAACATCCAGATAACTAAACTGAACTGGCATATATGAATATATTCTGGCTAAGTTACGTATTTTAAGCTGCATCACTATTTTGTGAAGAAACATGCCTCGTTTGCTACACCCCTGGGGACAAATGCCTCTCCGCCACTCCAGTAACAAATCCCGTTAATATCCATAGTGTAAGAGACGGGTAAATGTCATTAATTACTGTGTAAACACATCTTGCACTGAAAAAACGAGCGATCAATGGATGGACAATGACAAAGCAATAGTGCCAGCATTCAATGGCTCAGTGGATGATCATTCAATGATCAGTGGATCATTATTAGTACATGGATCTCACCAGCAAGAAACTGTTACAAGAATGATATACATACACTTTCTGGAATTACAATTATTTTCGTCATAATATTTGTTCACAAATTTTAAAATTGCAATACGTTTAGATTTTATGATATTGTAAAAAGTATTTACGAGTTATTGACTTTTCTGCAGAAACGATAATTTTCTTTAGTTAATATACAGTTTCCAAATGTATGCATTTCTTCTACTTTTACGTCGCTTTTCTGTAACTTTTGCTAATCATGACAATGAGGACGAATGGTTTATTTTTTATTATGTTATCTAGAGTCGCTTTCTGCCACTTTTGGCTAATTGTGAGAATGAAGAAAACTTATGATGAGTAGTGTGGGTAATGGCGGATCCATCCTCCCAACTAGGCATCTTTCCGAGTTTTTGTTTTGAGTCCACTTTATGCACAGATAAGCTAATCGAGACTGGATCCGAATCATCACTAGTGCCTCTGCCAGGTATCGAACCTGGGGCCCTTTGATTACAAGGTGAAAAACACTGTCTCTTCAGGGAAGCATTCCCAACAGGAAACTTACATAAAGCATCGCTCCACCTGTTGCTCATTTAGCTTCAGCAAAAAAGCATCCCCAAGCTATCCCCAATGTTAGAACAAACATTTAACGAATTACAGGAATTATGATAATAAATAACAATCTATTTTCCAGTAAGTACAACTATCATACTAGGGACTTCTTTTGAATATCCATGTGGTTGTTTGAAGTTGTTTTGTTTCTTTAATGTAGAAGTAGAGCAAAAGTAGCAAAGTAGCGAGTAGCGGACAGGAGTAGCGTAGTGAGCTACTTTTTGGAAAACGTAGCTGTAGCGAAGCTACTTTTAAAATGTAGCGTTCTGATCACTGGGGAGTGGTTAAATGTGTCATTAATTTGACGCAATATAACGTGAACACAGGTGTGTATCCAAGTTGAGGTCTGCGGGATCCACGAGGAAAAGTGCATTTCTATTACGCACAGGAAATAATTTTTTGTTTATTATTGTTGTTGTAGCGCGATGTGCTAACCACTTCGGCAAAGGAAATTCATTTATCTCTAATCTCATATTCTGAGTTTAGAAATTCTTAATAAAAGCAGGCAATTATAACCTGCACTGTACTTTATCCATTAAACGCATTACACTCATCTTCAAAAACTTTGTTGCCAGTCCGCTTTATGCACAGATAATCTAATCGGAAATCAACCTACCGTTTGAAGTGGAATTCAAACCATTATGTGCTTCCATCAGGTATCGAACCCAGGACCCTTAATCGTTAGTACTCAACTCGATCGATTTTTATCTAGCGTCGCTTTTGTGCCACTTTCGGCTAATCACGAAGATATGGACGAGTGATACGATTAACTTGACGAAGGGACACTCACAAAGAACACCCATGTCTAGGCCATGATTCGAACCCAGGATCCCTGGCGTCGTAGCGCGCTGTGCTAACCACTCTCACACTCTCATCTCAATTCAAGATATATATATTGTAGCGTGACGTCGGGTAAGGTACGGGATCGAGTCCCGCCGGGACGTAGCTCTTCGTGAAGAATAATTTGGGATTCGTTCATGCGAATTTAGGGAGGGGGAATTTTTTATGCATTTATTCACAAGAAATGAAAGATAGTGAGCGGAAGAGAAAATTTACGAGTGGGGAGTTTATAATACGAAGTGTATTATCGAAAAGAAGAATTTCTAGAGTTGCTGCTGTGTGCGGCGGGGATTTTAAATTATGGGGTTTTGGGTGACGTAAAAAAATTAAAATTTTCTGCAATTCCACGGAGTGGAGCCGGCTATCTCCACCATGTAGCGTGACGTCGGGTAAGGTACTGGATCGAGTCACGCCGGGACGTAGCTCAGATAAATACGATAGGTCTTAAGTTTGACTTGGCTAACCACCTCTACCCTTAAGGGAGCTGATGAAGGATTGTTGGGAGCCTGTGATGTTGAACGCTACTCACCCCTTGCTGTAGGTCTGGCCCTCGGCTTCTGGCGTCGGCGACGGTGACAGGTGATAGGTGCCCGCTGGAGAGATCGAAGATGACGATAAGAGACGGCAGGCAATTCGGCGACTTGAATTGTAAATGAACTGCAGATTCTTCGGCTGGCTTAATCCGGACTGCTTATGGACTTCTCGCTTGTTGCCGCCTCGTAACGTAGGGATCTCTCAGCCGGCCGTCGTCGTCTTCTCGTCGATCAGTTTGGTGGTGATATTGGAGCGAAGTGAGAGATCGATTTACCGTCTCCAGGGGTTTTATACATTGGATTTGAGTCATAGGTTGGTGGACTTTGCACCTCCACTGTGCACCTGGGGTATCCCTGGATGCAGATGGAAATTTACAGTGGAGGTGCACTCACCGCTGGCGAGGGCCGTTGCCTTGCTGACTGTGCAGAGCCGAGTGGAAAATTCTTGTTGCTCGGCTCTGCATCCGGTGGAATGTGGGGTGAATGAGCGTTCAACTTGCGAGCTTCAGAGCGATGTTTGAGGCAAATTAATGTTTCTACCTTTATGCTCCCAATTCCTTCATCAATATATATATATATATATTACACACACTCTCACAAACCAGTTCCTACCTACGTGAATACTTGCACTGATGTATTACAATGTTTCTTATAGAAGTAAATTCTTGCCACGCAATTCTGTTGCAAATTTATGAAACACTTTCACCTATGGCGAAAAGTATCGGTCAGTATTTTGAATAAAATTGGAGCAGTACCCCCGATGGAAATAAATCAGGTTTAGAGCGTATTTATCGTCCGCTATTTATTTACAATGTGTTCGTGCTTACATGCTTTGTTCACTAAATCGCTCTTTCGATCTTCTTACCATACTTGAAGCAACAGGAAAAAATCTGAGGTTTTGTAAAGAAAATGAGAATTCCAGCAGATTAAGATCAGGCCAGCTCGTTTTAACACATTAAATTCGTGCGACTTTCGGAACGCGCCCAATCTGTAGGCTAAGCTTTTCCTTCATATTAAATGAGGGGTTCAGAGTACAAGTGGCGTAACTCCATTCAAGACAATTTTGAGGAAAAGGCATATTTAAATATTTTAGTGCTATGTTTACCTGTTGGATCACAAACATACTTGTGACTCTACGAGCAAGAATTTGAAACTTAGGAGATACTTTCTTCTAGCACTGAAATGTTGATACTTCACACTTCTAAGTTATACATGTAACTCACTTTAATGAAAAAATGGAGTTATGCCACTTGTGCTATGAATCCCTCAAATATAGGCTACCTGCCATTCTTACACGATGCACCTTGATTGATTGATTGATTTTTATTTAGCGTCGCTCTTCTACAACTTTTGGCTAATCACGACAATGAAGAGTAATGAAATTTATGAAGGAACACTCACAAAGAAAAGCCCATGCCGGGATTCGAACCCAGGACCCCTGGAACATATTGCATTGTGCTAACCATTCGTCCACAGAGGCTGTCAAGATGCAGCTGTCGTTTGGGTTTAGAAGTTTGTTTCAGTGCTTATCTCATTCTCCATCCTCTTAGACACTTTCAAACGAAGGATGTGGTAATAAGATAAAATGTATGTGGTTAGGTTGGGTAACGTTTCTAGGTAATAATGTTCTCTGTTTACTTTAGGACCTACGGATTTTAGAACCAAGCCATCATGGAAGTTTATTTCTATGAATTACAAGAATAATTTCCAATGCTAAAATGATACAATAAGTGGGCTTACACAATGGAGTAAAGGCAGTGGCGGATTAAGCTTCCTCGCCGCCCCTAGGCACAAACTTAATGTGCGCCCTTCTCAAAAGAAAAGTAGTAACTTATTTCCAGTAATTTTACATCCTAATATAAAAATTAGTGAACATACTGAAATAAAAAAAAACAAAGGATAAAAATCAATAACAAACAATTCATTTTCTGTATGTGCTATACCTAAAATTATGTAATGTATTGAGAAATTAAATTCACCACTCACCAGTCATAAATGAAGCCGCTTCCGCCTCACTTTGGTTGCTGCAAACTCGTGTGTAAGTTCTTCAAAGTTGATGTGTCCATCAGTCAAGATGTCTGCTTAGATGTGGAGAATAGATAACTCGTTCAGTCTTTTATTACACATGGTTGAACGGAGATAAGTTTTCAGTCTTTTTAGGGCCGAAAACGTACGTTCAGCTGAACAGTTTGTTTCTGCAGTACACAAAAATATTCTTAACGCACTGTCCACAATCTTGTCTTACCTGCTATGAGTCTTTGCGATTTAGAAAAATCGTTTTCAGCATTCTGATTAATTCCACGTCTTAGAAGAATGTCAATTGTAGACTCATTCAGACACCACTCGGCAGGATCGCCAGTAACGAAATTTGCACTCTCACTGTCATAATCAGGAACTCCTACGAACTGAGGGGACACTACCTCAGGTGCACTTTCTTCCTCCACTAAACCCACAATATTTTCGACATTTTGCGTTTGACAGAGTTCACTCGATGTAGCCGCTTCCACTTCAATTTTTGAACTGCTTTCGGAAATCACTTGTTCCTTTCGCCTAAAAAACGTGTCCACTGTACCAAGTTTTTTCTGTAAGGTTGCTTCTCTTTCACGCTTTTCGTTTACAAGTTTACGATAAGCCGCCCCACTTAACTTTGTTCGCTTCATGCTGCCTGATGCATAAAAAAAAAAATCGCAAACGCACTAGCAACAAACTGAATGCACCAGCCAGAGAATACAGTAAGACAGAAACTAGTTGCGGTCCACGAGAAAGCTGCACTCACTCACTCACTTATCAGCAGTGTTTATGTGTTTATTTTTTTTAAGACTGGCATTGTTACAGATGTGAGTTTCAAACAATCAGTCTTCTTTCCTGCCTGGCCATTAACAAACGCTTAGTGGAAGATCGAGGGGTATGTATTTACAAAAACAAATCAACAATGGCTGGGCGGCTTGCATTGTCATTGTAAGCGATAAAAGCCACAGCAAGGGTTAAAAACAAATTGATTGGCTCCTGAAGGAGGCAGAGCAGACGAAACATTTGTTGATAACACATAAATCCGATACATCAAGGTTTCTTTCGAATGAAGCGAAAGCGTTGCAAACCGTTGATTTGAGACATTGGTTTCATAAGTCTAAATTGTCACTGTGTACATAAGACACTTTTTATTATTCTTGATATTCTGGAAAAGAGATTTGCCGCCCCCAAGAGTTGCCGCCCCTAGGCACGTGCCTAGTGGGCCTATTTGGTAATCCGCCACTGAGTAAAGGAGAGGAGTGGTTGTGGGGTATATAATATCCTCCTAGATGAGCTTCCATACAACAAAACAATACCACAAAAATTATTAAATACCAGATGTTTCATAAATAATTGAGAGGTTAGTACAAACATTTATTGCAAGTAAACTATTAAACTTTCATAATGAAACCAGTCAAGAACAAACGAGGAACTCAAACAGTTTTCTTTAAACATCTACAAATGTTCAATGTACGAGGGTCACTATTTATATTTTGAGCCTTGGCAACACTGATTGAAGTTAGGCGCGATTTGACGTTTGCACGGAATCGTCTGGCATTATTGACCATAACGTACTTCAAATGTTTTGTCAATAGCTTCATTTGTGTTGTTTATGTTGCCTTGGAGATTGCGCGACAACAATAAAATGGAATTAACTAGTCAACATTTTCGTGCGATGATTTTTTACGATTTTCGACGTGGATTATCAAGACAAGAGTGCATCGATCAACTTACTTCCACATTTGGCGATGAAGTCCCATCCTTTGCCACTGTGAAACGCTGGTATAACGAATTTAATCGTGGCCGCCATTCGCTCACCGACGAGATTCGCGAAGGTCGTCCAAAATCAGTTGTTGTTCAAGAAAACATGGATGCTGTGCAAAACCTAATACTGCAAGATCGTCATGTGACATACTGTGAGATTGAGGCAACCATAGGCATTAGTTCCACCATCATATATAAAATATTACATGATCATTTAGCTGTGAGAAAGGTATGTTCTCGTTGGATCCCACACAATTTGACAAAAACTCAAAAAGAAGCTCGCGTCAATTGGTGCAAACAAATGCTCAATAAATACAATCGTGGTGCTTCAAAAGACGTACAGTATATAAGATTGTAACAGGTGACGAATCATGGATATATGGATATGAGCCGGAACGTAAACAGCAGTCGACTGTATGGGTGTTTCAAGATGAACAGAATCCAACAAAAGTTGTTCGCGCTCGAAGCACATCGAAACAAATGGTCGCCTGTTTTTTCGGGAAAACTGGTCATGTGGCAACTGTGCCTTTAGAGGAACGTAGAACGGTCAACTCTGAATGGTACACAACAATTTGTTTGCCAGAGGTCTTCGGTCAAATACGGAAAACAAACAAACGCCGTCGGATCATTCTTCATCAAGACAATGCCAGCTGCCACACATCTCGTCTAACAACCGACTTTATGAACAGTCAAAAAATCGAATTGATGGGTCATCCGCCGTACAGTCCTGATTTGGCACCCAATCACTTCTTCTTGTTCCCGAATGTCAAGAATAAATTGCGTGGACAACGATTTTCGTCGGCGGAAGACGCCGTTGATGCGTTCAAAAACCATATTGTGGAGGTGTCTCAAGAAGATTGGAAAAACTGCTTTGACAAATGGTTCGAACGAATGCAAAAGTGTATTGACCATAAAGAAGAATACTTCGAAAAACAATAAAGCAGTTTTCAATGCCAAATTCCTGTTTTTTCATTGTTAGGCTCAAAATATAAATAGTGACCATCGTATGCACCACGGGTGACACGGCACACATCAACAGGATAGGAACGCCAACAGTTTGTGCCCGCATGTTTCATTAAGCTGAGAGTTCATATCCCTGCTGCTAGGCGACACTCAAATCACCCACATCACTCACAGTGTTTTGTGCAATGCTTTGGTCCCCAAGATCACAGGACCTTACACCCAGTGGCGATGCGTGAAATTTTTACGTAGTCATCGCAAGCTTTGCCAAACGTCAGGGTCGATCTTTCAAAACAGAGGAGGGGAAGGGGGGCACAATATTTATCTGCGATAAACGCCAAATCACTGCCAATTCAGTGTAAAAGCTCATACCACAGACCTTACCACTACAAAAGATACATAATTCTATCCCATACGACGAGAATTACTAAATATGATGGAAACTGAAATGCAAACACCTCAATTGTCACGTTGAAGTCCTCATTTTGCCATCTTTCCCTGCCTTTTCTTTCTTTTCAAAGAATATTGAGCATAAACAGAATTATGATTCTCACCACCCCTACTTGAGCAAGCAACTGGACACTCGGAAGAATCTTGATGACTCCAGTCAAACCTTGCCGTGGCTGCAAACATGGGGATGGGGGCTGAAAAAAGTCCCTGTTATGACCCAGACCTTCAAAAGTAGGGGAAAGTACAGGTCGTTGGACCTGTCTGCCTGTTCGGAAGCCTTTGGCTGTTCTCGGCACCGGCAGAGACCAGAGAGTTTCGCACCATTCTGCGATGAGCTGGGCCAACGAACACCATTACCTTCAATAGGAAACTTGGCGGGAGGGTACGGCATGAGGGGTAGTACTGGGGCCTCATTTCGATGCACTAAGATTAGCGAATCTCTTGCATATTTCGAGCTGTTTCATGTTGTCGCTTGGCTTATTTCTCACAAATATGCGAGTAGTCTGACTTATTATTTTTACTGCTTCTCTAAAATATATAAAATGCAATATTTTTTATTATTTTGCTTGGTCATCGCTGCATCTCCCGATGACCGGACACCTCGCCTCCGCTTACACAGTGTGACATCTTTTGTGGGGTTTCATGAAAGACAGGGTATTGGTCTCACCGATGCCATGTGATATCACAGCCCTTAGGAAGCGTATCATCACAGCGATATACACTATCGACAGGCTCATGTTGATGCAAGTGTTGAAAGAAGTAGATTATCGTGTTGATGAATGCCGTGTCACCCACGGTGCATACATTGAACATTTGTAGGTGTTAAAAAAACTGTTTGAGTTCCTTGTTCACTCTGGCCTGGTTTCATTAATGTAAGCTCAATACTTTACTTGCAATAAATATGTGTAGCCCATCAAGTATTTATGAAACACCCGGTATAGAGAATTCTTGGCAGATCTGATATTCAACCCATCTGACAGTTACATGTTACATAAGCAGCTTAATGGGGTTAGTTATCTATATACCCCTAACTCGACCTGCACATTTTCACCAACATTCTCACACCAAAACTTTTTCACAAAAGACCGATTTATGGCCATTTTGGTGCTAAATCTTGCCCTAATAGCCCATTAAAAACTATCTTACGCTTCCCAGATGACAAATCCTGGATAAACCTTGCCTGAATGGTTCATTTACCAGTTTAACTGATGCACGTGATCAGTTAGCTGTAATTGGTTTTGGAATAGAAAAGTAGTGACATATTTAGGGAGATTTCGGACCGAAGCAACAAGTGAATTGCGACCACACCGAAGGGACAAGCGACACAGGCCCCTTCAGTCTACCAGGCTAATCGGGACTGGACGTATAGCTTAAAGTGTGATCTGGAACCACTATGTGCCTCCACCAGGTACCGAACCAGGACCCTTGAAGTAAATTTTATATACATAATTTATCAGTATTGGCAAAAATTTCATATTGGTTCATCCCTAATTATTATTATCATCATTTGAAACAAACATAACAAAACTAATTCAAGAATAAAATGGCATATCGGTGCATATATGAAGACAGTGAATGAAGATAGAGGATCTTCGAAATTAATAGGATTTAACCATTAAATTGTGCAACGCATAAATACGAAATTTCAAAATTTCACGTAAGGAAAAGGTTATATGTTTTCTGTATATGTTTCCATTTTGGCACACCGTGTATGGTTTCTCCCACTACACAACACTATATCTTCACCTTCGTGAATTCTTTGGTCGAACACTAACACTGACACTTATGAGCCCCTTCTAGTCCTTGTAGCAATTAGCATCCCCACTGGCTTACTGCTTAGTTTTTACAATCGAGCCCCACGTTATGAGCTCCAAAAACGTTTGCAACGTCCGTACCCCTTACTCGCAATTACCATACAATAAACACTTCAATTAGAAGACGGCAAAAGTCTACACATAAGTGCTAACATCTTACCAGTCATCGAACATGGACTCAAATATCTCAGGGCTTACTGGGATAATGAAAGCTTACACCAGCTTTATATATATATATATATATATTGATTTATTACAATCTCAATAAAATAATGTCTGTTAGCACACGTGTCTTTACCTGTAACCCCTTCATGCATTTACTTGTACCACGCACGTGCATTTACCTGTATCGCCTTTGGTCTTGAAGAGATAAGAGATAAGGGGGGGAGGGAACATCCACTTAATTCCTCGGTGAAACGCCAGGGGGAGTATAGGGACATAATTTTATTTAGGGCGTTGATCGCTGCAGACGTCATGGGCTCCCCTGTAAGAGAAAGTAAGAAGCACGCGGTACCCCCAACCACAGCCGGGAACTGGCCTTAGCCGATCGGTACCCCCAACGAACGGGACACTTGGGTGGTAGGATCAAAGGATGCCGTGACACCCCTGGCGTTAGCTGGGAATTGGCAAGTCAACTGGTGTCTCCTATGCAGGGACGGCAGGTTAGGAAGGAACGGTCCTGGTACTACCAGTCAAGCCGGGCAGGTAGAACCTGAGTACCTATCAGCCAAAGCAATTGGACTAGGTAGGTAGGTTGCTGCTATATTGTTCTTCTTCTCTCTTCTCCCTCATTCCTTCTGGAATGGCTGCTAGGCTTCTGGCTGGGAGGCCAGTTTACCCTGGATGCTTCCCAGTTGATATCAGGGAGCTAACTGAGCTCCGGGCCTCGCTTTTCTGGCTTTATACTCGCAGTGGCGCATGGGCGGAGAAAATCCTAACTAAAAGTACGCGTTGCCAACTCACTTTTTGATTACATATTGCAAACTCCGTACTGAACATTATCATGGTTTGACATTGAGAAAACACTAGTGGAAAAATCATTAGATGCACGTGTTAACATAAACTAAAACTGTGTGCATTTAGACAATACAATTAATAACGAGTCGCACAGAACTCTGCATTACTAACAATGTGTTTAACTATGTAAAAGACAATTATTAACGTTTTAAAGAACAAGTTGGATTTAAACAAAGCGTATGCCTCGCAGGGACATTTAGCCTGCATTCTTTAATCAAACCTTGTTAACAAAATATAATATGGCGACAACACAGTGTCATTAAATGTGGCGACCATGCAGGGTCATTACACAGGTTTCCCATGTGTCTGAGACCCTGCTCATATACTTGTATGTATAAATAGCCAGTGAGTGAGTGTACAATCTTTCCATTTTATTTCAGTTATTCCATACATAAAGATATTTCATTCACCCTGGTTTTGTAAAATGTGATGTCTAAATAAGCAAACCCATTGCATTCACCAGGTTTCATAAATTAAGGAGTTTAAAGAACTAATCAGGGTTTTCAAAGAACATCGTCATTTAATGTAGGATGGCATTTATCATTTTCAATAAATTTTATACAAATTTTATCGGTATTAGTGAAAATATCATATCAGTCCATCCATATTATCAATTCGTGGACGGATGGGAAAAGGTTCTCTCAGCAACCTGTGGCTGCAATTAACTTGCCATTTCTTGAAAACTACCAATGACATTTCTGTTATCCTTTTTGTTCATTTGTATACCTATGAAGGTATGACATATTTGGATTACAAAACAATACCCATTGTTACTATTATCAACATGCATATTTTAAAAAAGTCCTTTTTTCCCCTCTGAGTATAAAATGGGCTAAAACTACTAAACCAGAGGTTCTTTCTGATATATTTTACTTTTACTTGTAATAATGAGAACAAAAGAACACTTTAACTTGGGATGCTTTCTGTGCTTTGTATTGCTCTAGCTCACACAGAGCTCTAGCTCTTCATGTGAGCTTAGATTAAATGTGATAGAAGCTTATCTTCAATCCTTCACACAACTTCGCTATTTACTTGCTACAGGTTTCACATCTTAACAGAACTTCTATCGAACATCGCTCATGAAATATATTTTACCTATCAGCTCTTAATTCACCTTTTAATTTTCACATATATTTTTATTATTTTTATTTAGCATTGCTTTTCTGCCACTTTTGGGCAATCACAATGATGAATGAAGATATGATAAATAGAACATTCAAAAAGAACACCAATGCCCAGACATGTTTTCGAACCTAGGACCCCTGACGTAATGAGTAGTGCTACCACTCATGTCAATTTTTACATAGAAACTTACACACCTCTTCCTTACGTATGTATGTATTCTGTTTTACCTCCTGCAACTCTCCTATGGTGAACAATAACCCCCCATTTCAGATTTATCTAATATTTATAGCTATTGCTTTGTAATGAATGATAATCCTATTAAGCCTTGTGAATCTTACTCCGAAGAAAACCCTGTTAGAGGATGGAAACGTTATGTGTGTAGTGTTATTAATAATATATAATAAAGTCTGCTTTGGTTAGCATTTTTAGTGTATTGAATGAATATTGTCTTTCAATTTCGTGTTGAAGCATATTTTCGTCACTATATTTTGCATTTAAAAAAAGGAAGGTCCAGTATATATTAGTCATTGTGAATTCGAGTCAACTAAAACATTTTGCGTTGTTGCAAGATTATCTATTAGGATAAAATTTGGACATAATGAATCTAAGTAGAGAAAATGCAACTTCTATATCAAAATTGCCATGTCCAACTGATATCCGAAAGTAGTGTTTAGCACGTCACATTTCCAGTATAGTCCATGATTGTATAGAGTACATGAACGAGATGTGTTCCTCCTCTCAAACAATATGTGGCTTGTTACCACCAAACGAAGTGTGGATTAACGTCACTTATAAATTAAGTGTCCGAAAGCAGGTATTAGGCATGAACAGCACAAAAAATACTCCTGCGCAATTACAAATGTTATATGCCAGTTCATGGCTGGGAGTTATTGACGGTCTTCCCCAACCTATCTGCTTTAGGTTCCGGATTCGAGTCCTGGTCTGGCAATCTCTTCTTTAAGCATCTCTTCATCAATTTAATCTAATTATCATCCATCTTAATAGTTTCTATTAATTGTAATAGTGACATAACAGCAAAGCAAATAAGAACAAATAAAAATAATTGTAAAATGACTACAATGTCATAACTACATTCGAAAAATAAAATGCGAGCAGAAGATTCATCTTCAAACAGGCATTTGTGGAGAATTGTGTAGACAGACAGCATGCTCCCGAAAGTTGCCAATCCACGTGTAGCATGACCTTCGATACTGGAGTTGTGCTTTTCAGGAAAGTTTGCTCGACGCTCCTCAAGCATCTTATCAAGAATGCCTCGATGTTCGCAGCATTGCCAACTTATTTTCCGTCGAGAAAATTTTTTTCCTCCTATTTAATCTGAGCTTGGCTGTACAACGCGTAAGTTCCACTTACACTAAAAGCCCTGTCAAAAAAAAAAAAAAATCGATTTCATACAGGTATCTCTACTTCTCTATTCAACGTGCACAAGGATCTGTCCACTAAAGATTAATCAAAACAATGTATGTCAATATTTGTCTTATAAATAAAAAAGAAGTATGTAGTTTTCACTAATTTTTATTAAAACAAACAGACCAGTCATACCACCAATGTATAAAATTATAAACATTTATAAATAGGATATATAAAATATGGATTACATACAAAGTTATGAAAATTCTAATAACATAGTAAGGAATAAGGTTTCTTTTCTGTGTATATATATATATATATATATATATATATATCATCAGTGTGAAAAATGGACGGTAAATGCTTATTTATAATTAAATATTTAATAAAAAACAGAATACATATATCACAGCAGTATAAGTTATAGCCATAATTCATAAGAAGAGGCACTTCTAACAGACTGAACTATTAATTTCATTACTTCATTGTTAATGTATAAGTTGTGCTTAGAAATAGTATTGTTTTATTAACAACATAAGAACTCTGTAAATTACTCATGTCAACTTTTCCATTGCAATCATGCCTTTTTTGTACACTATTATTTCTCACAGTGGAGGAAGGTTTATAAATGCCATATTATTGAAAACAAATACACAAATGTCTATTTATTGACAAGATGATGATGTTTGAACCTATACGTGTTGAAATGTTTTATATAAAAATAAAAGGACCATTATAAGCTTGCATCGGATGGAGATATATTTCCTACTAGAAAGCTCTTCTCACCACCAGACTAGGTACCAAGTTAGAAATTTTTGCCTTCCACTTCCTGGGAAATTGGTTTTGGGAAGTATCACATGTTCTATTTCACTACTTGCTTCTGGGATGATGAACAGACACCTTCAACCTAAACCTGCCTCAATCATGATTTAATATGCAGATATTCTACTACACAGTACAATTGTCCACTGAATAAATATAATGTATAACTTGACAAATGTATCTGGGAATAGCTGGTTTTTAACACACAACTGTTGTTCTTGAGTGATAGCCAAGATGTGTCAGTAATATATATGTATATGGGTCTGTACAGTGTCTATTCTTATACATATTTGTCACATAAAATGTACTGTATTTCTTGCCTCCTGCACCTCAACTGTGATTTATAATGTTGGCTTTATCAAAATGGCTGTTTTTCACCTTAACAAAGGGACCTTGTTCTATGAGGGTGGGGGCCAGGCAGATTTCAAATATACAGAATGTGGCAATGAATCGGGCAATTTTACAAGAAAAGATATAGCTATAACCTGACAAGTTAAGTCCCGATATGCGCAGATCACTGCAGAGCACTTCCCATTACGTCATCCTCCCCACCACTCTTCTACGTACTGGTCTGGCCTGGAGACTATGAGTGGTGCCAACTCAGCAAAATTAAGCTAAAACAAATATGACAAACTATTTTTACTGTGTAGATTGTCGGTGCCGGCTCATATCAGTTTATCAGTGGTTCATTTGATTTAATCCGGTCTTTGAAAATGCGTGCGGTGTGCAGATCGTAAACTGTAGTATTACACACACACATTAACGTTTATAACAAAGAGAAACTACTGGGCGAATGACTTAATTTTCTGAATGCGACATCGAGCCGTGGCCTGTTTTCTTTTAAAGCCGAGTGGGGTGGGCGTTATT
This sequence comes from Lepisma saccharinum, assembly GCF_977018435.1. Classification (NCBI taxonomy): domain Eukaryota; kingdom Metazoa; phylum Arthropoda; class Insecta; order Zygentoma; family Lepismatidae; genus Lepisma; species Lepisma saccharinum. The sequence continues at coordinate 12,870,691 of NC_139232.1, forward strand.
TTGTTTATCGTACAACAATCACTACGAGAAGGCAATCTGATAACACACTTGTATGTTCTTTTTTAAAGCACTGAAATGTTCTTGCTCTTTACTCTTGGCTGCATATCTTTGAAATGCAAAAATCAAATCATGCCGGGTCCAACGAAATCCACAATCTGCTCTGGAAATCCCCTTAGAGGACAGGCCAGATAAATTGTTTACAATGTTGCAACATATTTGCGAAATCAGAAGGAGTTACATAAACTTAAGTATAATGTTGTCCAGTCCACAAGCGCCGCCACGGGAGTATCTAAATGGATGATTTCTCAAGTTTTGAAAGAATTGGATTGGATTGATTTGTTGTTGTAAGTCCACTTTATGCACAGTAAGGCTAATCGGGACTGGACGTACAGTTTAAAGTGAATGAATGAATAACATAGTTCATCTTGTCTTAATTATGCATGTTTCTTTCTGTATTATTCTTTAAAGTGAGGTGTATTTTAAAATTGCCAGATTCATTGCTGCACCCTGTATAAATAGCAAAAATGAACAGTCCCATGTGGATCAGCTGGTTATCAGACAATCCCAGATGGCAAGCACAGATGAGAAACAAGTAAAGCAAGAGAGAGGAAGGTAAAAATAATATCCTCTACACTCGTGAAAAATTATAGCAGTGTAATGTATATACAGAACAAATAGATTAATTGCCAGTCGATGGACATACTTGTACTTGTATTGCCATTGAAATTATCATGGAAAAGAATGATTGTGATAAAAAATATTTTTCATTGTAATGAAGGTGTAATGGTAACATGTCCTTTCCATCTAATATTATTCTGCAATACGAACCAGCTGAATAAACAGCATAAAAAAACTTGTTTCATGATTTACTTCAAAATTCATAATTTAATATAAATCATATTCAAAAACATCAGATGAACTGAATCTTTTGCAAATACACCTGTGTAATGAAATGAAACACAATATGCATGAACCCATGCTGTGACAATTACTATGTGAAACCAAAAATAGTATCCAAGTAATAATTTGGTACCTAGTTTGATGACCAGAAGACCGTCCTAGTAGTAATCCCAGCTCTGTGTTTGTTTGGTCAAAAATGATGAAATATGTCTGTGGCATACTTGACAGAAGCTCCAACGAATCCCTCTTGAGATAAAATATTTGTCTTATTGTTAAACGGTAATAGATGTATAACTTAGCTTATTCTCATTCCAAAATATAAATATCAATGTTCAATACTGACACATCACCAATAGTGTGAAATAAAATATATATTCAAAGGTACTTTAAAATTACCACCACCACATAAAAAAAAACTTCCAATAAAGTTGTAAATAAACACTCATGAAATATACGGATGTAACAAACTAAACATTTAGAAAATACTTAAAATAAATAAGATTGGCCTGCAACTTAAATTACATGTGACATCATTATTTTTGCTCATTTGATATTGGTCCTTTACACTCTGCAACCCCCCCCCCCCCCCGCCTTTTCCAGTATCATTTGCTTCTCCTAGGAAGGGCTATTATTTTGCCACTTTCATGTTATATTTGTAACAAAAGTTTAATCACAGTAATGTGAATGAATAGATCCACCTGCTCACTGTTTAAATTGCAGTGTTGACTTTTTCAATTGAAGTGTTTTTTTTTTTTGTTGTTTTTTTTGCACATTATAGAGAAGGGGCTATAGTTAATACACCAGTTCCCAGAAGAAGACTTGTTGGAGTTATTTCTCTTCACTACAAAATAACTTGCAAGACTGAAAATATTGAAAAATATAACATTATATGCTAAAAACAGCCTTGCCATCTTATGAAGATTCATTCTAATCAACTTATAGTTCATTTTTCCACCTGTCAGGCATGATGAAGCTGCCAGACAGGTGGCAATTTCAATTGCGAACAAAAGCTATGCAGAAAAAATGAACTGCAAGCTGGTTAGAATTAAAATACGATGGTTAAAAGGCAGGATACCTTTACATGCTACCCCACTGCTCTGACTGTTTTGACTAACTCCTCTCCTCCAGTATCAACACTCATTCATGCCCTACCAGGAATCAAATCCAGTTTTGCGATGTTAACTACAGAACTACTATAGTGCACTAACGATTAAACTTCATCATTTTGCATAATTGTATCATTCATTATTTCAGTTCTTGTAATATAAAATGAAAACAGCTTTATTGATTATGTACATTGGTTTATTCTACAGCGAGTCCCACGGTAAAGCTGGCTGCTGTGGAGGCACGTCTGCTGGCATTTAGACCCACAGCATATTGTTGACTTTGGCACTGGATGCGTCAGTGCTTCAGTATCCAGATAGCACGTGTTTGTGAAGTGTTAAGGTCCCGCCTCTCTATGTTCATTTTCCAGCAAGTTATTTGAAATTTTTGCATGTCCAGTCGTGGACGGTGGACTCAGGGGCTGAGAATTTCGAGCCTTTTTCATTCTTCCCTAAAAACCTTAGCTCTCTCATGTTTATCATACTGCCTTTTTCACCAACAATGGGACTTTTTTCTGCTATTGTTGAACTCCCTTTGACTAGGATTTAGAGCAGGTGGGAGATTGTTAGATCAAGGCTCGCGTCACGAAATGGGTGCTCCGTGACCGAGCGTATATAGCACATGCGAACTTTGGCCAGAAGTGCAGGGTCTCAAAGAAGCTAATTTATTTCAAGCCGAAGCTATTTCATTCCATTGCGTTTTGACAGGAAATACGGAAAAAAAGAATGACATGTGATCAAAATGTGAGAAAAAACATTTCATAAAGAGCTTACTTTTAATTAACATTAAAATATAAAAAAGGCTCTAAATCCTAGTCAAAATGAGTTCAATAATGACAGAAAAGGTCCCATTGTTGGTAAAAAAGGAAAGATAAAGACACACTATGATCAAAATGTGAGAAAAGCATTCCAGAAAGGGCGAGATTTTTTATGAAAATTAAATTTCAACAAGGCTCTAAATCCTAGTCAAAGCGAGTTCAACAATGGCCTCTTTCAAAATTGCTTCAATTTCTCTTCTGATATTTTCTTTCAATACTTCACAAGTTTTCGAACACACTGTGTGGAACAGGAACATCTTGGAATTTTGCTGCAAAACGCTTTCCAACTTCCTCCCTATAAGAATTCGTAATGACGTTAAACAAAAATTAAAAAATGCAGAAAAGCACCAGTAATATGTAAACTAAAACAAAAGAATCTTGATAACACCTTAACACTTCACAAACACGTGCAAACTGGACAACAACTATCTGGATACTGAAGCACTGATGCATCCAGTGCCAAAGTCAAAGTAAAGCTGTGGATCTAAATGCTGGCAGAAGTGCTGACCCCCGCTCCGCTGCCAGGTTACTGTTAAGATTCACTGCAGTTCTTTGCTATATAATAGAACCTGCTATCACTGTGCTATACTCACAACCACACACAGCCACTTATGTGCTACATTAATACAATTAAATTCTCTTAAAACATACTCAAATACCGATAAACAGGAAGTCCTCTTATATTTAAGAATTATTTTTATAAAAGTAGTGTACACAGCCATTCAAAGAAATTTCTTATCAAAACATCAGTCTTAGCATAGTAGGAAAATAATGAGAATGGGAGGGAGACTGTATATTCTCTGTACAGCTTCCCCCAACTTACCCACATAAAAGAGGCCATACAGCTCAATCCAACAAACAATCTAAGCATGCACTGACCATACACTTGCACCACGAAAAGGCTCAAAATTGGTTCAAGAAGAAAAGAAACAAATAAATATCTTCTAACAAACATGTTGCACTGTTGCATCATGAAATTAGCAGGTCACACAAGGAAAAATTTTAAATATTATCTTGTCAATTATTACCACCAATCAGATCTACACTCTCATTTTTATCAATGTTCTTCAAAGTTTGCAGAACCATTGTTGCAGAAAATATCATTTATATATCGTATCCAAGTAGTCAATTTCTTAAATTAGCAATGGTTCAATAGCCCAACAGTAATTTTTCAGGCCATGCTAATTGCAATTTGCTACAAGTAACAGTGCTTATCTTTTACACATCGTTGCACCAATGTCAAGACCATGAATGTGCTAAATTTTACTTTGAGATAAAAGTATTTTAATATTCAATATCCCATAAAAATAAATAGATTTCACATTTGGATAAATGTTGTCTTCGGTAAAATATGTACCTATTTATGGTTGCTTATTAGGTCATATAAGTTAGCATAGGAATTTATCAACAAAAGATAGTCGGAAAGTGCACTACATGAAAAAGTAAAAATCTGCATATTCATGGTTTTGGCATTGGTGCAACAAGCTACACTAATAACAATAGGTGTAATGTAAATTAGACATAGTATTGTGATTTTATTGTTGTGAAGTAAAAGTGCACTAAGAATGTGCACTATTAGAGAGAAAACTATTGTTCCATATCACATAAAAGTACAATAAATTTTATTCTAGAAGTGGCTTTTATTCTTTTGGAGGTGTTCTGGTATAGTTTTCTAGAACTTTGTCAGGGTAACACCAGCAAACACAAGGCCTGTCCGTAAGATAAGTAACTTTCAAAATAGAACACCAATGTATTTTACTACTCCACTATTAGTGCTATGCAGTGGGATTCCTTAGAAGTAATATTCTGTTTGTTACATCACTGTTGCTTCCTTCCCAGTCTGCAAGCGTTCAAGTGAGGTAGTGTTCCATGATTGTAGGGATTTTCTGAGTTCTGAAGCTTGGGTAAACAAAATGTGGATGCTGCACCAGGATAATTACATGACAAAAGTATTGAATCCCAGCAATTCTCCTCATTAAAGAAAATTTGCTACAGGACCTGCAGGCTATTTCACAAAACATATTCCAGAATGCATTCCAACAGTGGAAGAAATGTTGATTAAGTTGAATAACAAGTAAATAAAATAATTTTGAAAAAGTATGGTTTCATCTTGGACAGCCCTCAAGATTCTTGCACATCTTATCTTTGATTATCACCAGTGATGGAGAACTTTATTTTGAGAAACCAGTAAAGGAGAAGGTGGATACCATGGAGGAAAGAAGGGGTTCTAGTAAGTCCTAGGTCTTGATTCTGAAGCAGATATGAAGTCACATCCACATATGAAGTTGACCAAAATATTTGAAAGCATGAAAAGGAAGCTTGTAACTTTTTATGTTCTGATGTGTTTTTTTATCAAGCACTATTAGCCTGTTTACCTATGGTTCTACTAGTGCATAATTTTATATATTTTTGCATCAACAATGTGTAGAAAGTGAATATCCATAATTAATGGATAGCTCTTTTAACATTTCAATCACCTCTTATGTAATTCATTGAATATTTTAAAGCAAAACTAGTAGAATTGTTTTGAATTGTTGTTGTTTTATAGTCCACTTTGTGCACAGGATGGCTAATCGGGACAGGACCTACAGTTTAAAGTGGGATCCGAACCACTATGTGCCTCCACCGGGGAGGCCTAACTAGTAGATTCACATGGTGTAACTGTGCACAATGCAGACTTCCATATTAATGTACATACATATTCTGAATAAAACTTTTGTTAGAATGTTAAAGCATCAGAATTTGATCTATATAAATTTTAATATACAGTGGAATATTTTACGTTTTTCAAGGGACCAAGCTGCAAAAACCTAAAATGCAAGAAAATTTAAAATCAAAGAACATTTAATAGCATTTGGTTAAATATATATATATAGTGTGGGAACATAAAATTGTGGTTCCACTATATATACACATTTTTTCATTAATCTGGAACTAGATCGTATTAATCTAACAGAGTTTTGCTTTAAAATATTCATAATTTTACACAAGATACCTATTTAATTGCAAAACCCTATCTCCCTTGATGTGAAAATAATGAATCAGCATTGACTTACAAATAATACTATGTATCATTTCTGTCAGCATTATTTGTCTGAGAAGAACCCCTTGCCTGTATAATGAATATCGCCTGGTATGGCAGCACATGATCCCATTAATAGAGAGCTTTCTTGTGCATTGCTAGCTTGTTTGTTCTTTGTAGTGTTAGCTGGAAAAGGTTTTGTAAAACCAGAATAAAATGTTGCCAGAAGAATAAAATTCCACTTAAAAGACTGTATTCATTCGAACCTCACTTTTTATGCAACTGGAGTTAGTAAAAACTAGTGATGTGATGAAGCTGAATATTACTGATTCCAATGTACTCACTGATAATCTTCTGAACCGACTAGAGTGCTGATATTTACCTGATTCCTTAGATATCTTACACCAGCACATAAAGAGTTTTCACATATTTACGAAAAAGAATAAATTGACGAAATTTGGACTTAATACAAGAAAACAGAGCGTTAAAAACATGAATGCTACTTTTTTTCCACAGTATAATACTATAGTGCAATGCTCTATTAATTTGTCTTCTGTGATAAACACTTTTAAGTAATTAACTCTGATAAACTTACTTTTCATTTTTTCGCGTAAATTTCTTTCGCGATCGATTTCGCCACCCATTTGGTGGCTTTGCAAGGCGAGTACATGCCTGACGAAGCCACAAGATGGGTGGCGAAATCGATCGTGAAAGAAATTTATGTGGAACAATGAAAAGTAAGAGTATCAGAGTTAATTACCTATCTCCACGTAACCGCCAAACAGATATCTTTAGATACAATACTTAAAAGTAATTAAACAGAATACTGGAACCAGTGTAAATACCGGAATTTTACTGATTCTCATATGACATTTTAGGCTGATCTTCAAACATTGGAAATTGGCTTCATCACATCAATAGTTCACATCAAATCTTTTCACTATGACAGTAAAGAAACTTCTTACATCATATGCCAGCAACATATTTGTTAAAAACAATAAAAAAACACAAACAGCACGCGATAAAGAACACTAAGTTTTGTCATCTCTTGACCAGCCCTGATGATGATTCCGAGATGGAATCGAAAGCTTGGAAGAACTCCTAAATTGTTTTTTATCATGCTGTCTGTGTGTTATTGCTTTTAACAAAAATCTTTTCACATTATGATCAAACTTCATTTATGGAGCTATTAACATGAACTGAATTTAATAGACTCTCTAAAACATCAGGCATATTTGCATAGACATTTGAATTATTAAATCTGTTGCTAAATGCATTTTTTAAATTCTGATTAAAAACAGTAGGAGAAATCTTATTTTTCCATATTTCATAAAATTCATCTGCACTGATGAGTCCAGCCTCCTTTGAATTCTTATAGAATCCTTCATCAACAAGGAATTTCTTCCATATATCTTCTTCAGGAACAGGAGTGGATGCTGGCAGGTTTCCTCGCTGACCACCAGTACGAAAAACTTTTATATGGTAAAGTAAGTAGTAAAATAAATATATTTTATCTGCTTCAATTCCATGGAATGTAATCGAGTTGTTGCTGCAACATAGCATTCCCTGGAAAAAATCAATTCCTGCTTGTGATTGCCATTTGTTGTTGATCCTGTGTACACTGCTGGATTGCAAGTCAAAAATGTTTTTAAAAAACACCAACACCAATTGTTTCATGCAAATCAAGGCAAGTTTCATAAAGCAATGATGTTTAGGTTTCTCTCGGTAATTTCTGGAAACACTTCATGATTCAAGAAAAGTTAAATTCAAACTAGATAATTGGGCATGTTCTCTCACTGCTCCATGTTGGTTTTCAAGTATCACTGGCCAGGTCTGATTGAGCTAAAATCCGGTGCTAAAGTTCCAAAAGGAACACAATGTCAAATCGCAATGTTCCTAAGTCACTGTACAGTGCTAACCTTTAACAGACCTATTTACACTGTAAACCCTTTCTGGATAGGTTTTCACACACATTTTTCAAATGTGTAGTGATGTACAAAAAAATAATAATGGAGAGTTGTTGTAAAGAGAAAGTTGGTTCTGTTATTTCAGGGAAAGACCACTCTATTGTAGAAAGTATACTTTCATCTTCCGACTCAAGAAGCTCACTCAGAAGATGAAAAAAATGAAAAATTTTACCCTAATACATTGACATCTAAATTTTATGTTTTTGAGGGGACCAAAATGAAAAACTTAAAATGCAGTGAAATGTAAAAATCAGGGAAAATTTTGGGAAAATTTTATAACAGTTTGCTATGTTGGGTCCACCAAGATTGAATGTACAAGGGCTGGATAAAAAGTAGTGGCAACATTGCTGTAATTTGAACCAGGGTTTATTGGCAGACGAAACACCTGTTACATTGCTTCAATGTAATCGTCTTCCATTTCTGTTGATGTCCTGCAGTGACCGCCGTATGGTGGATGATGGATTCTCTTGTGTTGTAACGCTTCCCTCAAAGTGGTTCTCTCATTTCTGCAGAGATCATAATTGCACATACTCATATCGGATGAATACAGTGGGTGCTCTAGTACCTCCCATCGCCAGTTACGCAGGAAATCTTGTATTGTCATGCAGGATGATGGGAGTCCTTGGCAGCAAGTGCTGTCACTTTCTCCTAAGTGCGGGACAAAGGTGGTATTCCAAGATGCATCCCCACATGCCTCACGCAGTACCTGACAATAGTCTTGTGCACTCCACCCACCTGTCTCTTGAATTTTGATCCATGTACGTTGTTCCTGTTTCATGAACATATTGTTAGGGTGCTTGCACTCTCCTCCTCTGCTTCACGGCACTGCCGTTCCCATTATCAGATACTGCAACCCTCTCTCTCACAGATTCATGAGCAGGGAACGAATTTTTATGTAAACACATATTTATGTATGAAGCTGAAATCAGTTATATCTTGTATTATCTTTGGGCATCCATGTAGCCTCGAAAAATTCAGTTTTTATTTTCCATATTTTTTACATATATTAGGTTTTGGCTCATATTTTATGTATTTTAATTATTTTTGCATATTATTTCCATATTTCAGAATATTACTCAACATATACTCCACATTTGTGCAATAACCACATGGCCCCGTGTGACCGAAAGAGATAGGTGAATTTCTTGCTAATAATTGACAAATTTGAAATACAATCACATTACTTCTTGCGATATTGAATGAAGTTTTAGTCAGTATAAACATCATAAGTGACAGCAGAAGGAAATTCACGTTCAAAGAACTTACAAGAAAATTTTGTTATTAATTGTTTTGTAAACAATTAATGTCAATGTAAGCATACTGTATTTTATGTAGCTTGCGTAGTCTTATATTATTAAAAAAGTATTTTTTTACAATTTTAAGTCCATATTTAACTCCATATTTTAGTGAAAATAACCAAATATGCATTTATATATTTAGCGCATTTTTACTACACATACATCCGTTCCCTCCTCATGACTCCCACGTAACAGCAGTGTTGCTACTACGTTTTATCCATAATGCAAGAAATTATAAAATCCGGGAAACATAAAATCAGGGTTCCATTGTATATTCATTTGGCAAGTCAGTCCAGTCCAACCAAATCTATGTATGAAATATGTAGAAAGCTGAGATGTCTAAATATTTTACTTCCTGTGGAAGCACATACTTCCATTCTGCCCGCAATAAATCAAACATCAACCCTATATGATGCACATTTTTATGTTTGGGAAGCATGTTTCTAAATTCAATTGGACTTCTTAAAAAGTTGACAAACCTACAATCTTTGCATTGCACCGAAATTCAAGTGTCATACTTCCATATCTATATAAATGAAAAAAAGAAAAAGAAAATATCAAGAGTTGTTCCAGAGAAATGACGAGAAACTTAGTCATATGCTGTACAGATTAAATATGATGTGTTCACGTGTGTTCAAAATACCATCTTCTTGTATAAACGCACAACCTTTCACGACATTTGTATTTTTTCAAATTCCCTGAGATTTCCAGGTTTATCAGGTGCGTGAGAACCCTGTCATAGTCAAAAGATTAGCAACCACTCATTGTAAAGTTTGAATTGGAACATTCTGATTGCTGTAGCATAAAATCAAGTAGCATAGTAATGTTCAACAAAGATTGCATGCTGGGTTAGGGAAAATGACATAGTGCTCATAATGGCAACAAACGCCCACTATAGTTCATTTGAACTGTGCTTGTTGAACACATCCTCTATGATGAATTAAAACCTATGAGTGGTGTCTGCTGCTGAGAAAATATAAGTGGGATATATTATGATATACAGTAAACCATACATTTGGAAATTGGGTTGAATGACTTTTCAATCGCATTGCAGTTTACTGGCACATCTTATATGGCTTTAACCTTTAGCAGACGGAGCCTTGCGTGCCTGGAAAGTCTCAGCCGCCTGGACATTTTCAAACGCGTGCTTTTCAAACTTTCCGCAAAGTACAAAAAAAATCGTAGCTCAAGAGCTAATTGTTGTAGATAGATTAAATTGGTTTTGTTTTCTTTCCTAAAGACAGAGCTTTTAGCGGAGGTAAAATTTATACATTATGCCTCCAAACATTTAACGTTAAAGGAAGAAGAAAAAGGTAATTTATATATTTAAAAAATACCACAAGTCCTATGGACGCTGGCTGGACCAAATTTGGAGGGAAGCATGACAAAAGACCACACTGTGATAATATGTAATGTCCGTGCTGCAACTTTGAAAAAAAAAAAAAACACGGAAATTTTGAGTAATTATGGAAAATTTTGCACTTTAGGCCTTTGTCCCTGCTTCCCCCCCTGAACCCATAATTGTTGGATGTTACTTAATATGTTGCTTTTTACTCATTCTTGCATTTAGAATTTAAATTGTTCTCAAAGAAGCAATAGTTGAGGAGTTGCACCTTTTATCTTTAATTTATCCCATAGTAACAAGAGGAAAACAGCATTTTTTCAAACAGCACTTGTTAATAATAGTAACAATGGCTGTATTGTTTTGTAATTTGAGTATATAATACCTTTAGATTAGATATAAACTAATGAATATCTCGCAGTGCTGGTTCACATGTGGTGAACCAGCCTAAGATGAATACAGTCGGTGGTACACATTTGTACCAGCCGGCCACTAAAGTTTAAACCACATCTGGTCCAACATGTTCTCCTTCCTTCACTTGCGACTGTTTTACAGCTCCTGTGCCAATTGGAAATGACTTCAAAGTAGAGTTGCAAAAAAGCCAGCTTTTTTGAATGGAAGTTTTTTTTTTTCAGATAAAAAGCCAGCTTTTTTTTTTAAAAAAAACAGGAAATTTTGGCTTTTTTTTCAATTACAGCTAATCTACTTCACTTGAAGTTACTGTTATGAGTTTACAGGTTTGTAGTGGCATATTTTACAAATAGTTACAAAAATTTACATGATGTAGCAGCCAAGAGACAGATATTCGCCAATCCCAGTGAACACATATTGCATAGTGGTTCAGATACAAGTTTAACACCCAGGTTCGATACCCGGTGTAGGCACATAGTGGTTCGAATCCCACTTTAAACTGGAGGTCCAGTCCTGGATTTTTCAACTGTTTGAAAATAAATTACATTGTTCCCTAGGATGTTCAAAATATTTCTGTATTACTTTTGTTCATAAAAACATAAATGTAATGTAATTAGGAGGCAAATTGCACTTCATCAGCATATCAGGTGCCATCTTTGAATGCGTCTCATTCGAGACACTCATGCCAGTGACAGTGTACAATTTGCTGGTAATCATTGTAAGCATTATATTTAATAAACAACTGCACGTCTACAAACAAAAGAGGATTAATAAAAAAAATATTATGGATTTTGTGAGTTATAGTGAATGATAAAATATATGTGACACAGTCATGCAATAATTGGTTACTATTTTTTATTAATGATAGTAACTTTTGTAATTATGATAATTAATAACTGCAGATATATAATCAGAAAAGGAAGCAGTGATTCAATAATAAAACTGCTCCTTGAATTTTAATAATAAAAAAAAAGTTTGGGCCTGTGAGCCGCTCCCCGGTATGTAAGTTTCTTGTACGGCATGGGTAAGCTAGGGTTAAAACTAAACGTGTGGTCCTGATGAGCACATCTGAACATGAAATGGGCTTAAAACAACCTCTTACATGTTTGTGTCTCAATTTAAATACTGATGTCATAAGATATGAAACAATTGTTAATATCTAAATATTCGATGTTTAGGGACAATTTATAATCTTTACTGTTCACAAGACATATGCAGAAGTATACACATTACGTGATTGTGTGTATATATCCTGTTTAACAGAGCTTTGAGACGGAAGCGACATGTGGCTCTTGGAAACAAACCCTTAGAAGTAAATGCAACCTTTTGAACCGAAACAACACAAGCTGCAAGTGTAGCTTGTCACTTGGCCTGTTCAGTTTTCTCAGAGAACTTTCAGACTGAAGCAACAAGTGACATGTGTCACTTGGAAGCAGGTCCTCAGTAATCTATTCAACCCTTTGAACCGAAGTGCGACAACGAGCTGAACATGTCACTTGCATGTTGGTCGGACTATACTGTTTTCTCAATGTCGTGCATCATGCCGATTCGGTCTGTTATTCTTGCATGGACGGTGAATGTTTTGCTTTATACTGAAGTAGACTGCGTCACTTGTCATCTGCGACTTCAGTCTAACAGCTCCTTCAATGGCACGCATCATTCACCTCAGTCTTGTTTGTGCATGCATGGTGGTTGCTTGCTTAGACTGAAAGGGCCCTTGTAACTTCAATGTGACACCACTCCGTTTGAATGTTCTCCATATTTAAGAAGATTGTTTGCTACTTCATCAGAGATTAAGATTTAATTTAGCCTGAAAATTACAGAGAACAAATTTCAAGTACTGTTGTTGGGAAAAGGCTGGCTTTTTGATAGAAGGATCATTTCATAATCATGAATGGGCCTCTGGAGTGGAATAAAGTAATGCTGTTGCCTTGTAATAAAAAGGGGTCTGAGGTTCAATCCTCAGTGGGGGCAGAGTACTTCGGATGTTATTTCAAACTGTAGGTCCAGTCCAGATTTCTTAAATAGATTTTTAAATTTTATTATTATCATTTTTTTTTTCATTTGTGGCCAGTGTTATTTGCTTCTGCTTCAGTTTTAGTGCCACTGTTTCTCAACAGCCGGGCCTGTAAAAAGGTCCGTTGCACCAAGGGGTTGACGACTAATTTAAATGTAATTTTATATTTGACAGCAAGTCTATACGTAATTGAACTATGATTATACCATAGTTCATATATTAATATTAACTAAGGGTGCATGTTAATTTCCATATAAACTTTAAAGATCAGAAAAGTATTTATGAGTGAAATATTTGGGATCAGGGCATCATCGAATTGTAAGAAATAAATTTACTGGGCTGTGGTTTCACAAAGGTTGAGAACCACTGCAACAAGAGTCAAAATACATCATTAGTTGCTCCATGACCAGGTTTAGCCCCAATTTAACCAAATTATACATGATGTACTGGTAAGCAAGAATACAAATATATTTTAGTGAACACAAAATTTAATGTAAAGAGATTTGATATTAGACTATCAAAAGATAGAACAGGGTTTTTTATTTATTTTTTGCTTCAAGGGGATACATTTCACAATCATGGAGACATCAAATCAAATGAGACAAGTCATTCCAAAAGAAGCCTTACAATGGTGCTGGTGCTTCCAATAATGGCAGCATTGATAGAGCAAGTGTGTGTGTGTGCACGTAAGTGTCCCACTTTGAATGTTGATTTGATTTTGCTCATTTTTATACTTCGCTTTTTTGCCACTTTTGACTAATCGCGAAGATGAGGATGAGTGATTGCATGATGAAAAGACACTCACAAATAATGACTGGGATTCGAACCTGGGAACCCTGGCATCATAACGCTGACCACTCCAACACGGAGGTCAGCCACTTTGAAGGTGATTAAGTACGAGTTGCCATATGTTGTACCATTACAGTCCAATACCGCAATACCAGGAACTATTTGACTGTCCCTTTTATTTATCTTGCATGTACATATTGCTTGCATTGTAGAATTATTTTTCTCAGATAAACACAATTTTTGTTGTAATATTTTGGGAGAGTGCATGCTCCATTTATCAGACTACAAAATAAATGACTGATGAAGGGAGCATGTGTTCTCCTGAAACATTACAACAAAAATTGTGTTTACATGCTTGCAACAGATGCAAAGTACAAGAGAAATAATTCCCTTTTATTTTGCCACGTTCACTTGGACTCCTCAGAGATACGTTACTGAAACATATTGGAAACAGCAGTGTTAACCCCTTCCCTGCGGCAAGTTTGAAGGGAAGTGCGACCAAAAAAAAATTGTCTATATATAGATGAAACCGCAAATTCATGTCATCGTAAATAACGCAAAAAATAACTATAAAAAGACTTTCTGCAAAATGAAGCTAAGGAAAACAATCTACACCATGATTCAAAAAGAATATACATATTACAAACCAGTATGCTGTTGAAACTACTCATCGGATTACAGTCCAGCACTTCTGAATGGAATGTAACATCACGTAGTATCATTCAATTACCGCAAGATCATGAGTGCAGCACGTGTGCTCTCACAATTCCGCTATTTCAGCTATTACGCAGCAGCAAAAGGCATTCTGTGTTGTCGAGTTCGGTAAGTGTAACTCTGCGATTATAGTGCAAAGACGTTTTTGCTTGTGTTACCAAGTGAGTGGAACATTCACAGGTGGTATAGACAGTTCATAAACACTGGTTGCATATGTAAAGGAAAGAGCACTGGAAGGCCACATGTGTCGGAAGAAAATTCATCGAGAATCCAAACATCTTTTCAATGTAGCCCTTCCAAATCAACATGTCGTGCAAGTCAGGAGTTGCAACTGCCTCAGACAACTGTGTGGTGAGTTTTGCGGCATCTTTTGGTGATGAAGCCATACAAGTTACAGTTTTAACAGGCGCTGAAGCATGAGGACAAGGGGAAAAGAGTGGAATTTGCTGGCAAGATACTGGAAGCTGTTGAAGAGGATAACAGTTTCACGGGAAGACTTGTGTTTTGTGACGAGGCTACTTTCCACCTTAGTGGTAAGGTTAATAAACAGAATGTAAGAATTTGGGGGCTACAAAATCTACACGAGTACATTGAACATGAAAGAGATTCACCAATAATCAATGTCTTTTGTGCAATATCCTGTTCATCTGTGTACTGTCCGTACTTCTTCAATGAAGAAACAGTTAATGTTGAGGACTATCTTGCTATGTTAAAAAATTGGTTGTTTCCAAGGCTGCATGAAGAAGGTTTTGACAGCATAATTTTACAAGACACCGCCACCCTCCTTTCACTGGCATCATGAAGTGCACACTTTTCTCAATGAAACTCTTCCAAGACGTTGGATTGGTCGTCAGGCAGTTAAAGACTTGGCACTTTTCAGCTGGCCTCCAAGGTCACCAGACCTGTCTCCATGTGACTTCTTCCTCTGGGGGTAAATTAAGGAAACCGTTCATGTACCAGCACTATCAATGACCTGGATGAGCTGAAAAATCGAAAATGCTGCGGTTGTTTCAGTCACGAAAGACATGCTTGCCCAAGTTTGGGACAAATTTGATTACCGCTGTGATATTGTTCGTGCCGCTGGTGGAGGACATATAGAACATCTGTAGATAAAAATTGTAGTGTTTGTGGGTCTATGTCCAAATTCTTTCATATTTTTATTTTGTGCGAATTACTCACTTATGACAAATATAAAAACATATATATTTTTATTATATAAATAAATAAAAATATAAGGTAAAAGTCAATTACTTACGCCAACGTGAGTATCCCTCATCGATATATGCTACGTTTCGGGGGTTCAACTGCCCTCTTCTTCAGGCACTATCTAGGCATGAATCACCCCCATGCTGCATCAAGTTTATCAATCAAGGAAAAGGTTTCGGGTATGAAGTGGTGAAAGGTAATTGGATAAAACTTGTCCCCGTTTGAAAGTAAAACTCATACCAATTATCATTGTTCACTAAAATCCACGTATACAAATTAAAAATGGTAAAAACTATAAAATCCCAATACCTCTGAAATGTGGACATAGTAGTAGCACGGGAATATATAAGATGGTTCCAACTGGTTACAGGATATAACGATTTCCGCTTTAATAACAAAATGTATCTACAGAAGGAAGGTTTAGCTATGGGAAACCTGGTTTCTGGGATTATCTCCAGCATTTTCTTGCACTACATCGAAAAAGTAGCCTTAGAGCAAGTGGAAGATGAGGTCATATTTTTCGGAACATATGTCGATGACATACTGATAATCGGGGAGGAGAAAGGCCTAAATAGAGTATTTAACATTCTGGGAGAGCAAGAAGAACCAGCAGGAGACATATACACCAAGAAAGAATCGGAACATGCAAGAAGAACGAAAAACAATGTCTTTTTGAATTTTTATATTAGGACGAATAGACTGTGTAATGAAACGGAGGAACTGTTAAAAGAGGAGAAATTTATTATGACAATAGGAAGTAGGAATGGATATAGAGAGAATGAAATGAGGAGGATAAGAAGAAGTGCTTATAAAATTTGTGAAAAGGAAAAAAGAGAAACCCCTAGGAAAAAGGAGAGTGAAATGAGAACTAATAATAAAGGTGAAGAAGAAAAAAGGAAATACAAGTTTACGGGAATCCCATACTTTAAGTGTCTCTTGGAAAAAATTGAAAAACATTAACAAAATATAATATTAAATGCAGGATGAAAGCTCCTCCTAACATTGAGAAACACTTTACAGAGTATAAAAGGGCAGGAATATAAAGAGTTAAGGAAGAAGAAGAGAAAGGAGTGTATAGTCTTGGGTGTAGTTGCGATAAAAAATACATTGGTCAAACTGGAAGAAGTATGAAAGTGAGATGGAAGGAGCATGACAAAGACATTAGCGAAGCAATACCTAGAAAGGGCCTATCCGAACACATCATAGAAAATTCACACAAAATTAAGAAAAAGAGAGGTTATCAAAAGGGAAAGTAAAATTATTAATAGGAACGTATATGAGGCAGCCAACATCTGCAAAGATAGAAATAGAAAACTAAATAGGGAGGATGGAAACCTCGATGAAATTTGGATTGATATGTTCAATAGGTGGGAAAACGGCAAAAAGAGAAACAAAATAGGTTTCCAGGTTACTCCGGAGGTAATCTGCGTGGCTCGGGAAATACGAGAGTTCGACCCGGAAGTAACATAGGTGGAAAGGAGAAGTAGTTAGGTGGAAGGGAAAAAGCCTGTGCCAGTTTCCTGCATTTCATAAGGAAGCAAGAACTGGAAACTACACGGAAGTCAGGGGTATTGGGATTTCAGTTTTAACCATTTTTAATTTGTACACGTGGATTTTAGTGAACAATGATAATTGGTATGGGTTTTACTTTCAAACGGGGACAAGTTTTATCTAATTACCTTTCACCACTTCATACCCGAAACCTTTTCCTTGATTGGTAAACTTGATGCAGCATGATGGTGATTCATGCCTAGATAGTGCCTGAAGAAGGGGGCGTTTGAACCCCCGAAACGTAGCATATATCGACAAAAGAGACTCATTTGGCATAAGTAATTGACTTTTACCTTATAGATTTATCTAAGTACAAAGTTTCACACATTTACTATTTACGGTTTCTAAAATATACCTCTTTAAAATACGTATATTCTTCTTGAATCACCCTGTATATATACTCTGCCGCAAATAAACATTCCATATTAGGTAAGGTTCCCCCTGCTTACAACACCATGCCTTCAAGGCAAATTTAGGGAAAGTGTGGGTAGGGCCCCCACACCCCACTACATATTCTCCATCTCAGCCATTTTGGAGGTGATGTGATCAGCACCATGCTCCAGCCAGCTTTACCCTCCAGGATTGCACCCAGATACACATTGATTTGAGACTGCGTGAGTCCCAAATACGCTTTATGCAGGAACTAGGCTGGTAAAATTACAACCTCAGAGCACCCACTTCAGGAATTGAACCTCAGTCTCCAGCATTGCAGTCAGATGCCCTATCAAATACAACACCTTGGCTCTAATTCCATATTGCAAAAATATATTTTTCAGGAACTGACAAAGCATGAACAATGGATTTTTGATTGCCAATAGCACACATAAACTAATAATAGCACGAAAAAGTGGTGTCTACAAAAATGACTTGCCGCACTACAGGAACCTTTAATTTTGAAATACCATCTATATATAGACGCTCCACAAATAAAGGACCAATTTTAGAGTGTCTATATACAGCTCTGCCGCGGTTAACTAACTAACTAACTAACTCTCTAGCCTTCTTAAACCCGAAGGTTCATGGCTGCAGCAACATAGGCCTTCCATCTTTCCCTATCTTGAGCAAGATCTATATACTCTTTTCCATCCCTACCGATTTCCCTTAGGTCCATCTCAACGTTGTCCCTCCATCTTCGTCTTGGCCTTCCTACAGGTCTCTTACCATCAGGTTTCCCAACAAGAATCCTGTAAACTCCTCTTTCCTCTCCCATTTGTGCCACATGGCCTGCCCACCTAAGTCTTCTTGATTTAATTATTCTAATAATATCTGGACATGAATACAAATTATGTAGTTCTAAATTATGTAACCTTCTCCACTCACCTGTCTCCTCATCCCTTTTAGGTCCAAAGATTTTCCTAAGGATCTTATTTTCAAATACTCTCAATTTATGTTCCTCTTTCAATGTAAGGGACCAAGTTTCACATCCATATAATACTACAGGCAAAATTACTGTTCTGTATATTTTAACTTTTAGTTTCTTAGATATTAAACGAGAAGAAGAAAGTTTATGAAGAGAGAAGTAACATGCATTTCCTGAATTAAGCCTACTTTTTATTTCCTCTTTAATATAATTTTCATTTGTTAATATTACTCCTAAGTATTTGAATTTGGAAACTGGTTCAAACGAGTTGTTATCAATAATTAGATTTTGATTATTACCTAACACTTGGTTTCGGCCTGTAATCATATATTTAGTTTTCTCTTTGTTAACTTCCAAACCTATCTCTTTAGCAGTTTTGAAAAATATTTTAGCATTATTCTTAATTGTATTCACATCATCCCCCAGTAAGTCTACATCATCTGCATATGCTAACAACTGAGTCACACCATTTAATTTTAATTTTAGTCCTTCTTTAGTTTCTTTTACCTTCCTAACAGCATATTCTAAGGCAAAATTAAAGAGCAATGGAGATAATGCATCTCCTTGTTTTAACCCATCATGAATTGTAAATTTGTCAGACATATTAATACCCACACGGTTAATGAATTAAAAATATAAACGTTGGTATCAGTAATAAGGGTTAAAAAGGTTGTAGTACTGCATACCAAAACATTGATGCTGTGGAAGTTGTGGCCTACCATCAAGTTAAATTCAGAGATAGACATAACTTAATGCATGATATTATAATGTTTGTTATGCTCTACAACTTTTGTTTGAACATTTTTTTCTATAAAATGCACAGTTTAAGAGAGTGCATGTTGAAATTGCATCAGAAAAATTGGCATAAATACTTTTCAAAGTGGTACAAACCCAAATAAATAAAATGTGATGAGACGTCTTTAGGGAGCACAACTCACAGCTTCTAACTCTAGCGTAGCACCAATATTCAATCTATAACTTTGAGACCCCAATTGTTTACTCTATAACTTTCGGACTACAACTCGGGGGTTATCTGTTATCACGATCTATTTAGAGGGGATTCAAATTTCCGATCGTTAAAGCCGTTGAGCCAGTTCTATCCTGCCGTTAATCGTACTTTTGCATAAAGCTGACTTTAGTTTATTTCATATGATTTCCTGTCGATTCCCGTGTCAGCAGAGTTTAAAGATCCACTGAAGGTCGCCGGTGTAATATGCTTGTAACAAGTTACTTCCAGCGCTTCAGCCGGGCCCCTTGGCGAAGTGATTAGTCTATTGTGCTATGATGCCAGGGGTCCTGGGTTTGAATCATGCCAGAAATCCTGTTTCAAGAGGAATCCACGACAACATTGTGAATGAGCGGAGAAATCCCATATGTATGGTCAATTTCTTTTTCAGAATGGTGGCAAATGCACAATGCAATTTTTTGGGGTTCAACAGGAGACCCACCTAAATTAATTCCAGATGGTCCCACTTTGCTATCTAAAATCATAATTTTATTTCGCTGTAAGGAGTGTTTGCAAAATAGTCTATTTTCTTCTAATCACTCCTTTTTCAAGATTTTGTGCAGAGTAAAACCAATATACTGAAACTTAATTTAACCTTTATGAAAGAGAACTTTATTAGGTTTAAAATGGATTTAGAAAATTATAATCCAATCAATAATTCCAAAATCACTCAATAAAAAAGAAAGTTTGGTAGTATCTTGTGGCAGTCATCTTTGATGGTGTCACAATGGGTGAACTTGGGGTCTGGGAGAGTGTCTCTTGCACATAAATTGAATGGTAGTAGCTGGAAATGAAATGTTCTGTACTACTTACGTAGACTACTAATGGGAAACAGAAAATTAAGAGGGTGGTGGTTCTCATCAGATAGCTGAGACAGAGTGAACATGTTTTGTCTGGGTATGGTGAATATAACGGACAGTAAAGCTTGTAACAAACCATTTAGCAACCTTGTTTCACGTATGGCACAAATAGAAAATTAATACCACCAGCCCCCCCCCCCCCCCCCAATGTATATTTTACAACTTACCTGTTCTAATTAAACAAAGCATAATTAACTATTTATATGTAGTTTACAAATCCTTTACTAATTTCAAACTTTTGTACCCATTGCCAGATCCTTCCTCAGGGTTGTCCAAAAATCACATGAATATAAAAACAAATAAAAAATGATTAAAAGGATGCAAGACTTCAGTTTAAAAAACTGCACTTGCCTCATTGCCATCAACTGTCTTGCATATGTCAATATCTACCATGCAACACTGGCTGTGATTTACTGTTTAAAGAAGAAGAGGAGGAGGAGGTGTTGGTTGTTGTTAAAAAGATAAGAGACTTGTAATTAAAAAGAACTCCAATTGCATCATTGTCATCACCTGTTCTGTGTAAAAGATGTGTCATTGCATGCCATGCAGGGTTCGCATGTTTAAAACAAAAGTGTTTAAAACACACAGGTTTGTTTTAAACATGTTTTTTTAGACTTGTCTAAAACACATTTTGATACTTGAAGTTTGATAGTCTGTGGTTATTTGCAGATTTTGTAACTTTGTATTTTCACTCATGAGAACGTGGAAGCTGAGGAAGAAATCCAACTAAAAGAAGTACAAGAGGCAATTAAATCTTTAAAAACTGGTAAAGCACCAGGTTGGGATAATATACATCCAGAATTTATAAAATATGGAGGAAAGGAAATAGTAAAATGGATATGGGACTTATACAGACTAATATGGGCAACAGAGAAAATACCAAAAGATTGGGAACAGAATGTAATAATTCCTATACATAAAAAAGGAAGTACCCTCGATTGCTCAAACTATAGAGCAATATGCTTAGCGCCAGTGGCGCAGAAACTATATTCACACATTATAGAAAAAAGATTAAGGCAACAAGTGGAAGATAAATTGGAAGAAGAACAAGCAGGTTTCAGGCCTCATCATCAAACTCAAGATCTAATCTTCTCCCTGAGGAACGTAATAGAGAAGATATTAAGCAGAGGAGGGGAAATATTTACAGCTTTTATTGACTTAAAGTCTGCCTTCGACAGAGTACCAAGAGGACAAATATGGAAGGCCCTTCATCAGTTCCAAGTAACGTCAAAACTGACTAGAATAATTCAAAGTCTATATAAGAACGTTAAAGGAACGGTTAGAATAAATGGACAATCCTCCAAGGAATTTAATATGGGAAAAGGAGTAAAACAAGGTGATGGGCTTAGTCCTCTTCTTTTCATATTATTCATGGATCAAATTATAAAGCAATGCAAAAGAAGAACAAGAAAATGCAAAATTGGAAATTATAAGATGAAACCGGTATGGGTACAAACATTAGTATACGCTGATTATATTGTTCTCCTAGCAAAAGATAGCAACAGCCTACAAAATGCTGTCCTAGAGTGGGGCCGAGCATTCAAAGAACGAAAGATGGAAATCAATGTTAGCAAGATGAAAGTCATGCACTTCACTAAACAAGAACCAGCAAGGATGCACATTCATTGGAATAATAAGACCTTAGAACAAGTAGAACAGTTTGAATATTTAGGAACCATACTAACTGCGGACGGGAAAATGGACTCTGAAATTAATCACAGAATTCAGAAAGCAAATAATCTGTACTATAATATCAGTAACACCATTATAGGTAAAAAGGAGATTAGTAAAGAAACAAAAATGAAAATATATAAAACAGTCTATCTCCCCACGCTATTATATGGATCAGAAAGCTGGATAATGCAAACTAAATTGGAGAGCAGACTTACTGCTACTGAAATGAAATTCGTAAGAAAAACTGTAGGAAAGATAAGGAGAGATATGATACGAAACACAACAATAAGAAGAGAATGCCTGAATCAGGAACCACTGATTGAAATCATCGAGAAGAGGGAATTAGGCTGGCTGGGACATCTTATTAGGATGGAGGAAGAGCGTAAACCGAAACAAATATTTGAGGCCCGACCAGAAGGAAAGAGAGGAAGGGGACGACCCAGGTTGAACTGGAACCAGTACATTTATGGACTGGCACAGAAGAGAGGGAAGACACCGGACGAAGTGAAAAGACTTGCACAGGATAGAACTTCTTTCAAGAAGTGGCTGAAAGGACCCGACGCCTAAGTGGGCATAAGGGAAAAGAAAAAGAAGTATTTTCACTCATTCTGTGTAATTTTGTTTACTGTGCACAGAAATCGGTTTAGTGGCTGAAAATATATTCAATTAACAAAGAAACATATTGTGATGAATACCTGTGGTCCGCTTTAAAACACCTGGCTATGTTTTTTTTTTACAAGTGTATCAAACATTTTCAAAATTAAATATTACATTTTCAAAATTGAATATGGATGAAACTGTTATGTTCCTCACTTAATACACTGCACATAATTGTTAATGTCAATATTTTGTTCCATTTACAAAAAAATGTATTTCGAAAAACAGAGTAGCCCTGTGAGAGTAGCTACCATGTGGATAGAGTGGGGCCTGGCAACTGTGCATTAGTTGAAGATTCTCTAACAGCCTGCATGTGATCGTTTAAGATTAACAAAAATAAGTATTTTAAGAAGTTAGCCACGCATTTACTTTATAACTAGGAACATAGTGCTTCCTTGGATTATTAACAAATTCCACATTAATCATTATTCTTAGAAAATAAGTCTTATTGTAGCATTATGTTTTAAACGATTTATTCTATTTGTTTAAAACATGTTCTTTTTCGGTTCTTGATTAAAACACTGTTTAAAACATTAAACACATTTTTTTAAAAAAACTGTTTGTTTTGTTATTTTTGAGAAGAAAAACAACAACAAAAACAATTTTGCCAACTCTGCATGAAGAGTGACTTGTGCTTTGTTTAATATTTGTAAGCTGTAGTTATGCAAACTTTAAGAAATTACTACAACTTACCTGTTCTATTGGATAAATGCTTTTCTTCCAGTAGCTTCCTAGTGTTGACACTTTACCAGGAAACAGCAACTGGTTGAAACCGTAGCCATGAAATTTGCCTTCCCCTGTCTCATCCCTTGTATCCATAGGTTCAACACCCAGTGTGCCCAGATGCTTGCCTAATAAGAAAATGTAAATGGTACTCAACACAATAATCATACTAACAAATGTAATTACATTAGAAAGAATATTTCGATTTGTATATTTTTTTTGTGTGTTGATTTTCTGAAACATTTGACTAATCAAGGCCAAAAGTATGGCCAAGCTGGACTCGGACCTAGAGCTTTCTGTGGTGAGATCTTAAGCTGATCACTTAACATGCTTAGTCACTGAGGCAGCAAATACAAAAAAAAATACATGTGCTGAATGTTGGATTCACAACCTGTGACCGATTACTTTGGGTCACGTAAAATAACGCACACGCAAGACGAAAGGGTGATTACGAGGAACAGGAATAGGCATGTTTTGCATAGTGTCGCAAAGAAGCTATAGCTATAGCTAGGTGGGTAAGAGCTTGAATGCTATTGGTTAACATTGTATAGTGTGATTATGCTAAGACCCAGTGCTCGAAAAATTTTCTTCAAAGCTAGGTGCCAGCTCTAAAAATCAGGCACCAGGAAACTACCTACTAGCAATTGTGCATACTACAGAGTGTTTCAAAAGTCGCACAACCCAAACTTTGAAAATGTTAGAGGTATTTCCACCAGGTTTTCTGCACTAAACTAATCATGTATGCTATCACTGGGTTAATAAATTTATGTTAGCATGTATCCAAATAAAAGCAATTACATTATTTTAAAAAAATATTGTTAATTTGCTGAAAACATCTGAGAATTGATTTTCAACAATATATACCAACGTAGAAATTTTCAGCGAAAAATGCAGGTTCGACCAGGACTCGAACACAGGTCTCTGATATACCGTGCCATTGCTCTAACCACTGAGCTACTGAGCCAGCCTGGCCTCGCCTGATTTTTCGCTGTCGCTGTTTTACCTGCGTGGAATCTTCTCTGCCAGTGCTACCGCAACAGGATCTGTTGCCTTTGAAATACAGTATACTTCGACGTTGCCTGGTTCATCTCAGCATAGAGATGTTAATTACTACAGATCAGGCACACACAGGAAATGTACTACGTAGAAATTTTCAGCGAAAAATGCATTCACATCTCTACGCTGGGAGAAACCAGGTCGAAGTCTACTGTGTTTCAAAAATCCTTTAAATGTTGCACATGACCAATATTGATTGCAAATGACAGATTGACATGGCATCAGTCATCAGACATCTAATTATGACCCTTCGATAATTTCTTACGTATTTTTCTCATTCAAAAGTGCATTTCTGGAAAAATTTTAATGCTGCCTTCCGCCAGTTATTAATTTATTTAAATTTTCTGTATGGAGAAAACTGATAATTTTAAGCATTGAAAAATATCTCAATGGATGAGACTTTATAATGCAGAAAACCCTTTGTAAATATCTCTTAGGGTTTTCATGATATACATTTTCAAAGTTTGGGTTGTGTAACTTTTGAAACACTCTGTACAAGAAGCTGAGCATCACGGTATTCAAAACATAGCTAAATCATTCGAAAAAACAGGAAATGGGGTGTTGGGGGACAAAGAGTAATAAATTATTACTGACACTCTGGAATGTTCACAACGTTGATTTAAAAAAAAAAGTTACCTTAAGCTGTACTGCAATTTTAACTTAGAATCATCAAAATTTCATACATATTACAGCATAAGATCACAGTCGCCAGGCTGAAATTTTTAGTCAGCATGGCGACCTGGCGACCTGGCGACCGAGATTTTTCGAGCCCTGCTAAGATCAATCACAGTGTTAGAGTTGCAATGGGGCGAGTGATGCAAAAAGGACGAGAACAGTGCAGCTGGGAACAGAAAAGGCTTAACATCAACTTTTCTTGGTTGGCAGTAGTGCCATCTGACGTAGCATTGTGAATTCCCCGCGATTGACCAAACTTTATCCGGGCGTCAAGAAAATACTTTTAAACGCATTAGACGGTAGTTTAAATCATTAGTAAAGTTAAACTTGTGAAGAGTTGTTATTGAAACAAATTGTTACTATTATAATCCCACAACATATTCTCTGGCATAAGAAGAACAGCATAACAAGACAAGTTGAATTAATTATTGGAAATACCACTGTTTATAGTGTAAAATGTAGTGAATATTGGATTTGAAGGTTTATTTTCAAATACAAGGTAGAAATTAGATATTAATAGTAGTTTATTTTCTTTTGTGTTATTCTTAATTACAGTTAACTAATTAGCTAACTTAAGACTTGCGAGTGACTGGTCGGTCTGGTGCCATAAACCCAGAGCTCGCAAGCCGAATCAGGTTACTACAATCAAAGCATTACTAACATTAGAAAGTAAGTAAATAACCACAAAACAAAAACGGTTGAAAACCCCACCACTGTAGATTCTGTTTTTGAGTACCAATCTGGAATGGGTGCTTGTTTGTGGGTGTGCCTTCATCAATGTCTCATCTAATTGTCATTTGCTCGCATTATAACAAGTAGCCAAAAGTGCTAGTAAAAGTGACATAAAATTAATAAGTATGTATATATGTACAGGGTGGTCACAAAGTGGGCATACCCCTCCCCTTTATTTTCAACACTACGATGGTAATAGTTGGATTACTTGATATGAACACAGACCTGTGTCATTGATTAACCATCTCTGCGACTTCTTGGAGGCCCTTCAGAATGTTATTGAGGGGAACGCCACTGCCCGGAAAAAGGTCTTATTCACACTTGCATCACGAAGTGTGTCACAATATGGCACAGAGTTTGGCCGTGCTACGAAAAAGACGGTCTCCAAACCAATGTTCCGGACACTTAAACCATCAGGTATGTATTCATATCAAGCACTCAACCATAACCATTGTAGTGTCGAAAATACAGGTTGGAGGGGGGGGTATGCCCACTTTGTGACCTCCCTGTATATGCGTGTGTATGAGAGAGAGAGATCAGATTTGTATGCTATCAGAACGGAAATAGGTTTCAGGGTAATTCAATAATTAGGCGTAAATTGTTTAAAGCTGATAATAGCGTATTTCACTATTTGTGCATATAAGTGCCTAAAACATTTCAAAACAGGAACAAAACAATGTTTTAACTGCAAAAAGTATGTTTTGTACCTTTCTTGTTTGTTTCTCCACAGGTGGTTTTCCTTCTTTTGACAACTTCACAATATTTAATCAACAATCATGAGAATAAAGAGCGACTGCAACCTTGACTTCATCTTCAACATGCATTAGGTGACAACTAGAAAAAAATCATTATCTCAAGCCTGAAGTCGAAATCTGACTGACTGTAACAGCTTTTTGCCTCGTAGCTGCACAATGTTGAACGGTCAATCCACAATCTTGTTACTGACAATTTCAGGTTCAAATCCTTACCCAGACTGTAAATTATTTTGAATAAGTACATAGTATATTTAAATTTATTCTTATTGATAAACCTTGCAGTCAAATATTATCCTTCCTCACTCTCTCTCACGTGAAACACTGATCAGAAACAACAAGAAAAATTCTAAGCAGGGGTGGACAAATACAAGGTGCCTGGTCACCATGGCAACAGATTTCTTTTACCTGGTGACATAATTACTTCTGATAAAATTTATAGCTTTATCTTAGTTGAATGGATTCAGGATTTTCATGGCACATATCTAAAACATATATATATATATATATATATATATACAGGGTGTCGCAAAACTCTTTCAACAACGCTTGGGTGCTGGTAGATATCATAAAAACAAGTAACTTTTCTCTATAAAGTTTACCTCGAAAGCGCTTAGTTTCTGCGCTTTAAGCGCATAAAATCTATCCTGTACGTATGCAACCCAACTCAGCAAACGCTTGCTCTGACATAACTACCAGGGGCGCGTGGCAGGGTTGCCACTAGCGTTCCTCGTTAAGAGAGATGACTTGAAAACAACAACTTGGGAGTCTCGCCTGAGCAAAATCCAAAACATTAATGATACTTGCGATGTTGTAAGAAGAATTGACAGTATTTATAAACTGACCAAGACAAATAAAAGGGCAGACTGAAAACCCAGATTACTCATTCTAAAATATTTCCATGATTGATTGATTGATTGATTTGGTTTATTTTAATTCGCTTTTCTGCCACCTTTGGCTAATCGCGAAAATGAGGATGATATGATGAAATAACAAATGACACCAATGTCTAGACCAGGATTTAAACCCAAGACACCTGGCACCGTAGAGAACTGTGCTAACCACGTCACCACGGAGTGTTTCGTGTATCATGCAATATCAACAGTTGCAAGGGTCACGTGAGGTAGGGGAAATCCACGAACGAACAAATGTAAATATTTCACAAATGTGCAATACGAGTGCCCTTTACAGTTCAGCGCTTGATATACTACGTATGCATTTCTTGGCTTTGGTTTTTAATAAGCACTAGTTTTAATGTGTGGATTTCAAACGACGTATTTCATTAAAAGTGAAACTCGGACCCCGTGGCGGAGTGGTTAGAACATCGCCCTACGATGCCAGGGATCTTGGATTCGAATCCCGGCTTGGGTATGGATGTTTGAGAGTATCCATCATAAATTTCATCATATCATCACTCATCCCCATCTTCGCAAATTAGCCAAAAGTGGCACAAAAAGCGAAGTAAAATAAAGCAAATCAATGAATGAATGAATCAATCCATCATTAAATTAAAAGAGCCTTGAAATTATTTCCTTATGAGACGAACACGATTAGCAATAACGCTGGCACAGATAGTAATAATTTTCAAATAAATTGTAATAACATTACAGTCTGCGTGTTCGAAACGAGGCAGCAAACACATCATGTATACCAGGGCATGAAATTTCAAGTTTGAAGTCAGTCGCCGGACTAAAATCTTTGGTCGCCACTATTTTATATTTTTAAATAATAAAAATATGAGCAATTATTAAAAAGAACATACCTTAGGAATTAATGTTTATGTAGTGCTGTCGTTCAGCACTGAAGTACTACTTAACAATCGCAACTGCTGGGTCAAACACTGACGGGGGGGGGGGGGGTTCATTTACGGAAACTCTGAGCAAATCATCCAGTGTCTCAGTCTTTAGAGAGTTCCTGTAAATAGTCTTGAGTCTGTTGTAACAGCTGAAACCTCTCACACATGAAGCTGTGCTCACTGGTAAACAGCTCAAAATGTCAAAATCTCAAGCAAATTGGGGAATCTTGCTGAACACTCCTCACTGTGAATCTTCTCCAGCATCTGATTCAAAGTCAGAGAAGGAAACAAAAGTTTGTATTCTGTCCACTCCGGTAACAGAATATCCATTTTCTCATTATAAGGGCTCGGGTTCAAGTACATGTAGAGCTTCTTTATTTCTTCTATCCCAAACTGAAGAATATTTTCTTTGGGAGGCCAACCCAAGGTGTCGAAAACATGCAGAGATGCAATCACATCTGTTGATATAGATTGCAATCTTTCTGTGATGTACACCTTCTCATTGTTAATTAAGTTTCCTCTAACAGTCTGAAACTCTTGCTCTCTATTTTGAATGTTTGTGAGCTGCACATCCCTGATCTGCCCTGAAATGAATGCATGGTCCAAGAAATCTTGTTCGCTTGGTCCAACATTAGATTCCAGGTCAGCCAAAACTGAAATACAGTGTTCAATTCTTATTTTCAGAGATGAAATCAAAAGACTCTTATTTTGTAGTGCCACGCTTAAAGGGTTCAGTTTCATCTAAAAATCCAAAAGGAAGTACAGAAGCTTAACAAATTTAAATTGCTTCAAACGTTTCAGCAAACCCTTAGGTTTAGTACTTTCATTGTCTTTTCCATGGGTCACAACAGCTTTCCATGATTGCAAGAGATCTCTTACAGCACTTTCTTTGCTGGCTAACCACCTAATAGCGTGGATATCATTCAGTTTTAGAATTTCTTCTCCTATAACTTCTGCCGTTTCTCTCAAGAGGTGAAGTCTTTAGCAGAGCCATGATAAAACTGAAAAATATTCCTAATCACGGAATCAAATGCTCTAAGATATTAACTCCAACACAGCTAACTGCAACCGGTGTGCAAGGCAGTGAATATTTATAATTTTATTACAAATATTTTTCATTTGCACACCCAATCCTGATTTGTGCCCGACCATATTTGCTGCACCATCAGTACCCAAGCCTACAATGTAATACTTGTTTCTGTATTTATTTGAACCTATTGCCCAATCTAAATACTAAATAATCAGTTATGGCTGTGAAGTGACTAGCAGAAGTAGCGTTTGGGAGCTCTATTACTCCTAAAATGTCCTCTTTGATGTAACCATCAATTGCATCCACGTATCGAACATACACATTTTCATGCTCGACTGACTATTAGTGTTGCCCACGAGACGAGACTTTGGCCTGTCTCGTCTCGTGGAAATGTTGTGAAATGCTGTCTCGTCTCGAAAATATTCGTTTGTCTCGGGACACATGATCAATCTCGTCTCGTCTCTAATTTTTAAAAGCCTGTCCCGTCTCGTCCCGTGGGCAACACTACTGACTATCTATCTGTGGATCCATCAATCAGAAGGCTGATGTATGTACTTTTCTTTCTTTTCTCCACTAGATCTAACTTCAAAGTTTCAGCTATGAAATTAATAAATTCTCTGCATTGCTTTTTATTGCCATACTTAGGTAGAACACTCACACTTAATTTGCCTGCCAAACATAGCAGATCTGCAAAGTCTTTAAATGGCTTCTCATGTTTAGCTACATAGTATGCTACATTAAATAATTTGTAAGATGGGGTCGGCATTGAGTGGACACGGGGTTTTCAATCGGCTCGCTTTCCAAAACCATGTATGAATGTTGGATTGAGATGTTCGGGAATATTTGACACACATTTGAAACAACAAAATTTTAGTCGCCAGCCCCAAACTTTTGGTCGCCATTGGCGACCTGGCGACCGGAAATTTCGCGCCCTGATGTATACATTTGTTCGTTCGTGGATTTCCCATATCTCACGTGTCCCTTGCAAATGTTGATATTGCATGATACACGAAACACTCCGTGGTGACGGGGTTAGCACAGCTCTCTACGGCGCCAGGTGTCTCGGGTTTAAATCCTGGTCTAGACATTGGTGTCATTTGTTATTTCATCATATCATCCTCATCTTCGCGATTAGCTAAATGTGGCAGACAAGCGAATTAAAATAAACCAAATCAATCAATCAATCATGGAAATATTTTTATATATATATATATATATATATATATATATATATATATATATATATATATATATATACAGGGTGATTCTAAAGGTAGGGTACAAACGAAAACCACAGATACCTCCCATGAAATAGAGACGAAAGTGCCCCTTCCACTTTGCCGAGAAATGCCTCCGTGAGGAGCTAGACAGCGCTGAAAACGTGTGAAAATGAACTTCACACCGCTGTACAGCCAGTACCAGTGAAGATAGAAAGGCGGAACAAAAGAAGTCAAAAGGAACAACAAAGTTGCCCATCTGAAAAACACCAGGCGGCAGCTGCGGAACGCATGCGCATGGGCTTCCACAAAGGAACTTTGCTGCTTGCTTCCGAGCCCAACCCCAGCTGAACAACTCGAGTCCCTCCCGAACAACTCGAGTCCCTCCTCGGCCGCAGTCTTCCACTCCGAAACCAACCGTGGCTTCACACCACCTGAGCCGCAAACCTCCTGTGCCCATAGTTGCTGTGTTTGTCCTGCTGGCGCGCGACCTCTGCGTGACATCCCCTCGGTGCTGCTACGGGAAATCCCTCGTCCCACATTTGTTGTCTCCTTGGCAGGTACCATTCCCCGTCCAGTCCTCTTTCTCTTTTGTTGCTCCTTGCTTTGTTCTTGGTGCGGTGTCTCCCCACTGTGTTTGGGGACTCCCCATGCGCCGTCATTTCTGCCCCGAACCATGTACGCGTCTGTTGCCTGTCGAGTGTCTCGGACCACTTTGCTTGCATTCTCGGTGTGTTTCTTCGTCGTACGTCGTCCTCCCGTGGTTCTGCAACTACGCACTTCTTTTCTCGAATGCACTGCTTCAGTCATGGTGTTTGTTTCCCGCTGTGCAATATTTACTTCATGCTTCATTGATTCTTTTGTCCCTACCGTTGTCGATCGCTGCCCTTTCCCTTCACTTGTCTTGCGGGACACTCTTATTTCCTTTGTGGAACCCCTTGCGCATGCGTTGCGCAGCTGCCGCCTGGTGTCTTTCAGATGGGCGACTTTGGTGTTCCTTTTGACTTCTCTTGTTCCGCCTTTCTATCTTCACTGGTAATGGCTGTACAGCAGTGTGAAGTTCATTTTCACACGTTTTCGGCGCTGTCTAGCTCCGACATACATATATACTGGGTGGTCCAAAAGTCACAGAACGGTCACATATCGTGAGAAATACACATCGAATCGGAAAAACTAAAAAATACGTGTTTAATACGTGAAATAAAGCTATTCAATGATATCACACTTGATTCCCAGCCCCACCCCCTGTGGGGGCAACTGTGAAATTTTAAATGGAAACCCCCATTTTGTATTGTAGAATCTGAAAGAGGACTTCATTCCGAGTCCAACGAGCTATCAACCATCCTCCTAGCTCAATAATATAAGTGATATGGCGACTTTAAATTTTCGCTGAGTCCTGAGAAAAAGAAGCTGGCTCCTGAATTATTTTTAACTTTGTCTACCCATGATTATCAGTAGAGCTAGGATTTGTATGTAATTACATATTCTATTCCATTCTATATACATACCTTGAACACAAAAATGTCAACGAATTATGTAAATGACATCATTTTGCATAAGTTTCATGTTACATATTTACCAGGATATTACATATTTTACATATTTGCTAATTTACTTTACATAAAACAACACATTTCGGCATATTTTTCCTATCTTGATCCTTTTTCTTATATTTTCAATCTATGAAACATGATGAAGAAAATTTGTATCTCATGTGATGTCATATTTTCTAATCAATGAGATGCATAGTGCTAATGGTCACCTAAATTGACTGCCAAGTCGAAAAACAGGCTGAAGACATTGTTGCCAGCTATGGAGATATGTCCCAAAAATGGCACTTTTTCCGTCAACCCATAAAATCGCCAGTCATAAATCCATCAAATGCTGCACAATGATCAATATTGGTCGCAAACAACAGATTGACATGGCATCAGTCATCAGACGTCTAATTATGGCCCTTTGAATTTTTTTAATATATTTTTCTCACTCAAAAGTGCATTTCTGGAAAAAATGCAACGTTGCCTTCTGCCAGTTATTAATTTATCTGATTTTCTGTATGGAGTAAAATGATAATACTAAGGATTGAAAAATATCTCAATGGATGAGGCTTTATAATGCAGAAAACCCAGTGTAAATATATCTTACGGTTTTCATGATATAAATTTTTAAAGTTTGGGTTGCACAACTTTTGAAACACACTGTACTTTGGTGTACCATTTCTAACATTTGAAGCTGTGAGTAAAAAGAAAAGTACCATTCTTCAAAAATTAAATAAGGCAAGCTATCAGCTTGACTAATTAACTTACCTAAATAATAATCCTCATTCCTCCAATGTTTTCCACTTTTGGCACAGCTTTCAGTGGTGTTAAACTTCACAAAAAGCTTCTCAATTGTACCTCTGCTCAGTACATAACCTGCTTGTCCAAGATTGTACGACACTCCCCAGAATCTCATGGCATGTCCCATGTAATATGCCAGATTGTGATCGAAAGGAGCAACATAATATCTCAAGTTTTCAGGAAGCGCAAACACATCATCTGGAACAAAAAGTGCCCACTGAACTTTTCTTTTGTGTTTCTTCCACAGGAATCGAATTGAGTCACACAGAAAATGCCATGAAGACACTGACTGCAGCTGTATTAATGGAATTTCATTACTACCGAACAAACCAAAAAACATCAATTCATTACAGTGTTTACCCCAAGTATTGTTAACGGCAACTGCATTCTTCACTCTTCTCACAAATATCACGCACACCACATGAATATTCTGGTACAGATATTCTGACTCAAACTGAAGTGACCTGTTTAATTTTCCATAACTTGCAACATCAGCATCTACATATTTACGCACCAGTCCTTTACTTCTCAGCCATTGTGAATAAGGTGTCTCTGATGGTGAATTTGAGTACAGGTTAATTTCTTCTCCCTCATTGTTGACCATAAGAAGAGCGAACAAGGCTCCTATGAAAAAACCCACTGCTAAAAATAACTTATTGGAATGATATACGTAAGCCACAAATTTCACTAGTAGTACAGTACATTTTCGACTCATGATTTGGCATCTTCATCCACAGAATCTTCTTACATAAATTGGAACTTGATTATGTAAGGCTTCATCCTCAAATCTGAAATAAAACCAATGGTCATTATTAGGAAAATATATACACAGTGAAACATGAAGAACATGATCAGCCTCTTATAAGATGCAAAATAGTAGAGACTTCAACAATTAAGAAGTTTCCTTCTAGCTGTAGAATGGCTTTTAAGTAAGTTTGAAGAAAGGAAAAGGGTCGTTCAATGTTGACGAGACATTTGTGATGAAAAAAGTGGTAAATAGCTGGAGAACAATAAAACTGCCAGAGGATGTACCTTCATCCTTCGTGAGTATTGTGTGTTAGTCCCGATGTAGTTGGCGCATGCACACTAGTGTTAGCAAAAATGGCGGCAGCAACAATTCTCCAAAAGGGTTTTACTCCATGTCCTTCAACTCCGGACTTATCCCTCAATGATTATCATATTTGTTTAAGCTGCTTAACCCTAGCTGCCAACGCGTCATCTGGCAGACTACGCATGTAAGGGCAGTTTTCTTGTTTCAAACCTTCCACTAAAATCTTCCGCTTACCGTCCCATCTACCTTCATTTGGATCGGAGAGACTGACAGGGAAGTATCGGTGCCCTTTTACAAGCGTTCCCTCAGTGTGATTTTAACGGTTTTTAATTTTGCATCGTCTAGCAGATTAAACTTTAAGTGTTTACGTACATTAAAACTTCCATAACAACTTCATAAGATTTTGATATCATCCTGAATGTGGAAATGCAAGAAACTAATGCAGATGCTCAACAACACCAAGATAGGAAAATTTGTGCATTCTGACCCTCAAGCATTAGGATAATGAGCAGATTTTTCTGCTGCCATTGCTCCAAAGCTATGCATGGTGAACACCAGTCAAAGTGTTGTTTTGAGTGCACACAAGACTAATAAAAATGAAATTTTATATTCCTGCCATGCTATTCATGTATTTTGGAAGTAAATACTAACTTTTGTAGTAAATAAAATATTTTTTGCAAAATTTATGCTGTTATAATTCTGAAGAAATCAATAGTCCAGCAGATGAATGGTTAGCTTTCAACATTTGGCACAGGACACGTTAGCTTTCTACGGTTGAAGAGCATATGAGAGAGAAGAAATTGAAGCACTGACAAAAGATGTCCTGCAGCGTCTACAAACCGATAAACTTCCTTCAATGCCAAAGAACTCAGGGAACTGACACAATGATGGCAGCAGTGCCTGGATGCTCTGGAAAATTCCTTTGAAAAACTCACATAGTTTGGTGCTTGTAAGACTTTCCAATTTTCCATGCAGCTTCCATCCAAGTATTATATTTGCAGTTCACGTAAAAAATCCAACTTTTAAAACCCTCACATAGAGTGGTATTTGAAGGAAGAATGATTGAGAATTCCCTCTTCTGTTTTCTGCAGGCCCCTTTTGGTTGCTATTTTTTTTGCTCAGGAGGGAACTAGTATAATATCCTGATACTTTAGGAACTTTTAACTGAAAATTTTTGCTAATGGTTCCGAATGTTTAACAACTTTTTCATAGGAGAAAGACAAAGTATTATAGAATTGTAGAAATAATGTTACAGTAAATTTGAACCTTGGTGCAAGTAATTAGCATGGTTCCTACTTCCGAAAAGTGCAATTTATCGGTGAAAAGAAACTGTAAAAGGTATGTTATGCAAATTTCCTTAGTTCTCATCAACTGCCAACAGAAGGCTTGAAAGGGTTTCGTGCTTGAGACCAGCACAGACATGATGACATGTTGAAAGCATTTAGGGAAATTATTGCAATGCTAAGAACCCTAAACCTGGCCTCCTAACCTCACTATGAAAGCATTTAGAGATGTTATTTGAATACTAAGAGCCCTAAACCAGACTTGCCTAACCTAACTACAAAACCTCCTTCGGACCACACACACACACATGCAATCTAGATGCAAAACAACAGTAAATGAATGGCTGGTTGCAAGAGAGCAATATTGTTTTCATTAAACAGTTGGATTCCCCGGGTCCGGTTCTGAGTCAACCGTAGGAGCATATGGATCTTTTAGTGTGCATACAAACTGTTTTTAGTAATAAAAAACAGCGAAAGTACTCTTGAAGTGGCAGGTTTTTACTTATGTAGGCCATTCTTTGGGATCAAATATCTCAGTCATTCGTATTTTCAACATGCTGAAACCAAATTTGGAAACGGTTCCGATTGATTTATGATATTTTCAAATTCTCCTAGTAGGAAGACTAATTATCATAGAATTTTAGCAATCATTGTCACACGAAATTTAAACTTTCCTTAAAGTAATGAGCACTGTTTGGATTCGAAAAAAGCATTAAATGTTGTCAATCGGCCGAACACCTCTCACTAATTTATTTCTTCACTTTTTACATTCGTACTTACCTATTATGCATTGCAAAAGGTATGACTTGAGATGACCGGACCCCTCTCCGATTTTCTTCATATTTGACATATTTGAGGCCTCCTAATCACGAATCTGAAGTTAAAATTTGTCGGTCACGTCTAGAAATTGCGAACCATTGACGCTAGCCCCACGAACCATTGGTGTGTGGTTAGGTTAGTTCGGTTAGGTTAGTTTGGTTAGGTTAGGCAAACATAGTTAAAATTTGGTGTTGTGGTAGTATCAGGAATACATATATTTGGTTGTGAAACAAAAAATTTCGCGAAAATTGACAGTTTCCATTCCGAAAACTAACACCTTATTTTCGCTTATTTTGCAATTTCTAGACATTTCCGACAAATTTTAACTTCAGATTCGTGAAAAGGAGGCCTCAATTAGTGAGTATGCCAAATATGAAGAAAATCGGAGAGGGGTCAGGTCATCTCAAGTCGTTCCTTGCAAAACATTCTTTAAGGTGAAATACTGCTTTTCTGACGTTTTGTGACGAAAATAATGTCAATAATAGCCCCACGAACCATACACAGATAGCCGCAAAAACCATTTATAAATAGCCCCATGAACCATTCATACATAGCCCCACAAACCATTCACAGCAAAGTTAGGTTCGGTTAGGTTAGGCAAACATAGTGGTCGTAGTAAATCGTGAAAAGCAGATGATTTAATGCTCCAGCAGATTCTACAATGACGGAAAATATCTCCACGAAGTATCTAAATGCTAGAAAAACTCATTCAGTAAGTACTTTCTTGTGTAAAAATGAAGAAATCCATTCGGCCGATAGGCAACTTTTACCAAAAAAGCTATTTATGTTGAAAAAATAAACTTAAAAATTACTTATGCAAGCATGCATGATTCCCATGGACAAGCTATTCTCCCTTGACAAGTGACAGTAAGTATCATAGACTAGTGGGAATGAATGTATAAGTAAATTGGAACCTTAGTAGAATGCATATAAAGATTTTATTTTAATGCTACGAGAACCAAACTTGGCTCGGGTACCCTTTTCTACACCCTCGAATTTTCGCCCATTTCAAATATTCTCGTTACGAAAATTAGTTCTTCATAAGAAACGATGTTTCTAAATAGCGCGGAAAGTAATTTTTTTAGATCTACGTGCTAGGAAACTTATGTTTTTCAATATTTAGATTCCTTATGTAACGTCGAAACAGTTTTGCAGGGATTTGATCATGGCACATCTTGGATTCATGTCACAGGCGCACGTCTGAACATTTTCTTTTTCTTCTTATCTTTGACTTGTGCAATGGGATAATTTGCAATTTTTTCTTGTTATGAATGACTTGTGCAATGGGATAATTTGTGATTTCAATATATTATTTAACTAATTTATTGGCGGATTGGATATTTGAGACATTGCAATTATTTTGTGCGACTTTAGACATTGGAATTTATTTGTGTGACATTGAATTAAGACAAAAGGACTAAATATGAGATTGACACACGTTCAACGGATGAAGGACAGAGGACTTTGTTCGACGAGACATACGGGACATTGTACTTGACTTACAGGGAGATGGTCTGCTGCCCAACGAACCATTGGCGCTAGCCCCACGAACCATTGGCACTAGGCCCACGAACCATTGGCGCTAGCCTCACGAACCATTGGTGCTAGCCCCACGAACCATTGGCGCTAGCCCCACGAACCATTGGCACTAGCCCCACGAACCATTCACGCTAGCCCCACGAACCACTTTTGTGTGGATAGGTTAGTTCAGTTAGGTTGAGATCGATAGTTAAAATTTGGTGTCGTGTTAGTATCACGATCTAGAAATTGGAAATAATTGCGAACCATTTCAAACGACAAAATTTCAACTTTAAACGGCTGTACAGTCGTAAATACTTCTTTACGCGCTCCAATTTTTTTTTATTCACAAATAGGATCAAATAATGTTCATAATGAAAAAAAAAATTCAAGATTCGAAGGTGTAGAATAGGGTACCCGACCCCCAAACTTAACCTGCGTAACCTAACTGCAAAAGCAAATGTTGAAAAAATCTTAAGTAATCGCTAAAACTCTGCAGTATGTGTTATCAGACGTAAATCGAAATCGAACCATGTAAATATTGCATTCGTAGCATGATGAAATCGCAATAAAATGTGTTAACAGACAATAGAAATCTAACCATGAAAAGAAATGCCCATGCACCATGATTAAATTGGAATTAAACAATCGGAACTTGGATTACATTTTTCGAATACCGCACTGGCATTACCTCTCTCCTCAGATTATCAAAATGTATATCTACCATGAATAAATCGGAATTAAACAATAAGAACTTGGACCACATATATATATTATGTAATGTGTAGAATTTGTACCTCTACTGTGTATAAAAAAACAATTCTTCAATGACTAAATCCATACAGGGTATTCCTACTACCTTGAAATTAGAATTTGGAATTGTTATGATTAGATATTTGAAGAGCAAAGATCGTATGGGACTTTTGACATCTTAAAATTCGGTAAAATTCATATAATATAACGCATCATTTATTTATCAGCGATTCCTTCCACGTTCTGCAATTTTATACAATATTAAATATTGTGATAATTATTACTTACATTTTTCTGCACTTTGCAGCCTGTTAAAGTTTTATTTTACAATCTTCATAAGATCCATTGTGCATTCACGATGTGAAAACGACATGCGTCGAATACGTCGTTGACAAACGCCATGTAGAGTGGGGCCAGTGGGGCATAAGCACAAAGTAGCATAAGTATTAAACCTGCTCTGATCATTTTTTAAAATTTTTTAGACGTATTGTCAGTCGTGATTTACTGTTGCATAAATTTATATTATACCATAGTAAGCAAGTAGTTTGCTTATTTAATTATGGTCATGTCTTTCGGGGAGTACGGTTCAACCTTCTAAATACGTCCTTGTGTGTTGGGTTGGGGTTTGGAGACGGTGTAAACCTGCTGAGATGATAATTGATTCTTCTCAACATCTATATTGGAAGTTCTCAACCTGCTTCGGCGTTGAGTGGGTCTGGAGACTCCCAATCTCATATGTGTTAGTTTAATTCCAAGAACGTCCGCCAGAGGCGCTAATAAAGTTGTTATTATCTGTCATATTTGTGGAATTGTGAATTGACGTGTAATGTCATTTGTGAATATGTAACTATTTTACGTTGAGTAATGACTGTAAGACTGCAGGGATGAAAATATTTAGAGGAAATGTATCTTTATCTGCGCATGTAATTCAAGGGAGAGTGTGAAGAAGGTGTCATTACACAACGCTCGGTTAAAACCGCTGAGTGTGGTAGAACTTGACGTCTAGGGTAAACATTATTTATATTTTTTGTTGAACTTTATTTACAAACTTTACATATTAGGTATGTGTATATTCGCATGTGGGTCTGTGCATGTTTTCAGTTCTCGTATTTAGATATTCGTTGTTTTCACCTCTAAAGAAAAGTTTGTATCCGGTATTGTCAATGGTATGGTATAATTCAATGGGTTTGATGGACAGCACAATTTGTACAATTCTAATGTATACAGCATGTGGTTCACAAAATAACATGAATGACATTTACATTCTTTGGATCAGCCGAGCAGAAAGAGTATGTGTTTTATTAAACATAATGTTTTTTGTCACGTGAAATTTGGGTAAATATGCGATATCGCCCGCACTGATTTCTTCAAATTTACAGGAGAAACTACTTACTGAAATCATTTTCTGTAGCATTGACGAAGTTCTCCGAGGTATATTCTTTCGCGGAAACTGAAAACTTGGTACTACTTTCCTATACCGGAGACACCTATCAATGATTTATTTTGCAACTTTTTACATTGCTAACGTACTATTCTGCATTGCGGAACATTTCTTTAGGTGAAATAATGAATTTCTAACGAAAATAATGTCTATTTCATACATTAACGTGTACTTACTGTTGTTCCTTATTCCCCACAAACCATCCACAGGTAGCCCCAAAAACCATTGCCGGTAGCCCAAAAATTCATGATAGCCCCACGAACCATCACGGGGACGAGGTATGCCTTCTAGGTTAGGTTTAGGCCTGTTAGGTTAGGATCCATTAGCACTCCTTTCAGTCGATTTAGCATATACGGACAATACAAGAGCGTATTGTACTCTCGTGCAGAAAGCAAATGGCGGCAGCAGCAATAGCATGTCGGAAATAGATTTTCGTAGAAATCCACATGCATTCGCATTAAAATGGATCAAAACTACATTCCCGAACATCAACAATGCTACAGAAAATGATTTGCGTAAGTACTTTCTCCTGTAAATTTGAAGAAATCCGTCTCCGGTATAGTAAAGTGTTACCGAAAACTTCACCATAGAATGCTGCAGAACAAGAAATAATAACTTTTTATGTAAGGAACTTGCATTTTCTGTAAAGCAACATTATTCCGTTGTTTCCATTATGTACCTGCAGATGGCGCGATCGTCGAAAGTCACGCAGTTTCGCAAGTGTTTCCAAACGCCTTTTTTTTACGAGAATTTTTTTAACTATGCTTACCTAACCTAACCTAACCGGAAATGGTCCATGGGGCTATCGTGAATGGATTTGGGGGCTATCGTAAATGGTTTTTGGGGCTATCCATCAATGGTTTGTGGGGCTATCATGAATGGTTTTTTGGGGCTATACATCAATGGTTTGTGGTGACATAATGAACACAAAAGTAGGTATTTTTCGGTGAAGAAGGTTAAAACACTGCATACCCACTCCAAATCGACAAAACACAAGCACGACGCTCGATGATCCATGACGAGTGCACGCCATGTTGTCTGTTACCCAAGCGGTACAAGGAAGACAAATAATGACTCGTAATATGAAAAGTAGACACTATTTTATGGAAGAAGGCATAACTGCACCTTAAAGAATCTTCCGCAATGAAGAATAGGTAAGTATCAATGCTAAAATTAACGAAATAAACGAGTGAGAGGTGTTCGGGCGATATCGCATAATTACTGAAATTTGCACAAAGGCAATTTCGACTAAACTTATTGCCAGCAAATAAATTATTATTTAATTAATAATGTTCGCAACACAAGAGCGAACGAGTGAGAGAGAGTGTGTGTGTGTGCTTGCACAAGGTAAATAGCTGCGCATGTAATTCCCCTTATTTAATAAATCCAAATTAAAAGTTTAGTATCCCCGAAACGTCTGAAATTCCTTTATTTTCTTCTTTTTCACATTGGTAGTTACGTATTCTGCATTCCTAAGGATTCTTGAAGGTGCAATTTCATTTTTTTCACGCAAATATCTCAATTTTCGACGTATCGAGTAATTCTTGTTTGTTCATTTTCGCTTGCATTACACGCAATATGGCAAAGAAATCTTGACTAGCATTGTCCATGATCAGTAGTTATGCAGTGTTGCAACCTTCTTCATCAAAAAATACCTACTTTCGTGTTAGATTTTGTATTTTTCATTTTTCCCAGGTTCGAAAACCCCACGAACCATGCACGAATAGCCCCACAAACCATGCCTGTAGCCCCACAAACCATTCATAAATAGCCCAACGAACAATTTATAAATTGCCCCACGAACCATGCAGGACAAGGTTCGGTTAGGTTAAACAAACATAGTAAGCTTTCCGTATATGGAAAACGGATTTCTTAAAATTTACAGGAGAAATTTCTTTAGACTTGTGGAAGTTCGGGGAAATGTTTTCTCACATCGTTCATTGAATTTTGCCATTTAATCATGTATTTTTCGATATAAATGTGTGACCTATGCATGAAAGCTGTTGCATCCATTTTCTTCCAGCTGGATGTTGCCTGTGTCTGATGACGAAATCCCGGTCAGTGTTTCCAAAAACGTGTTTTTGTAACTGAAGAAGGTACGTTTCCGCAAATGGTTCGTGGGGCTATGTGTCAATGGTTTGTGGGGCTATGCGAGAATGGTGTGTGTGT
This sequence comes from Lepisma saccharinum, assembly GCF_977018435.1. Lineage (NCBI taxonomy): Eukaryota > Metazoa > Arthropoda > Insecta > Zygentoma > Lepismatidae > Lepisma > Lepisma saccharinum. The sequence goes on from NC_139232.1 coordinate 12,912,739, forward strand.
GGCCATTTTTAACTATTCTTACCTGAATGTGACCCAACCTAACCTAACCTAGAGGAAATGGTTCGTGGGGCTATGTATGAATGGTTCGTGGAGCTACGTAGGTATTTTTGGGTGCAGTGGGGTGCAAACACTGCATGCCAACTACGGTAATGAAACTGTGACTGCCATTTAGCATGTTACCGAAGGGAAAAAAGAAACGAACAAAACTTACTTCATACGTCGAAAATATAGATTATTTCCGTGAAAAAAGTGAAATGCCACCTTCAGAATTGTTTCTCAATCAGAATACGTAAGTAGGAATGTGGTAAGTAACATAAATAGCGAGTTCCAGGCACTTTCCGGATACGGAAAGTTTACTGCAAAGATAGTTAAAATTGTCATCTTCAAAATTGTCGTGTTCTTGAAAAACAACGATGTTGTTGGAAACACTGGCAGGGGGTTACATCATCGAACGCACGCAACATTTGATTCACGTAGTGGATGGACATAGAGGCAACAGCTTTCGTGCATTGGAGAAACATTAATCTTTAAAAATTCATGATTTACCGGCGAAATAAATTGAGTTATGGGAAAAGTGATCCACGACCTTTCAAAAGTGTACGGAATGTCAGTTCGGTAAGTATTTTGTCCTGTAAAATTGAAGAAATGCATTTCGGGCATACTAAAATGTTACCAAATCCAATGCTATTTGTTTTATGAATAGAGAAAGGGGAGATTCTTTTTGCATGTGTAATTCCATATTTTTGCACAATATCCTTTGTGACAAAGATTTTTGTCAATGAGGAGCAGGAACGTCGGAACTGGGGGGCAGGGGGTGACTTGCCCCCTCACTTATGAATGGGGGAAGATGGTCTTCTTCCCCCCAGTCGCGTGCCAAAAATGAGACACAATTTTTTCCAACTTTCGTTTTGAAAAATGGACAACTACATGGATTCAAGGTCTCCGAACAGGGGGCCTGATAAAGCTTAAAAGTTCAAGGTGGAAAACAATTTGAGACAAATCCGAGAGGATGCAGAGGTCTAGTCAGTAGAGTGTCTGACTGACACGCGGAGAGCCAGGTTCAATTTCTGGGGTGGGCGATCTAAGGTCGGAATTTTTCCGGCCTTTTCCCAGCATAAAATAGCTCCGCGGCCCACCCAGCCTCAAATGAATGGGTACCTGGGAGCAACCTTGGGAGCTGGAGCATGGTGGCCATCAAATCACCTCCAAAATGTCCGAGATCGAGAACGTGTGGGCCATACCCCCACATTTCGTAAATGTGTCTTCATGGCACGGTGCTATATGTATGGGTAAAAAACTCACACGTGAACATAACAATAAATGGTGTTACTTCTCTCTGAGGTCTAAAACTAAGCCATCAGCCCTGAACATGACGTTTAAAACAAACGGTAAACTTTTGTTAAATCTAAATGGCCGCGGTGGCTCTTATCAGTAACACGTCTGACTACCATGCTAAAGGTCCCGGATTCGATCCTCGGCCGGTTCAAATGCAGGAACCTTTCCAACATTCGAAGCGGCCCCAGCGCCCACCCAGCGTCGAATGACAAGGGTACCTGGGGGAAACCTTGGGGGTCAGGGGCATGATGCTGATCACATCACCCCTACTCACGACCAAATCAAAAAAGTGTGGGGCGTTACCCCCACACCCCCTATACACTTTCATGGCGTGCTCCTAAGCACAGGGGAGCACTTTACTTTTTTTTCTATTTTTATACCTAAATGGCCAAAAAACAAACGTTCCTTCTTTGGTTGTTCCCCCCTCTACCTGCAAATGCTTTCGTTATTGCCTGATGTGAAGAAACCACAGGGGAGGGGCAAGATTGTATTTTTGCTCCCCTTCCCATCATACCCCCCCAGTCACTCCTTAAAAATGAGACTACATCTATTTCAACTTATCTTGATTTTGAAGAATATTTGGAAAAATATTTTTGCACTAGATTTGTGAACGTGCACTCAAGTTTCTGTTAACAGCAAGAAGCATGTGACATCGCAGTCAGGTCTCTGCAAATCAAGTATCCCCGTAGAAATTCCCTGCTTTTGTTTCCAGTTTTGCTTTGAAGCTCGCATATAACAATGCATCGGTGTAGATGGACAGAGGACAGCTTAACTTTAAATCTTCCGGTGCACTTTCCGAACTCGAACATTCATTAAGGACCCATTGCTGTCAAAAAGTTTATTGACCATAGAAGCACCTTGCAAGTTTTTAAAAATTCAAGTCTACGCTGATCTCCCCTTCCCTTTCCAAATTTAGACTAGGCCAGACGACACACTTATTGTTCAGAGTAGAACAACTGCAGAAGGCATGTTTTGGCATTTACTCTGCAAATTGCAGTGATGAGTTTGGATTTCTTTCCACACGAAGCGATACAATTGTGCACGTATACGTGTAAGTCATTTGCAGATAGTATACCAACTGCTAGGTCGCGCCGGAAGATGACAGCACTGCACTTAGTCGCCTGATACAGAATCAAATGTCTGGTAAGTTTTACTTCTCTCCTTACGTTTTTTTAGTAATTTATATTTTCTGTGTGAAAAGGCAGAAAAAGACGAGACTAGAGACAGACAAGTATTGTCTCGATATACCATCTGCTCTTTCGGGTTTTAAAGCTGCAAACTTTGGAGTGTATGAACCACCTCCTCTCACATGAAGGGAGGATCTTTTATTCCTTGGACATTTTTATTAAAAGTTTACTGTTTGTTTCAAACATTATACTCGGGACTGGTGACTTAGTTTTATACCTCAGAGAGAGGTAACACCATTTATTGTTATGTAAGCAGGTGATTTATTTCTACGTTGGGAGTAGTAATTGTTTAGTTTTAGGTGGCAAGGTCGACGCATGATCGATATTTTACACCTCTCAGGGGTGAGAGGGGTAAGATCTCCCCTGGTGCCTTCGGTCTTGTAGAGTTCAGACTTATTTCATTCAAATGCTATACCAGGTACCTAGCTGCTATGATAATTACAGATCAAAATATCTAATTTTAAAGCTGTTGGTGTGGCATGGCAACTTGACCCATATTTGATACCTCAGACCCCTGACCATGCACTACATTTGAAAGTGTTCGTTCACTTTAGCCTAGCAAATGCTCTAAAATTACTGAGAGTTTCATTTTTTAATATCAATCTCTGAATAGCAGTTTGGAATTTCAAAATATCAGTAAAATGTGAAAGAATAGTTTTGTTACGCCATTTTAGAATCAGAAATGTTTTATATGTTGAAATATGAAAAATATAGCACTTACCAAATAGATACCATATTGTCCCAATCTCATCGACTGCCTTTGCGATTACCTAAAAATGGCAGAAAAGTGAAGTAAAATAAACTAAATCTATTATTTCTTTCTCTTTCATTCATGTAATTCTTCTTTAGTATGCGATGTTTTTGTTAAAATTATTCTACGATTTATAAAATGATGAAATGGTAAATGAGAACACGAGCAACTTTCTTCGCAACACATCGATCAGAAAGTTTCAGAAACATGGATTTTCTCAATACGTTTGCACGTGAACTCTTCCTCTTTTAAAAGTAGCGCATTTTCAGTTATGTTAGTAATAATTAAAGAAATGTCTCAATACCATCATGCCTAACTGCATGCGAAGATGGAGTACCAGGTAGGGATGGAAATTTGCGGTAATCATCGTATCGTAAGACATAGTATTTCAGTTTTCTTGTATTGAGCACCGTTTAATGGAATTATAAGTAATAAAATAATCCGTAATAGAGGCCTCTCGGCATCCTCTTACCTCTTATGAACCACTGGGGATATTCATATATTAACTCTTTCACTGCGGAATTCTCTGGCACACAATATCCCTTGGCTGCGTAGATAAATTTGAAAATATATTTTTTTTATAAACAAATAGTTTTCACAATTACATTGCGTTATATATGAGAGAGAACTTACAAAAGTCATTCCTTGCACTGGAAAACCATTCTGTAGTCCCTGGTGGTGTGATATTTTGAAAAATTTTGAAATTTTGAAAAAAAAAAACAATTTTTTTAGAAACAATAATTTTACACAATTACATTGCAAAATATGTTATAGAGAACTATAGGCCCTGATGCAGGGCCGTAGCCAGGCAGAGGGCTGAGCTCCCCCTGGAACTACCTTCAGCCCCCCCTGGCACTGCCATCAGCTCCCCTTTACATTAGGTAAACTATTTTGCATAATTTGTTTGCAGTGAAGAGTGAAAATGTAGACAACTCACAACTTTAAGGATAAATCCACAGAATATGAACAGTATCTATTACATTCGCTCATTTTGTTTATGAGCAGAAGTAGCTGCAAGTATTTAGAATATTGTCTAGACTTCAGAAAGTTCTTTCATAGGGGAGCTTCTTTATCTGTACTTTCAGTGTCCCTGTTGCAACCTCCCGTTTAGACAGAAATCTGTGACTTTGATGTCATCAAGTTCCCTCTGCATCTGCGTCAAAGGTCAACAACAACTCCCACATTTTGGGAAGGAAGGGGAGTTTAATTGCTTTGGCCGGGGGTGGAATATACTGTAGGCAATGTGATTAAATATTGTGCGTTTTTTGTGTTTGATATACATATCTGTATCATCTAAAATAGTATGGGGTGTGTAAGGGATAATTTCAGTATCAGTCAATTAACACTTCAAGAGATGTTTTAAAAGGTGTAGAAAATGTAGTATTTATGTAGTATATGATATTTATAAATGAATGAGCACCCCCCTCCCACACACACATAATTTACCTTCATTTAATATTTTTTTTAAAAATGGACTTGGTTTACAATGCCCCCCTGATAACCCATGACCCCCCCCCCCCCTGGAGATCAATTCTAGCTACGGGCCTGCCCTGAGGAGGAAGGTCTGAAGATCAAAAGGGAGAGGACATGTAGCATCTGAGTCCTATTCCTGCATTTTTCCTGCAAAGAAAAATTACTTTTTGGGTACTGATATCAAAGATGAGATAAAAAGTACTTTGAACCATACCATTGTTCTCGAATATATATTTTTTTTCTGTATTTTCTTCAGTGAGGTGTTAAAAGCTAACATCAAATTCTAACATCTATGGGGCTTCCCCGATGGCGCACTGGTCGCGTCGTTGCCTTGTAATCATGATTGATTGATTGATTTAGTTTATTTTACTTCGCGTTTTGTGCCTCTTGGCTAATTTGTGAAGATGGGGATGAGTGATGAAATGATGAAATTGATGAATGGACATTCACAAACAACCAAGCCCGACCGGGATTCAAACCCGGGACCCTTGGCGTCGCAGCGCGATGTGCTAACCACTCGGGCACAGGGTCGGGCACCTTGTAATCAATGAGTCCTGTGTTCGATACCCGGTGGAGGCACACGGTGGTTCGGATCCCACTTTAAACTGTAGGCCCAGTCCCGATTAACCTTGCTGTGCATAAAGTGGACTTAAAACACAAAATCAATCAATCATTTTGTGGCAATTCTTTTTATAATTAGTTTTTGCATTATTTACGATGAAGCAAATTTGAGGTTGCATCTATATATAGATGATTTCTTTTTGGTTGCACTTCCATTCAACATCCCCACAGGGAAGGGGTTAATAGAACTGCACTCTTGAACTTCAAGGGGTGTCACCTACTGGCAATTGTGCATAATATAAGAACCTGAGCATCACCATATTCAAAACTTTGTTGATTAGAAAATAATTTGCTAACTTACACTGTACTGAAATTTGAAAGAATCTACAAAATTTCGTACATGCAAATTAAAGAACGACAATATTACAGCAAAACATCTGTCATCATAGCGACCAGGATTTTTCGAGCCGTGGTGATAGATCTCATAATTCTGAAGATTTTCCATCGCATTGATGTTACCTTGTAGAAATGTTTATCTTTGGTGCACTGGATGTTAGGTTCCGTGAATTAAAAAGATAAATAAACAAGAAATTTATATAGTGAGGAGGTTAGGCGGTTGGGTTTAGTGGCTCTAAATAGATCTTTATTTGTCTGTCAGACCCATGGTCTGACTGAATTAACTTATGAATCAGTGATAGTAATTGAAATGATGTGAATGAAAATTATATTAGAAATTACTGAAATTTAATGTAAACCTGTGAAATAAATAGAGAACACTTGTTTTCTGCACTAAATTTTGCTGTCATCTCAACACATTACATGTAAACAGAAGTGTACATACTTATAATACTGTAAAAGGACATTTTCATTTTTTTAACTTCCTTACCAAATCTGTTTTACATCATGTTTCCTTTCATTCCAACTTTGGGAAAAGAAGGATCTCTATGATCTGTACATCTCTATATTTCACGAAATTTGTGTTGTTACTCTACATTGTATGTTGTTTTTTATACTTTTAAAACTTTTGTGCAGCTTTATTTGCTATGGAATGGACCAAAGCTGTAACAATGGCCCATGATCGAGAATCAGTGGAGGCAGGAGTAAGAGTAGAGTGGGAATCTTGCAATTCAACTATTACAGTGTTAAGTTACCATACTAAATAATTTCAATTCATGTAGTAAAAATAAGGTTACATAAAAGTAAAAAGTACAACTGCAAGTAGTACTTGCCTGATTTGTTGTTTGTATTTACACATAATCCCCCTTACACATTCAGATGTTCATCCCTTTATTTGAACAGTCTTTGAAAGCTGGCAGAGAAGATTTGAGGCTGTTTGCGCAGCCAATATACAAGGGTTGATCAAATGAAAAGGTACAAAACGACACTGTCGGTGTAAATGAATACTTTATTCAAAGTATCCTCCATAGGCCTGAGCACATTGATCCCATTGATGAACGAGATGAATGATTCCTTTTTCCCAGAATTCCTTTGGCCGTGACGCGACCCAGTCCTTCACAGCGTCCTTGAGTTCATCGTTCGAGGCGAAGCGCTTTCCTTTGAGATGCTTTTTCAGGGGACCAAACACATGGAAGTCACAGGGGGATAAGTCCAGACTGTAGGGTGGATGGTCTAGCTGCTCCCACTTGAACCTGGCCAGTTCCGTTTGTGTGACCCTGGAGACGTGTGTACGTGCGTTATCATGGAGCAGAACCACACCCTTCGTGAGCAGCCCCGGTCGTTCGTCTTCCCGTAAATGTTCACCATCCCGCGATGAATATCGGCCGGTTTAACACCTTCCGCTGTCAGAAAACGGATAACGCCTCAACAGTCGAATTTGCCAATGTTAACGCCATCCTGTCCGAACACTCACTGCCGTGCACTTGGACGGCGCCCTGTATCGGAGCCTCTGCTCTCTCCTGCGCATGCACGTTCCCCTCCATGCTCCGATGCCGCGTGGCGACTCCAATTGCACCCCTACATATCACGCTACGTTCTCCCATCGCGGCATCGGTATTATATAAACGATTCCGTTGATACGATGTTTCGTACCTTTTCATTTGATCAACCCTTGTATAACCCCATTGCCAACAGCAAAAAAATAACCAGCCAGGAAATTTTTGAGGGGCTAAAAATAAATGGAAATCACTGAGTGCTAAGTTTGGACTAAGGTGGATGTTCCAAACATTCCCAACCAGAAGTGTTCATCAGTTCCTGTGGTTGTCTTTCTGTGTGTAGGTGGGCAGTGCCCTCAAACAGTATGACATCTTTACGTGGAAGACTGGGATGTTTGCAGCGAATGTACTCTTCCAGTTCATGCTAGGTAACACATTAAAAGGCGGTGTTGACATTGTTACCATGAGGCATAAAGTCTCCCGGTATAATGCCCTATGAGTCCCAACTTTGCATCTTTTTGCTTACTCTCATGTAACATAACTATGTTCAACTGAATTCACTTGATTAACTCATGCTGCAATCTCATATTTGTGCTTCTTTAGTTCCCACTGCTGCTGCCATCTGTTATCAGGGCATGCACTTATACAAGCATCTGGCGTATGTATTAACTTTCCCTCATATATAACCTAATTTTAAAAACTTCTTTGTGAAAAAAAGTTGAAAGCGTTATACTTTTCTTTTTTCAAGTATTCAAATTGTCCGGATATTCGAATGTGTGTATTGTCTGGACAGTTTTGTTGTTTAACTATTTTACTGGCTATCCACATGTTCTTTCATTTGTCATTTTGTATTTCAGTGTGCAGATTATTTACAAATTCTTCGTCAAATCTGTTCTCACTGGTAACTAAAAGTTTATGTTTTAAAATAAAGTAAATTTCTGCCTTGGTCAGCATATTGAGTTTTTCTGACACAGATATAAGATAATTTGAATCTGGATTTTGTGATATTCCCTAATACATTTACGGCTCTATGTAACTTAGAATGATATATGTGTGAGCATAACTTCTGATGGTGCAAAGATACTAGCATTAAATATTGTAATTACAACTTGTTCATTAAGAACCTATGTATCTATGCATCGTCATCATATTTCTATGGTTGGAAAAGAAATTACATAATACAATTATTATTTCTTTTTTTCATTTCAGTTTTTTTGAAGCACCATGGCTCGATTAAATCTAAAGGTATTGCTTTTACTGGTTTGCATAGGTGTGTTTTTTGCCACATTTTCGCTCTGGGCAAGATGTGGAGACCCACTTGGAACCAAACATTATATGCAAGAATGGGATAATAAGAAAATGCAGAATATGCAGGTTAGTGATGTGCTTTTATTATTCAGGGTGTCTTACCAGTCAAGAATGTCAAGAAATGAACATGTAGGTCCAGAAAGTAAAAAAAAGAAGGTCAAGAAATGTTGTTATTTTATACAGTGTAGTGAATTTACATTGTTATATACCTGTACTGGGATTTGATAAAATTGAATATTTGGAAATGTAAAATTATATGAGTTGTGGTTAATATTCGTTCACTTCTTTCTTAAGAATTACATTCTTGCATGTGTGAAGTTGTGTAAAATATTAAAGAAAGTAATGTGGCAATTCCCCATCCAGTCTGAAGCATTAATTTTTACATGCATTAATAATTAAAGAAAGTTTAAATCTCTTGATAAAGTGCAGCTTCAGCTTTCATCTTAACCAGCCTTGTGGTAGGGTTTTTTCATTGAATAAAAATATGTATTTTCTTAATTTCCAACTGTACCTAAGCCCCGCGACAGGTTAAGTTTGCAGCAGTTTTTATGTATTAATCCAAGCGAGAACGGCGTTCAGAATGTTCTGTGCCAGTCTTACCTCAACCGCCGAACTGTTCATATCACAGACAGTGAGAAAATCGGCAGTATTGTAGCAGAACTACATTCTGCATGCACGCTTGAGTCTATATACAGGGTCTGTATTTTAAGTAATGAGAATAAATCCAGAAAACAAAATTTATTACAGATATCGCTACAAACCTTTAGTAGTCTTCAAAGTATGCCCCTTGAGGGTCAACACACTTCTGCAGGCGAGTTTTCCACGTGTCGTACACTCGCTGAAAGTCAGCAACTGGAACAGCCTTCAGAGCACGCGTGTAAGCCGCTTTGACCGCATCCAGGGTTCCGTGGTGGTGTCCTTTGAGGGCTGTTTTCACTCTGGGAAAGAGGAAAAAATCTGCATGGGCAAGGTCGGGGCTGTAGGGAGGCTGAGGAATCATTGTGATTCCAGATTTCGTCAGGAACTCTCTAACCATGAAGCACGTGTGACATGGCGCATTGTCATGATCGGGCTTCCAATCGGCGGCAATTTCTGATCGCACTCGGTTGACCCATCTCTTCAACCTTTTTAACACCCCCACGTAGAAGGAGCCATTGACTGTCTGTCCTGCAGTCACAAATTCCGCGTGGACCACACCTTTCTTGTCGAAAAACACAATCAGCAATGCTTTGATTCTGGACTTGGACATGCACGCCTTTTTTGGTCGAGGCAACTGCGGATTGTGCCATGCGGTGCTCTGCCATTTTGTTTTGGGATCGTACTCGAAGATCCAACTTTCATCTCCGGTAATGACATTGTCAAAAAACCGTGGGTTGTCTTCAATGTGTTCCAAAAGATCTTGCAACACTATTGCGCTGTTGCGCAATTGCTCGTTCATCAAAACTTTCGGGATGAGCTTGGCGCAAATTTTTCTCATCCCAAGATCCTCGGTGATGACTTTGTGAACAACCATTTTATCGAGTCCTAGCGTATCCACGATAAACCACACACTGACACACCTGTCCGCGTTCAGAAAATCTCGCACACGTTGTTCGTTGTCTCTGGTTCTTGAGGTTGACGGGCACCCTGCATGGGGTTCGTCCTCCACGTTCTCCCGGCCTTCTTTGAACATTTTGAGCCACCGAAACACTTGCGCTTGTAATAAACTGTCACTGCCGTACACTTGCCGAATCATTTCCAGCATTCCTGCACCAGATTTTCCAAGGCGCACACAAAATTTGATCGCGTACCGCTGTTCCATGCTTTGCTGCATTTTGCTCTTGCACACACTACTTTGCAGACGTCCACGCCAGGCGTGATCATGCCTCAACGGATGCCAGCAGGCAATTGCCGCTTGGAGCACTTTCAAGGTCACACACCCTACTATCGACTGGTCCCAGCACGCTCTGACGTCTAGTTGCGGCAGAAAAAAATATTCTCATTACTTAAAATACAGACCCTGTATGTGAAAAGTTGCTGCAAACTTAACCTGTCGCAAAGCTTAAGTGAAGGTGATTAAATATGTGTTAAGAAAAAACACTATGCACACAATGCACTACTTGCAGCTGCTGCGGAAGTGCAAATGAACCACTGTTGCCAGTCACATTTTATAACCAATCGACCTGTACTTTTGAAATGCAGGTCATATTAATTTGAATTTAATTTTGTGCTTTTTTTTTTATTACAGCGTCTTCGAGAACAAGATGATTCTTATCTTGGAGAGGCTGCTGAGCATGGAAACAATGACATACAGGGCTATGAAGAAATAGATTGCAACATCAATGGAGAATTCAGCATTAGCTGCCGTAAAGAGGGTGGTGAAATATATGTTCCTTTTTCATTTCTTCATAAATATTTTGAGGTAATACATCTTGCATCAGTTTTTTTTAAAGTAGATATAGCAATAGACAAAATTATTACAAAATAATGAAATAGTGCATAGTTACTTTTCATGAAGGTGACTTTTTATTAATGGTGGGGTAGATCAATGAATACTCTAATTGCTATGAGCCATATATATAAGAACATTCATGTGTTGCTAAATTTACCAATAGTTTAGTTTTACCTATCTGATGTTTCTATAAATGGCTTGTTTTAATTTGTTTTTAAGTCCACTTTATGCACAGAAAGGCTAATCGGGACTGGAAATTTGAAGTGAGATCCGAATCAATGTGCTGCTACCAGGCATTGAACCCGGGACCTCTTGAATACAAGGAGGCAACATTATCACTATGTCATTGGGGAGGCATATGTAAATAGCCTATAATTTAGTGTAAAATTGTGTTAGTTTGTTGTTATTCATATGCTAAAAAAGTTTCATTTCAAGCTGTATGTTATGATCATATTAAAAACTGAAACAAACTCTCAACACTTCCCTTGTTTTGTCCTCCAGATATTTTTAATTCACCTTGATACTTCATCAGTTGTAGAAGAGAAGGTTGAAACATGGTTAAAATACTTTAAAATGAGTTAAAAGGAACAAATACTTGATGTGTCGATAAGGTCACTGGATCAACCATTTCTTGCAACTACCTTGAAATGACGACAGCTTCAACCATTATGTGACATCTTGTTTATCAGAATCGTCTGCATCTCGTGTCACATTGATGATGTGTAATTTAATGTTTAAGATTTATTTGTGTAATCTTGCCAACATTTTTGTATGGCACCACCTTTGTTGCTTCTAGGATGAAACATATTGCCTTTTAGAAATAGAAAGCACTGAATGTGAACTTGATATTTTTTTTCAGTTATTTTGAAGTCACAGTTTTTCTGTTGGATTTACACACACAGTTTTCTTTTTTTGAAAAATCATAAAATGTAATGTGAAGATCCATAACAGATGAAACTGTTAGGGAACACAAACTGGGTTCTTGCAATTTTCCATGTTGATAGGGCATTCATTTTAGGGTCATTCCACATCATTCTAAAAAACTATTAACAATGTAAGTGAACAAAGTTCAACATTGGAAATTTTATTTCCAATGTGTTTGAATCTGGTTACAATTTTTATTTAGCCTTGTTCTGTGATTTTAGCATTTTCAGATGTTTATGAAAATTGCAGAAACTTCTGTTCTGTAATTCCAAATACACTCATGCTCATAAATTAACGATAATAGAGGTTTTGGTGCCCCACGATACAGCACTGAAACAAACTAGTTGTGGTAGCACAGACACATGTTGAACACACAAGAAAGACATCCACATACCCTGCTTAACCATGTTTATTGCAGAAAACTTGAGAAAAACCAAAGAGCGCACATATGATACAAAGCAAGGGAGATTGTAAAATGTTGTTCCACAGTTCTTTGAGCATGTGCACAGGTTTCAGTATGGAATGTGATGCCCATGCACATTGACACATGCAGTACAATGGCTTGGCATACTCTGGAGGGGGTTGTCGAGCAGCTGTTGGGGTATGGTCTCCCATTCTTGCACCAGTGCCTGTCGGAGCTCCTGAAGAGTCCCAGGAGGTGGAAGACGTGCTGCGACACGTCGGCCTAGAGCATCCCAAGCATGTTCGATTGGATTGAGGTCAGGGGAATAGGCAGGCCACTCCATTGGTATGATGTCTTTTGTTTGAAGGTATTCCTCTCGTGGTGTTGTCCACTGCTGTAGCGCCGAGACACGTTTCCAGTTTGTTGGAATCGTTGCCATAATCGTGAGATGACACTTTGTGGCACATGAAGCACCTGTGACACGACCTGCTGTCTTTGGCCCGCCTCTAGCCGTCCAAGTATCCTTCCCCTCATTACATCATCAATATGTGCTTGTTGAGCCATCTCACACACACACACACTCACCATTCGCACAACCGAACGCAACTGCACACTTCCTATAGGCACTGTACTCTGGTCAGCAGTTTCGCTCTTGTGAGTCATTTGTCTGCTTACAGTGCCACCACACACTGGATCAAGGTCATAGTCAACACAGGTTCTTTGGTACAGTACCCAGACATCATTTCAAGCTGCAACGTGCACATCAATTATTTCTTTGTACAAGATTCAGCATTATCCTTAATTTATGAGCATGAGTGTATAATGATTCAAAAAAGGTTACTTCAGATATAACCCCTCTTTTTTTTTGTTTAGGAACACTTTTCCTCCAAGATTAGCTATTTTCATGATATACTACAATGAATTCAATAGTTTTTTCATAATTTCTTGCTTTTGTCCTACAAACCATGATTAGGATTAAACACCTACACCATATATTGTTATGTTTAAGGGGCCAGGTAAGCCCGAAAATCATTAAATATATGAGGTGCTTTGGCTCTTTTTCTTCTGTAAGCTCCCCCCCCCCAAATAATAAAATTAAAAGTTCGATGCACCTCATATGTTTAATGATTTTCAGACTTACCTGACACAGCAACAGTAAACTTAAGAAATATGGTTAAGGTCTTTGGCCCCTTTGTGGTTATTTTGTGTCCCATTGGTGAGAAGATGCTAGGGGTTTCGGGTTTGAATCCCGACCTGGTCATGAGTGTTCTTTGTGAGTGACCCTTCATTAATTTCATCATATCACCACTCACCCTCATCTTCAGAATTAGCCAATAGTGGTAGAAGTGTGAAGTAAAATAAACCAAATGAATCAACCAAAGATGAGATGTTATGAAAATAATATGCATCAGATTTGTTTGAGTATAGCATGGAAACTACTAATCTGGGAGAAGAAGTGTCCATGAATAAAATGAAAGAGCATATGAGCGAATCATTACATTTGAGATTACGGAGCAGAAAATTCTGCAATTTTCACAAACATCAGAAAATGCTAAAATTACTGCACGCAGCTAATCAACAGTGGCCACCATACAGCCTGAAAAATATTTTCAGTGTCAGTTTTGAACACTTAAAGGATGTAGAAATAAATGGGTAAATTATTAACGTTTTTCAAAATGGTGAAGCAACAATGATTGGCTGAAGTGGTACGAAATAGCCCTTTATGAACTTGGATTTCTTCATTTTAATCATATCATTACTTATGTGGTATACTTTAATATGTTTTCTACATTTCAGTGCTTCAAGTGTGCATCTTGTAATGAGCTACATTGGTTATACATTTGAACAATACTGAACAGTTTTGGTATTCTGTTGAATTCTTATATTTGTCAGCATCTTCAGTAGTTCTTACTGGATAAGTGTTTTATTTTGCTCTGTAAAAATATCAAAGTTTCAGTGTAATATTTATTTTTTTACAACTTCTTTAGGTGTTTGGAAAGTTGGCTACATATGATGGGTATGAAAGATTTGAGTGGTCACATAGTTACTCCAAGGTGTACTATCCGAAAGGCAAATATGATCCAAAAGGAGTGTTTATGTATTTTGAGAACTATAATGTGGAAGTGCGTGATAGGGTCAAGTGTGTAAGTGCAACAGAAGGTTAGTATTGAATTTATCGTAATGGTACTTTTAAAGATTCTCATAAATATATATCTTAACATATGCTATTAAACAAATGCATTTACTATTTGTATGAACAAGTTTTAATAGGTTGAATTTTTCTGTCAAGGGTGTGGATTTTTTGTGTGCATGTGTGTGTTGACTAGCTTTGTAATCATGCATAGCAATTATTTTTGTTTGAGAGAGTATGACCGCCTACCTATTCTCGTAGCACTTCTGGCAACTGGAGAATCGCAGGGGACCAACTTCCTTACTTGGATTTTTACCTTTCAGGCTTAAACCACATACGCTAACTCATGAAAAATGTCAAAAAACAAGTCTGGTGTTAGTAATTCAGATTTTTATTAATTTTTACATGCAAACATGCTTGAAATTTGTTAGAAAACAATCCGATTAACATGCATCGCACAAACTTACAACCCCGGCTTCCATTCAACCAAGCCACAGAATCTCTCCACCCTCCTATTCCTCTATTTTATACAATGCGATTGCCAATATGACTTTTCTTTGCAGCGCTGTCAAAGTTATAATTTGTACAGCGTGATTGCCATTGTAGTTTTTTACACATTGCTGGCAAAGTTGTAATTTGTACAGCGTGATTATTTTTATATACAACATTTTCAACTAGAGAACTTATGATCTGTCATAAATTCCCCGGGGTTGGGAAATTTGACTTTCTTACTGAGAATCAAGAAGAAATGTCAAATACTTCATGCATTACTAAAATTATGACATTGTCTACATGCAAGAAGTTAGTTACAAAACAAACACCACATAAACAAAGATATAACATGTAAGATTATGACAAAATATCAGATTCATATATTAAATAACTTAACATGCATAAACACAAAACAGAATACACATATGTACAGTTTGTATGCATAATCGCAGAACCAAATTTGTACAATTTTCAAGAATAAACACAAAACAACACACGTGCAGTTTACATGCATCAGTAAAAAAAAAGAAAACACATCATGTACAATTTGCATGCAGAGATAAAATCATAACATATGCATCTCGCATACATAAATTAGCATGCATACATTCATAACATGCAATAGACAACATGTATGCACAAACTCCACATATCACAAATATGGTACCACTATAATTTACAATTTCTTATCATGCTCTTAATAAATATCGTTAGACAGCATCATGCAACTGCTCCAAACCTAACTCATGAAGTTGCAAATCGTTACGCATGCTTAAAAGTTTGTTTATCCAAAGTTTTTGTTTGTCCAATGAACAATGCCAAGCTTTGATATTTTTTACGGAAATATTTGTAATGTCTTTTCCAGTGTTGCAGCATATGGCTTTCACTGTGTTATCATCATGAATTTGCATACAAACAAAAGGACCTTGGTATAAATTACAATATTTTTTTATAATGCAAGTGATAGTGTCACTTTGAGGATGCAGTTTTATGAAGATCAGATCGCCTTGCTTTACTGGATTTTTTGTTGCTTGTTTTTCATGCTGTTTTATAATATGTTTTTGTCTCTTATTGAAACTACATGTTTCTGCCATAAGCAGCTTATTTTTCCACATCTCTACATCAGGAATGCGATCCGTTAGTACTTTTTTACAGATATTTTGAGGTTCAATATTTAGCCTGAGTTCTATAGGAGCATAACCTGTACTGGAACAAATTGAATTATTTAACAGATGTAAAATGGCAGCAACATGGCTAGACCATTGCTTATGTTTACCATTGCAAAATATACGCATCAATCTATTTATTTCCTGGTGATATCTCTCCACTAAGTTAGCACTTGGATGATAACTGGGTATGTAAAAAAATTTTACATTGAGAGCATGCATACCTTTTGTAAAATGTTCTGCACGAAATTGTGGACCATTGTCACATATAATGATTGTTGGTATTCCCAAATGGATGAAGTAAGAATGTGTTAGTTTTCTAGTTACGATGGAAGCTGTACTATTGCCAATAGGATATGCCACAAGATAACGGCTAGCAGAATCTAATACTGTTAGTAAATATTTTTCACCTTTGGAGGAACGTATGAATGGACCTTGTAAATCAATAAATAATATTTCACCTGGTTTTGAGGGTTTGTGCATGATTTCCAGATACTTAGGAGGATGTTTATCTGGTTTATTTTTCATGCAAATTTCACAATCAGTGATGTAAGACTTTGTGTCTCTTTTCATATGAGGCCAGTAAAATATTTGGTAAATTTTACCGAGTGTCTTGTCTGTACCAAAATGACCACCTTGATCATGATACTTGTGCAGTACAAGATTTACTAATGATTGAGGCACGCATATTCTTATCCGGTTTGGATTGTGAAAATCTTTGATTGTAAGTAGATCATTGTGAATAAGGTATATATTTTTCCAGTTTCGATGTTTGCTCTGTTGTGAACTTTCACAACCAGCGAGAACAGATTTAACACCACTGCAATACGGATCACTGTTTTGTTCATTAACAAAATTGTTTTTATCACATATTAATGACTCATCAAGATACTCAAAGTTATTCATGAATATGAGTTCATTATTATGGTCATTAAAAGATCGGCTCAACAGGTCTGCCAAGAGGTTTTCTTTACCTCTACAATACTCAACATGGAATGAGTACTGTTGTATTTGAATAAACCATCTAGTCAGCCTATTGTTCCAAGTGTGTGCAGATTCTAGCCACGTGAGGGATTTATGATCTGTGATAACAGTAAATTTTCTACCTAACAACAGTGATTTAAATTTGTCCAGTGTAAAGAGTATTGCTAACACTTCTACTTCAGTGGACGTATATGATTTCTCAAAAGGTTTCAAAATCCTTGACACGAATCCAATCGGACGCATGTTGTTGTCTACCAGTTGAAAACAATATCCTGCAATGCCTATATTTGATCCATCAGTTTGAACAAAGAATGGTTTGTTCAAATCTGGATGGTAAAGCATTGTTTCTGCAATAATGGACTGTTTCAACAACTCAAAGGAGCATTGTGCACTTTCATCCCATTCCCACTTTTTGCCTTTTTTCAATAACTGGTACAAGGGATGTGCCATGATGGCATAATCTTTAACATATTTTGATAGCCAATTGAAACTTCCCAAGACTTTCTGCAGTTGCTTGATATTGCAAGGGACAGGTAAGTCTTTTATGGCTTGAACATACTTGGGAGATTTCTCATAACCCTGTGCACTGATAGAATGCCCTAAAAATTCCACCTTGACTTGACAAAACCTACATTTGTCCAGTCTCAGTGTCATGTTGGCATCTTGTAACTTGTCAAAAATAAGTCTTAAGTGAAAAAGATGTTGTTCGAAAGACGTGCTTTTGACAATTACGTCGTCTACATAACATACTGTAAAAGATTCCGTACCTTCCAAGGTTCGTGTCAGAGCATTAATGAAAGCAGACGTTCCATTGATTGATCCGAACACTACCCTTGTGAACTGGTAAAGTTTTCCCTGAAAACTGAAAGCAGTATACTTTCTTGCTTTGGGGTGTAAGGGGACCTGCCAGAAAGCATTAACCAAATCTAGGGAGGACAAACATTGACATCCATGGAAACTCATTAAGAGTTCATTTATGTTCATAGGATGTAATTGCTCAAGCTTGACATGTTTGTTGATATTTCTTTGATCTAAGCAGAGACGAATACCTCCTCCGGGCTTGACTACAACTAGGAGAGGACATAGGTACTCTGATTCAGAATATTCAATAATGCCTAAGTTGAACATTTGTTCTATTTGCCTGCCAACTTCATCCCTATATGCTAATGGTATTGGATAGTTTTTGTTAACTATTGGTGTGGAAGTATCCAGTTCTATTGTGTGTGTATACTTGTTACAGAGACCTGGTAATTCAGAAAACAATGTTTTATATTGTTTTAACAACTGAACTAAAGCTATCCTTTGTGACTCATTTAAATGTTCACACTCTTTAACCCTTCTCCACAAGTCTTCATCAGAAGGATGAGAGGATGACCGTGGGGATATGTTAGATACAGAAGGTCTGAAATCTAACTCTTCTTCCGGACAACTTTCATTTGAAACAGCGATAAATTTGGAGAATTTGCTTCCTTCGCTCGATTCCAAGAGTAAGCCTCGCTGGACAAAGTCTAAAGTACTATCAATATTGTATAGGACATCTAAACCGAGAATAATGTCTACTTTTAAATGTCTGACTACCAGGAATTTAATGTAAAAGGAAAGTCCACAAATTTCAACGTTCAAATGAGTGGAACCTATTAGTTTGTCTTTCCTTTTCCCTGTATAATCAACTAATTTAATTCCCGTAACTGGCAATAGCCGTGGTTTAGAAGCCTGAGTACAAATAGACTTCCACAGGGTTTCCGAGAGAACACTGACCTCAGCGCCACTATCGAGTAAAGAAGTATATTCCTTATTGTTTATTCTTACTTTTATGTGAGCAGAAGGTTTACGCTTGCTATTAGTATTTATGGGTTGCTTACAATTTTTGACTTCTGCACTGCAATCTATTTCATCACATTCACTTAAGTTTATAAAATGAATAGCAGGATTTATCGCATCACTCACATCACCTGCTTTTTGACATGAGCTCGTAACTAGTTTAACGAGTTAAACTGGTGTATGTCTGCCTGGACTGTGATTTCATTTTGATTGACATCATTGAACAGACCTTTTTGTTTCAAGAAATCAAAAACTACATTCATCCCAGACTTTGACCAATGAATTAAATCAATTCGGCCATTCCTTGGATTTCCCAAGTGTTTTTCAAATAGATCCAATTTTATACTGGAATCTGCATTCAAAAACAGATGACTAATATTCACTACAATGAGATTCTCATCATTCCCCAACTCCATTAGAAAATTATTCCACTGACTCCACTTATTCCACAAATCAGGATTGTCAGCAGTTAATAACTTTGGGATTGGTGGTAATGTGAGTAATATTAACTGATTCGTTAAAGGTAATAACTTGTGTATTAAACCTTTGAGGTCACTTTTCATTTTGTGTAGCTCTGTATATCTCAAAAAATCATTGGTGCCAATAAGCAACATCACTTTTTTACCAACTTTGGTATCTGGACAGATTTTTTGAGATAGGTTGGAAATAGTTTGGCCGCTAGTACATAACCCTATGTTCCGTTTACCTAGTGAATCATATGAAACAGTGTAGTTTGCCAAGGTTTCTGCTACGCGGATCATCATGGAATCACCTAGCAAATGAACATTATTGTACAAGGGTTCAATGACCTGTGCTTCGGTATTTGTTTTGACTGAATTGTAAAATTTTTTGTGTGTGTGATTAAGATTACTAGAGTTGGGTTGTTGCAAAGGAGGATTAGCAGGTACACTCATGACACCTCCCTCTCGACATGAGCGACTTACTCGTTTCCCGAAAAAGTAGACTTATTAGAATTGGTGATTACATTTCTTTTCGAGTTACGCTGTGTGCTGGAATGATCAGCAACCTCGCACTTGAGTTTGTCACCTCTGTCTTTAGACTGATCGGTACATTTAGTTTGAATAACTGCTAAGTTTCTATTATTATCAAAGTTTTTAGTTCTACTGTTAAATACTGCCTGTGGCCTTTCACGTAATGAAGTTTTGCTAAGGGCTTCGGAATTTTCTATTACCGTGATGGCTTCACTCAGCTCGGTAACAGGTTTCATTATGAAAATTTCCTTAATTTTGAAAGGCATCAAAGTAGCAATTTGAGCTAGCCTTTGTGCTTCGTCAGTGTTAGGTTGAACAATCTGCAAAATTTTCCATTGGTCCATGAAAAATGTTAGCAGTGACCCATGAACAGACTTTTGATACTGGGAATTCAAGATTTTGGTGAGCATCGTTGTTTTCCAATTAGAATTTTGATAATGATTCAGAAACTGAATTTTGAAAGATTGGTAATCTGAAAATTTTTGCTTTGAGATCTTGTACCATTGCTTAGCATCTTTTGTTAGCAGCGTTGGTACATAAGTCATAAAATCTGTTTCTGCTATTTGAAATAACTCGAAATTCTCTTCGACATCATCTAAGAATTCAGATGGGATTAGTTCACTAGAAACTCCAGAGAATTTCGGAAACCTATTTAATTGATCTGACTTCAAGAAATTTATTTTAGTAACATGTGAGGAAACTTGATTTTCTTTGCACCTAGAAACACTCTTACTTGTTCCATTAGGGAAAAGTGTTGTTACACTATCATTATTATTCACATTTACTAAGGGAGACTTTTTCCTAGACCTATTCTTTTTTCTACTCTTAAGCCCAGATGAATGACAGCTAATTGTGCTGGGTGAACTATCTGAGTCACTTTCCCGAAACCTGTGTAGCATGGTAGTAGTTGAATTCTGTAGAACTTTAACTTGTTGAGCTACACCTGACAAAACGGGCAACACTGTATTGTTCACAATACCCACTAAATGTTCTACCTCATGGGAAACATTACCATTTTGTAATTCACTAGTTTCGATGGGAATATTTTCACTTGTGTGGGATTTACCAGCAATAAAATTAAACCATTCTTCAGCTTCTGATGGCTCTTCAGTAGATTCCTGGTGATCTACAGGTGAAAATGCAGACTTCTTTTTGACAGACTCTGGTACTTGTACTTGACGATGACACCATACAGTCTTGGCTTGATTGTTTTCTATTCTTTCTTCCAGTTCAAAAAGTTTGTTTTTCACAACCACCAGTTCCTGACACAATTCATCCTTTTCTTCTATCAATTTTCTCACTTCCATGTCAACTTTCTGGGTTTCACTCCTAACCTTCTCATTCCTAGAAATGCATTCTTGCCTGTATAGGGACACATCTTTCTGCATGACATTCAGTCGGATGTTCAGATCAGCTCTTATATTTTTTTCTAGATTCTTTAGATCACTCTTAAATTCTGCTTTCACTTGTCCTAACTCCTGTTTAAGTTCCTCTTGTGACTTCGAGATAGCTCGTAATTCAGCCAATATTTGCTCCATATTTCTTATTTTTCACGTAAAACCACTTAAATTCACTTTGCACCAAACAAGAACTAGTTGAACACTATCACAATCGTGGAATCACATATTTCGTTTTTGCAAACTAGTTGCGATGATAATGTAAAATATTTCACATTATAATCTTTAGACGAATAATCTTTGAGACAGCGTACTGAGTCTCATAAAATCTTTTATGACCGCCTACCTATTCTCGTAGCACTTCTGGCAACTGGAGAATCGCAGGGGACCAACTTCCTTACTTGGATTTTTACCTTTCAGGCTTAAACCACATACGCTAACTCATGAAAAATGTCAAAAAACAAGTCTGGTGTTAGTAATTCAGATTTTTATTAATTTTTACATGCAAACATGCTTGAAATTTGTTAGAAAACAATCCGATTAACATGCATCGCACAAACTTACAACCCCGGCTTCCATTCAACCAAGCCACAGAATCTCTCCACCCTCCTATTCCTCTATTTTATACAATGCGATTGCCAATATGACTTTTCTTTGCAGCGCTGTCAAAGTTATAATTTGTACAGCGTGATTGCCATTGTAGTTTTTTACACATTGCTGGCAAAGTTGTAATTTGTACAGCGTGATTATTTTTATATACAACATTTTCAACTAGAGAACTTATGATCTGTCATAAGAGCTCCAGAAAACTATGATAAAACGTCACTCTTAAGATGTAAAAAATCACTTTCAGGTTCAAATTATTTTATTATTTTGCAATTTTTCAACTTGTTTGAAAAAGGTAGCAGAAGTGAGTGCTTTTAATTAGCTGCTTGTCCTCTTGGGAATATTTATTTATTTCATATTTGTATACATGGTGAAGTTAAGGCTTTAATTAATACATTTTCTTCCACTTAACCATCTACTTTGACATACTGCAAGTGTTGTGAAGTTATTACAATTTACATTCTTTCTGCTTATTTTTTTTCTTAATATCATTTCCTTGAGCTTCAAAAGTGAAAACTAGTAAAATTTTAATGATTGAATTGAAGGTAGAGTCAGCATGAGTATTGTCTTGGGGATAGGGGAGAGTCATTTTAATGTAACTTTAAATGCAAAGAAAAATTACATATTTGAGTTAAAAGAGTATTTATTTGTTAACTGGGTAGGACCATGGAAGGGACGGAGTTGTTCTGGAGTTTTCGCTGGTCTGAAATTTTACCTTCAGATTCATACATTGAAAAAAAAAATTCGAAAATTAGCACAATAAAAAATTCTGACAATTTTGAAATATGATTTTTTTTTTCAAAATTGTTAAATCACAACTCGTAAAAATTGTGTATTAACATAACTCAACCATGTATGAATGTAAATTTTATCCTATTTCTCACATAGTCTTATTTGCATGAAAAACAACTATTCCAAGGGAAAATATGCCAAAATACATTTTAATGGTGACTCAATTGAAACACTATGATGATATGATCTCGCCTTGAAGTGCATTTGCAATAAAGTTACGATGAAGTGGAATATGCACTTGTGTTTCCCATGAAATTCTGGTCCATTTTGATGTTATGTGATCAGACTTTGATTCCAAGATGGCGACCATCTTGGTAGCATGGCCTGGGTGGTTTTACCCCTCACCCACATCATGTTTTGCAACATGTTATTTGTTTGTATTAGCTTGTCTGTCTTTCAAAGAGGTGGTTCCAAATTATTAGCCCACGCAGTATGCAAATGTATGTTAATATTAGCATAAATTTTATACATAAGCCATCAAAACCCCACAACCTTTTTTTTCTTCATAATATGTTAGAGCATACTTAGACGATTAATGAAACACAATTACAGACAAGTTCGAAGGACCGCCTATGGCTAAAATATTAATTTTTGCAACAATGTGAAAAACACAAGTCTTCAGACATTTTTTATTTGACTGCACACTTTGATTGGCTTATAGAAAATAAAATTTCATGGTTGCATGCTGAAATATAATTATTTTATTACTGTACTACACCCCTGCAATGAAAAGTCAGGAGCAGCATGTGTAACCAAATTCTGAAAACTTTGACCTCCTGTAACTAAAAGTATAAGGCCAAGAAAAAATTGATAGGTTTCTTACCTAGTTCAAAGCTACAAGAATACAAAATTCATATAAATCTGTGTTGGTGCATGACATGGCCTGGGCCAATTGACATGGAATGACCTGATGAGTTACTAAATATATATTTTCCATGTTTTAGGCGTACCTATATCTACACAATGGGAGAGCCAAGGATATTATTACCCCACTCAGGTAGCTCAGTTTGGGTTGTCCCACTACAGCAAGAACCTAACTGAACCAGAACCAAGGAAGAAGATCCTCGAAGATGGAGAGAAAGAAACAGCCCCCTGGGATGTACCAAGTGGGGCATCACTTTCTCGTCCTGTGGACAAGGAAACCAACAGTCGTGTGCTCAAATTTGTTAATACAGGTAAGGCTTTACAGTGAAACAATGGTTGTGTATTTTTGATGGGCTTCCGACTTAATATCTTATGAAGCAGGATATGTAATGTGTAACAAGTTTTAATAAGACCAGCTATTCTCATTATTAATCTACCACCATTCTAATACGTGACCAAGCATAAGAAGCATATGATGTAAAATTATGTGGTAAACAAACAGAGCTAAATGTGTTTATGTTTTTAAAATAAATATGTGGTAGTTACGTTAATTATGTGTTGCCATAAGAGCTAATGATTGTGTAGATTTTGTAATTTGTTCCTCCACTTTTACATAGATTAAATTCATGTTTGTTCTTGGTAACTTAATGTAATGCTGATGATAACCTGTGACACAACAGCCCATGACGGCCAGGCTCTACCTACCGATTACTGGCCTCACTCTCACCTGTTGAGGAGATCTTGGGATAGATGGTGCGTGGCCACCAGTTCCATACGCAGGTCGAAATCTCAGTAGAAAAGTTAATATGCTCTCCCCCTACCCCCCCCCAATTGTCCCCGTTGTATTCCTCTTTTCCTGCAACCCATCGTTTTCTTCATAACTGCATCTACTACGAGCAGTACTACAATGGGGACTCAAAGATAGACTAGATGATTTAGATTTTGCGGATGACATCTGCTTATTAGCATAAAGACTTAGCGACATGAAGCAGAAACTAAAAAGACTATAGGAGGAAGTGAAGATAGCAAGACTCACTATTAATGTGAACAAGACTAAAGAAATGAGAGTCAATGCAAGAGGAAAAGAAAAATTGAATGTTTGTCATGAGCTGGTTGAACAAGTTGAGTCCTTTACATACTTAGGAAGTGACATAATAAAAGAAGGAGGTTCAAATGAAGACATACAAAATAGAATTGAGAAAGCCAATGTGGCATTTATACAACTGTATCCTATTTGGAAAGCCTGCAGTATTTGTAGAAAGACAAAAATAAGGATTTTCAATACAAATGTAAAATGAGTTTTACTGTATGCTTGCGAAACATAAAAAACCACACAAGTTGACACAAAAAGGATACAAACCTTTATTAATTGCTGTCTTGGGCATATCCTCAACATAAAATGGCCAGAAATAATATGAAATGGAGAACTATGGAAACTAAACAACAGCCAATTGCAACCCAAATAAAAAGAAGAAAATGGAGTTGGTTAGGACACACCCTACGAAAACCAACTGGCGCAATAGAGAAAGCAGCTTTAAACTGGAACCCCCAAGGAGCCCGAGAAATAGGATGTCCAAAGAAAACATGGAAGAGAACAATAGAAGAAGAAGCATCAGAGAAAGGAAAAACATGGAGAGAGGTCAAGGAGTTGACACGTCACAGAGCCAAATGGAGGCATTTCACTGAAGCCCGATGCTCCTGATGGAGCAAAAGGAATTAAGTAAAGTCCTGGTAGTTTTTTTGAACTCTTGTCAATTGTTACATTTTGATGCATTGTACTAAGTAACACAACATTTTTCTTTACTTTCCCTTGATAGGATGTCAAAGTGGTATCCCCTGATTTCTAGAGAACTGTGTTGTACAAAGGACCCGCACTAAGTTTTGCAGATCCAGGAACTTCCCTTCGAATTTTCTTTATAGTTCCAACGATGCTGGTGCCCTTCTTCAAGTCCTCATACAAGTTCTTCGAAGTGAAGAAATTGTCGGTAGTAATATTTATCCCCTTTATTCATGAAGTGTTGTACCATCTTCATGACTACATGTTCTGCCAAAGATTTATTCAATGGTCGATCATTGTCCTTGCCCAAGTAAGGGAAACCATTTACCATGTACTTGGATTTAGCGTCTGCGGCAAGCCAAAATTTTATTCCAAACTTGTCGGGCTTGTTGCTCATATATTGAATAAATGGGCAGCAAGCTTTGCAAGCTGCTCATCTGTTGTGACATTTTCACTAGGATCATAACATTCAATTGAATTTGCGACGAATGGATTCCACATTGGAGAAGCTGCAGCAAAACGATCTGTTACGAGTCTCTGTTGATAGGTACTTCTATCGTCAAAACGAGGAAACTTCAAAATTTCAATAAGAATATCCCTGGGCATTGTATTAGAAAAAAATGGTGGTCCCCACGTTTTTGACCACAATGTTTTCACAGGAAAACTTTTTGCACCATAAACACCTCGCACGTACATGAGCACAATCACTGCTTCTAAGGCTTCATTTTCTAAAATCCAGTCGACAGTCTGAAGATCTTCACATGTCCTACGTTCGGTTTTGATCTATAAGAATACTCCACGAACTCGCATAACATCCTTTCACTATGTGTCTCTTTGCATGCACTGTAGGTCCAGAATTATTTCGCAGGATGTTTTGTGAACCTCTCCTACCAGGACCATCTTCAGGTGAAATGATAGACCACGTAGTCCCATCAGGAGACTTTTTTATTGTGCCCACCATGGGTAAGACTGGTAATGGGAAGCAAATCTGCAAACGACCTCGGCTTTGACCTCGTCCTCTCCCTCGCCTACATGAAGTTGAGCATGACGGGTTTAGAAAATGAAAGAATATAATTTTGAATGTTACATGTGAAAAATGAAGTGTGCATGTATTATAATTACATTATATTATACTATATATATACATCACATTTTAGACTTCCGATGGAGGGGTACATATTGGCTTTGTAAAGAAAGGATTCAGAAAGTGTGATATGACACAAAGTAAATATATGAATATTTTGTTACATTCAGATCACGAAAACTATATTGTATATATTCCATTTATGCATTTGGTTGGATATATTGTATTTGTAAAACCATTTTCTAACCATTTGTATTATATACCTTTCCTTTGGCGGGAATTTTTGAAAAAAATAATTTTCGTGTTTATCATAAAAAATTAGAATTATAAGAAAACTCACCTGAAAAGGATGAATCATCAGTCTGCCGACCCTGTCTTTTGTTGATGTCATGTTGCACATCTTCATCCGAAGAAGAATCTGTTGACAAATTCGTAGGTGGTAGGTAATCAGTACGTATTCCTGCACTGATAATATCTTCCCTCAGCTCATCATCTTCATCATAAATATTGTCCTCTTATTCGACATCTGACAGTTCAAGGAGGTAATGAGCTATATCATGATCCTGTAAACCTCTCTCCTGCAACATACTGCACACGCAACTAAGGCAAATACAAGAAATGGATATAGATTACCAATGCTTTACTCTAAACTTGAAAGTAAGTCTATTCGACAAACAACAATAACCAAAATGAAACAAAGTTCATGTGCGCTGTGATCCCGCTATTGTATAAAGACGGCTGTGCATAAAAAACGCACCTGTCAAAATGACAGGTGATCGTACTTAAAAGTAGTAGTCTATTGTAGTATACTTCAGGAATGACATTTATGTTCAAATTTTTCTGAAAGTGTACAGGTCGAATAAATATTAAAAGTCACAAAACATGGAAGCCGTAAAGAAAATTTAACATTGTCAAAATTAATAATAATAGTCACCCGTCAAAATGACGGAACCGTCCTAGTGTTAAACTATAAATTGTACTAGAAAAAATATTAACATTATTTTCTAAAATCAATCAATTAATTTTCAAATGTTTAATTGAATAATACATTTTCTGATGTTTAGGAAACCTCTCTGTTCTAGGTAGCATTATCTGTTAGTTGACACAGTTGTACTTTTCACTAAACAATACTTTTTTTCAGAAATGGCTTGTTTTTTTTTAATAACATCATAAAATTCACAACATGAAAGTTCTGAATTAATTTTAATATTCAGCAGATGTTTAACAGTGGATACTAGAAGTCTACCTCTTTCTGCAGCTAGATGTGATATACTTGGATATTTCAAAAGCCTTTGACAAAATAAACTATGCTCTTCTTATTCACAAATTACGAACTAGATTTAACATACATGCCAAATTTCTCTCCTTAATTCAGGATTATCTACACTCACGGACAACAGCATGTCACCCTTTCGGTCGCCTCTTCTGATTTTCTTCCTGTCTTGTCTGGGGTGCCACAAGGGAACATCTTGGGCCCTCTCTTGTTCATCCTATACATGGACGATCTCCCTCAAAGACTTTCGTCACTTCCTGTCAATATACTCATGTTTGCTGACGACTGTAAACTTTTCAAAGAAATCTCAACCACACAAAATGCTGTAATTCTCCAGAATTGTCACATGGTGTAAGCAGTGGAATCTACAACTTAACCCGCAGAAATGTTCCTCCGTCACAGTCTCTCTAAAAAAGAACAAAATACATTCTCATTATGTTCTTGAAAACAATAATATTGCTACAATTGCGACCCAAAAAGATCTAGGTGTTATCATAGATGAAAAACTGAACTTTAAGGAACACATCGCAGCTACAACTAAAAGTGCAGTGTGCCTCTTAGGCCTCCTCTACAGAGTCACTGAAATTGATACTCCAACTTCTCTTCGCCTGTTTTTCAAGTCATTCATTTCTCCGATTCTCGAATACTGCTCTCCAGTCTGGGCCATGGCTTCCAATACAAATATCTCTAGCATGGATTCCATCCTCAGCTTATTTACCGCCATTGTTCGTCATAGAATTCCTTCTCTGCGGCATCTTCAGAAACCTGACATCCTGACTACTTTGAACATTCAGTTACTGCAGACCCGACGTGATATGGCCGATATGAAATTTTTCTATAATATCATCAATGGAAAATTAAGATCTGAATTTCTGCTTACAGAATTCAACTTCAGAGTTCCCTCTCGATCGACCCGAAACACTGAATTGTTCCCCAACTCTACCGCTAGGTTTTCCCTTATACAGCGCTCTCTGATTCATAGGCTGCCACAGTTCTATAATAAACTACCTACAAACATCGACATTTTTGCCCCCGATCTTCTCTAAGAATGAATATGTAAATCTTTTTTTTGTTTCCTTGTTTATGTCTTATCTGTTTATATGTATCCCTTTTTGTTTTTACCTAAAACCATCTTGACTTGTTCTTGTTGATTTATTAGAATTTTCAGTGTAAAATGGCCTTACAAGTGCTGTATCTGAAATTTGAATAAATAAATAAATATTCCCCATAATTGAATTGGAGCAGATGTTCTAGGCAAAGACATAGCAAAATCAACCATTTTAGAAATGTTGGTATATGAAATATCAGTCTTTTGAAATGCATTAAAAATTGCTTGCCACTTCTCTTCAATAGTATGTGGGGCTTTTTCAAAACTTGAAGCACAACCTACCTTTTGGTTTTAAATTACCTTCTTCAACAATATACGATCATCAATTAGGTTATCAATATTTATGGCATCTTTTACAACTGCATTAATAACTTGTGCACTCTCTTGTAAATCAGACCAAGCAATTTCAGTTTATAAATGTATCTATCCACTGAAACGTACTAACTTTATCAAAACTGTTTCTCCACAACTCTAAGTATTGGATACTAGAATTATGAAAATTGTCTGCGCTTGAGAAGATTTTTTGTTCCTGAACATCATTATTTTCTTTTAAGAGTGCATAGCAATTCTTTGACACAAGATGGTATAAATTTGATTGATCCTTGCCAGTCATAAATTCTGGTCTTGAATATTCAATACAGGTAGCTATTTTCATGTTCAGATTCTCAAAATGACGGACATTTTGCAATCCCGAACAGCACTAAAAAAACCAGGACTGTCCGGGCTAATCCCGGATGTATGGTAAGCCCAATAATATCGTCACTCATCTACATCATCACAATTAGCCAAAAGTGGCAGAAAAGTAATGCTAATTAACAAAAAATAAAAAAAAAAAGTTCTTACAGTTCGTCCCAAGTTTGATTCCTTGTGGGAATCATAATTTTAGTGTTCACCCAGTATCATGAGGACAACTGGGGAACTTGTAGAAAGCAATGATAGCTGTTACAGGACTCGAGTAAGGGATGATAAAGATAGCAGCGATGGTACTCGATGCACTGACTCGCATCACACAATAAAAAGCTGTGTCCTTCAAAGGGCTGTTGTGCACAGAAGAATATGTGAATTCATAGTATGTGAACCATTTTCTGAATACAATCATGGCACTGTGTTAATCAGAAGTGGAGATACTTTTTACATGTTTTTAGTAACTTATATATTTTGTCTTTGCAGAAACATTGTTGGATTCTGGTATCACATTAAAGCTGGACCATGTGCTAGACTTTGTTCTTAGTTTAAACTTAAAAATGCTAGGAAATGGTAGCTTCACTGTTACTCTCCAAAGCCGGGAAAAGAAAGAAGTCTTCCATCTCCATTACCTGTGTTATGAACTTCTCATCGCAGCAGAGGTAATAAAATAGAACATAGAAGTAAACACGTTATGTATTCCGATTCAAGCAACTAGTTGTCAATTCAAGCATTATTCTTAATTGGGAAAAGAGAGACGCGGTAGTATATAAATACGGAGAAACTAGTACTCACCTGCTTGGCAAGCAACAGTACAGCAAGTTCCAACGAGGATGGTGGCAGTGGCTACTGAAATTAATCTCAAGGATGATGTTATTAATGTTTACTATTACAGCAGTCAATATCTCAAATTAGAGCAGAGTGAAATATAAGGCAAGAAACTGATTTACTACTTGAAATGTATTTGCTGATATTTATAATGAACATGACTGCACATTGAAGGAAGGGTTTGAGTTGATTTCAAGTGCTTTAGCGATGAACTTCAGGAAAACTTTAATTGTACAAAGTACCATTTAATTTTTTGTTCTTTACACTTTTTAATTGATACGAATTTTTGGTGTATGCTTGTGTATAGTTTTTTATTTCAAGTTCTCTCAAGATTTTTTCTGAAACTTCAATATGAGACACATGGATCCTTCTCCTATTGCAGGTTTTATCAATTTTTATTTTTTCATTTGTACCCTTTTTAAGAAACTTAACTTAGTTTCACGTTGGATATGACACTGACATATAAATTTTTTGGTAGTATTAACTTTTGTTCTTCTCTTTCTGTTAATGATAAAACAGATTATGTATAAAAATTATAGTGCAAAAAAATATTTTTGTTGGAAACATGTAATGTTTATTAGTATAATTTCAACATTAGGTGTAAAATTAACTAAGATGGTAGTCACAACCTGCACTTTATTTTGGTTATCCAGATTTTCAGATCAACCTCAAGGTTAAGACAGTTTTTTTTATCAAGTGTTATTCATTAACTTTCCATCCCTGGGGAAGGATCAAGATTGATTCAAATGTTTGTGCATCCAAAATACTTGCTCAACTTTTTTAAGATGAGCTGTAAAGTTTTTTTTCTTACTCTGTAAATGTGTTCTTTTTTCTAGGAGGGAAATGTATATCATGGAATGGGATGTCAAAATCAATGGAAGCGCCTAACTAGAGATCTTGTAGTTGATCTGCAGAAGGGATTCATGTACCAAAACAAGAAAAGGAAAATATCTCGTTCAAAGTTGAAAATAATCGGAATCACCCTGCACGGTACTGGGTTCTTGGACAATCTCACGCTTTCCTCTAGTGATCACATGGCTCAATTTTACGATGCGGCTCACTGGTTTGTAGAGCACCAGGATGCCAACGGAGGATGGCCCAATCCTGTGAAGAGACGTGTGGCAGCCGGCATGATGGAATTAGAACCTGGCTGGTATTCCGCTATGGGGCAAGGTCACGCCATATCTGTGCTTGCTCGAGCTTACCATCATTCCGGAGACGTAAGGTACCTAAAGTCTGCCATCAGGGGACTTCAACCCTTTCATGTTTTGAGTCAGGATCATGGTGTTTTGGCCCTCTTCATGGATAAATATAAGTGGTATGAAGAATATCCCACCCAACCAAGTTCGTTTGTTCTTAATGGGTTCATATATTCACTCCTTGGGTTGTACGATCTGAGAACCATCGCTCCCAGCGAACATGGTAAAGAAGCTGAGGTTTTGTTTAATGAAGGGATGGTTTCACTCAAAAAGCTTCTATTGTTGTATGACATAGGTTCGGGAACCGTATACGATCTCAGGCATTTCACACTTGGATTGGCTCCCAACATAGCACGATGGGATTACCATGCCACGCACATCAACCAGCTATTACTCCTGAGTACAATCGATCATGATCCATTATTTTCTACCACGGCTGAGAGGTGGATAGGTTACATGAATGGCAAAAGAGCTGCTCATAATTGAGACATGTGGGTTGTTATTTCACAATTGCTGTGATGTTTTGCTTGTTTTGAGAACGGTGTTTTTGCATTGCATGTTGAGTTGCAATTTTAAAACTATTGTTTCATGAATGTGGTGCTTTTGATTAAGTTTGTGTGTGTGTGTGCATGTAAGTTTTGACTATGAAATTGAGGGTTGCCTCACGTTTTAGCATTATGAGAAGTTGAAACGAATTATATTTGCATTATTGCTATGCATTATAGCAAATGGTAAACTAGTTTCTACAGGGTTCCTTATAATTAGCATATTTAGCATTTTAGGAAACAAAACAAATATTAAGACTTGTTTCCATCAAAGAATTATATTGCTTTTGTCAGAAATAACATTGACACCTAAGCTGTTGTGAATTTTAAGTGCTGGGTGGATGTAAATTTAAAATTTCCCTTACTTTATTTCATCTTCAAATTGAGTAATATTTGAGTTGTTTCTTATCTTTTTTTAATTACCTTCATGCAAGGAAAACAATAATGGGAATATTGTGGTCATGTCCCAGTGTTGATGACTAGTCACTATTACTTTCCAAAGATTCTCACATCAGTCTTTATGACTGACGTGCAGGACATAATTGGGTTTATTGCTCATATATTTCTATAAATAGAGTATGGAGTACTGCCATTTTGGTCATTCCCATTTTCACCGCACCCTATTTCCTCCAAATGTGCAGATTGTGGCAACTAAATATTGAGAAAGTATAGGAATGATTCAACAGATGGAGGAACATTATTTATATAGAAATTAAAGTTCAAACAATTAACACTGTAGCAGTTACAAAGAAAGCTGCTAGTTGAAATCACAGTGCACCAGGGCTCGAAGCTAGACCTTGATGTTTGATGACCAATACATGAAATTTAGATGGCAAAATTGAACAGTTGACATTCTCAACTTTGGTGCGAGTGGTTCCAGTTTTTATCCCTGATAGAGCCCCAAAATTTTCGATGTTGACCCAGCATCGTTGGAGCACCACATTTCCACTTTCTGGTGAAAATCTGATTTTTTTATTTATTTTTTATCAGCATTCGCTTCTCCATGGTCTCCACAGCTTCTATACCAAGTTTCTTCAACTCCCAAATCTTCACTAATCAGGGCTATGTTTTAACACTATGTAGGCAAGTTCTTCAATCTTCCTACTGTGCATTACTATGCAGTGTACAGTTCTATTAAGAAACAAGTTCCTAGAGTAATTAAAAAAATAATACTTCCATTAGTGCACATGTAAAATTTCAGCCAGCAGACTGCATAGATCTCCTGCTCATTCGATTCCTCGCTCCATAAAGGAAACTACATCCTTAAATTCCATTTTCACAAGTTTTTCAAGTTGGTTCATTTTGGATTCAGTTAGGAAATAAGATGAGTTCAGTGGAACCCCGATTTTATGTTCCTGGATTTTAGTTTCCTGCATTGTGCATTCAATATTGATGTCATAAAATTTTCCTCAGTATAACATTTTCCCGTATTTTAAGTTTTTTTCAGCTTGGTCTCCTGGAAAACATAAAATCGAGGTTCCACTGAGTTGTGTAGAAAAAGTAGAAAATTAAAATTAGGCATCATTTTACCAATCTTTCTTGCTATTTTGATATTTATTTATTAAATAGGAACCCTGTTTACAACTAAGTGCTAAATGAGACAATATAGTGTATTCTAAAGCATGTGGTTAGGGACTTTCTTGTGGAATTGTGCAATTGAAAGGTACCACTTGTACAATTCTCCAGCACCTATTAATTTCTAGATTGAGAAGTTCTTTGATCTAAAAACCAGCGGGATTATGTAGATAAGGAGTTGGACTGTTGCAGCCATTCCAGATATGTTAAAAATTGAGAACTGTGTGGATGTTATTAGGAGATTGTAGGAGCTTTCCTAGTAACTGTGATAGGGTATGGATTACTCGTAAGGAGAAGAATTGTAGCTTATGACAATAACTTTTTTCCTTCTTGAGGATGAATGCTAATCAAATGTGTGGTTTATATAAATATGTGCACAGGGAAAGCTGTGTACTTGTGTGAGTGAGTCATCTTTGTAGTTACAAGTTCTTTGTTACCAGTGATTTGTAAATGCGTTCCGCATACAAGCATATTTTTTTTATCTCTTTGCAGTTTTCCCTTTTTTTTAAGTATATAACTAGATACCATTAATTTGAAACTAGTCATTTTTATCACATTTAAAGTTTTGCCTTCAGGTATAAAAAGTTTGGAGATTTTAAAAAGTTGATCAAAATAATCAAATATTCTTGCTTTTACTTTTTATTTCACACCCATGTTACTTTCTCGGACTAAATATGGTATAGACTGGAATGTTTATTTCACTATTTTTAGTTCATAATACTTAAGTGCCATTCATCAAATATTTCTATTAAGACTTTGCAGTAGTTGGGATGCAAGAAGCTGTATAGTGTACATAGAATTGCTCAAGATTTTTGCTATTCAGGAGCAGATAACATATTTTCTCTTTATACTTCGTATTATATGCCCATTGCATAAAAATTCTTATATCTAAGATAGACAAGTGTTGCATTAATATAATTACCTTCACCTGCTGACTTATTTCAGAGCTACTATTTATGCTACTTGTGCACGACTATGAATAATACGGCAGCAAGAATGAAATTGCATTATAGATTTAGAAGTAGAAAGTACATACAGGACCATAATATTCAGCTAAAAAAAAGTTAACTGACTTGAATACGGGCATTTGAATGTTTATGCTTCTTCTCGTATGAACTTCTGAGCTATTGAAAGGTTCAAGTTTAAAAATGTAGTATGTTAAACCAGTGGACAAAGTTAAAGAAAGGTGGACCTTATCTTTGTTGACAAGACGTGAAGAGGCATGTGGTCACCACATGTCACTTCAATGTTGCTAGTTCTTGTTAGGACACCCACATGTAGAGGATGGTTGTCTGTGAAGAATTCAGAATGGAGGAGGCTAACATGTACTATTGACATGCACTATTCTTATAATTTTCAGTTAAAAAACTTTCTTTAACTATGTCTGCTTCTACAGGGTGGTGCATGAAAAACCAGCCCGGGTCAGCAGCATATGCTACTGACTTGGGTTGGTTTTTCGTGCAACACCCTGTATATGTTGCATTTTGCATTTATATATTATGTTAGTGTTCTTGTTGTGCCCTTTTTTTGATGGAATGGTAAGGTTTGAGTTCAGTATAAGTTTACAAATTCATTTAGTATGATTGCATATGTTGGTCTTGTGGTTAAGAAATATTGGTGTATTCTGTTTATTTATTAAAGCATTTTTGAATTCCAGGAAATATAGTGTTGAGCTGTTATAGTTATAGTTTGTTTTGTCACTAGATATTATTGTGAAGAAGCAGATTGAAAAGTGGCTCTGAAATCTACAGTCAATTTAGATCACTTAACCTTTGAATTTTCCAATTATGGTTATCAATGGCTTATTTTGAGTTTCTTAGTAAACAAATTTGTTTCTAAATAATGAAGTGTTAACAGAATGTTTACAATGTGAAATTACTGCATGCCATAATCATTTTGAGGTAGGAAATATGTAGTAGTTATTTCATAAAATGCATTAGAATGTGTTCTCAATCCATTTTATCTTCAAACGTAAAAGTTCTGAGATAGAAAAACATGAAGTAAAATAACGAAATTACAGAATACATAATATGACAGTTCCTGACAACAGAATCAGTCTGATATTGATCCATATTTATGAAGAATAAAATTTAAAAGATATAAAAGAGAGCATTTGGTGTGCAAGCATTGAATAGGCCATTTAGTGTGAGATATTGGCTCTTTCTCTCTCTCTATGATTGTGTGTGTGTGTGTTTGTTTTTGATTGTTTAATGTATAGTGGAAAGGGGAGAACATTAAGAAAATGATGTGCAGGCAGTACAAATTTTTATTATATCATTAAAACCCTTCATAAGATCTTTATAATTTATATTCCTTTTTTGGTTAACAAACCAGGTGATGGTAGAAATCAAGGATAGACGGATATGAAACTTTTACCAATAGCGATAAAGTGCCAGTATGTGTCTTACTGATACGGATAACTAATATTCTACTGCTTCAATATAATTTTTTTTTTTTTTAAAGGAAAATTATTGCTTGTTAAACTCCGTAAGTGCATTGCGTTTTGACTTTGAAAAAGAAGCTGCATATTTAGATATTTACTTTACAGACACCATTATATATGAAGTGTGTCTTTATATTCATAAAAATAGTAATAAGAAAGCAGAATTTTGCACTAGATTTTTGATAATTTTACAAATAAACTGATATACCGATCTGCCTATACATATGTACACAGTTTTCCAGCCTCTGTGGCAGAGTGGTTTACAGCATTATTTGACGCTAGAGTTTCCAAGTTGGAATTCCAGCTTGGTTCTTTGTGATTTTCTCTTCATCAATTTCATCCTGTCATCACTCATCCGCATCTTTGCGATTTGCCAAAAGTGGCAGGAAAAGAAGCAAAATAAAAGAAATCAAATTAATCAATCAATCACTCAATACACAGTTCCAGGTTGTTTTTCAGGCTAGGAATTTCAGCATGTTTTTGAAAGTGTCCCTAACAGCAGCAGCTTTCTCCTGATGGTACACATATTGAGACCAGTGTTCTAGAGAAGATATAGAGGAGTGCACAAGTGAGAATGAATGAGTAATTGTGGGTGACAGACAATGAGAATGTGTAAGCGAATTAGCTGATATCTAACACTAATCAGTTGCAAGAGCAAATTAAGATCTTTCTTATTGATAATTAGCAATTCCTGTCCTTCGCCAATAAAGAAACCGCCACTGCAAAGTTTTCTTCTAGATTTTCAAGATAAAAACTTAATTAATGACATGCAATTTTTTCACTCAAGATACAGATAATAATAAGAAATTAAACTTTCTTAAAATATTGTTGTCATAATATAATTTGTGTTATTTTTTTATATTTTTTCTCTAGCTCTTGCATCTTTCATTTGCATTGATGTGTATTTGTTTAATGATTTGTGTATGAGCAATTGTATGTCAAATACATGGTTCAGAAATACCTGTAGATGTTAGTACAAGCTGTAATAGTTGATCAAAGTATGTTACTACTGGGATTGGATGAATATGTTCATCCATACTAATGGGGCAAAACTATGAATGTCAATTATGCAAAATTTGTATGTTATGATCTGCTGCTTCCTTCCAGAACTGATGGTGCAAGATTGATTTGTTTAAATAATAATTCTGTTCATGTTATTGTGGTAATTTGCATTGTGAAAGAATAAATGTTTCTATATCAAAATTTGAGGATGACAGTACATCTCATAAACCTGTGACTATATTTTCTGATATCTTAAGATAATGGCAAATGAAAAGATCAATTAAAATCTGTGCAAATTATATATAAGAAGAGTGTCATTGTAGAACAAATCATAAGAAACTTGGTATTATGTATGCATTTTATGTTCTCAGTGAAAACAGATGCAGTTTATAATTTTGGTTGTTCAATTTGCAGCTTATATTTTCCCCCTCGTTTCAAGTGAGGGTTTTAAATGTAATTGCATATATGTGTTGTAATATTCAGTGAAAAATTGTCATACAATGTGGTAGCTAAATGTTAATTATAAACTGTTGCAATTTAATCATGTTATAACCTTTTTTGTGCCCAACAATAATTTAAATGTCAATTAAAATGATTTACATTAGTTCCAAATCTCATTGATGGGAACACTATTCTATTGTTGAGAGTTAAAAATTTATCAGTACATATGTAACTTCTTAGAAAGAGCTTTTCTTGTCTGGATTTCTTCAAATGAAAGTTACACTTAATTGTTGTTATAGTTACACGCTAAGCATTACATTAGTATGTTAGTTTGATTCAACATGTTTGTCGTAATTTGTCGTCAGTGTTTCAGGTGATATAGAAATATATTGACATGACTCCAATACGAGACAATATCTATTGAATTGCACTGTCTGTTGCCTGTGAATTGTCTGACACGAAGAATACTTGCATTGTATTGGCCAAAAGAGGTAGAGATCGATAGAGTTAATAGATAAGTTGACTGGTTTTGCTATCTCTGGCTCGTTTTCACTTCTATCCTTCTCTCTTTACTTAAGAAAGTTATTTATTAGTGTAAAGCAAGTCTCATGCTGTACTTATCTGCATCCTTATTGTTGAGGACTGAATATATGTTTGAGTCTTTCATAGATTTCTTTCATTCTTATTTCAAGACTGCAGCAGAACAGGTCTCACATGATCCTTAAAATGGCAATAGCAAGAACACAATCATAAGTCTAGATGCTAATAGTTGTTGAAGGAAAGGGAAAATGATATTTTCTCCAGCAAGGAATAAAGCAAATATAATTAGTTTAAAATGAAAATTTAAAACCAACCATCATATATTGTGACAACACTACAGATTTATTCCTGCACTGTGATATACAGCGCAGTCTATGTATATTACACCATGCAAGTGTAGTTAATTCAAAT
Source organism: Lepisma saccharinum (assembly GCF_977018435.1). Taxonomy (NCBI): domain Eukaryota; kingdom Metazoa; phylum Arthropoda; class Insecta; order Zygentoma; family Lepismatidae; genus Lepisma; species Lepisma saccharinum. The sequence continues at coordinate 12,951,159 of NC_139232.1, forward strand.
TATGCATTTGTTTGTGGCTTTGAGAATTAAATATCACTATGATAGGAGATTTAGGCATTTGGACTGTTCATATAAAACAATCTTAATTGGCAACTTCAAACTATTAAAAAAAGAGATACCCCTCTTTCATATATATAGTCATTTTTTTTAAAATGCTCCCTAAAATAAACAGCTGATCATATTGCAGAATTATTCTAATTATTTTTCCTGTCTTCAGTCGACCAGTATGCTTCTCAATTCTGAAATGGACTTTAAAAGATGATTTCTAAACCTTTGGGAACTGAGGACAAGAAAGCTCTCACATGATCCTCAGATAGTAAAGTATCTGGCAGTTAGGACTGGCATAAGTACTGTGTGAGACTGGCTTAATATGTATTGACTGAGAGCATAAGTGAAATTTTAACTGGTTAGATATTGTGTACAAATTTCATGATGCCACACAAATTGTACTTTGGAAAATTTCTCTATTTTGCATTGAAAAAGAGAAATGGAACATCTTTTTTGTAGTTGTTTGAAAAATAATTTTGAATGGTTTACGAGTCTTACATGTATTGTTGCAGTAAAATGGCTGAAAACATGTATTGCATAATTTCAAAGAGATGCTTGTGGTGGTTGTTTGTTTTGTCCATTTCTTGTGCTAAGAAACACGGTAATGTGAAGAAAATTACACACACTGCTCTTAATTATTCCAAATAATTAGCTTTGATTTAATCTAGTCATAATGTTTGACTGGAAGCAAAAACACTTAATCATTAAAGCTAGGTCAATTACATTTTGAATGAAGTACAGAAAAATTGAAATTAAGTTTCAACCATGTTAACTTTCTCTATCCAGCTACGTATAGTGCATAATTGTTATATACTGATAAATTACAGATTTGCTGACATTGCATATTTTGCAAACTGAATAATGCTTTTCTTTTAAAAAACATCTAAAAATTGTTTACTTACGTGTTAGCGAGTATTTTGTTATTTTGAGCAACGTTTCGGGGTTCCTACAGCCCCCTTCTTCAGGCTTCTCTTGACACTAGATTATCCTACATGCCACGAAACCCTGAAACGATGCTCAAAATAACAAAATACTCTCTAATACGTAAGTAAACAATTTTTAGATGTTTTTTAAATTATTTTTTTATGGAATTTTTTTTTTTTGAAAGGATTATTCAGTTTGCCATGAGGGCGTAATTCACATCTGTGCTATTATGATTGCATATTTTGTCAACATGATCATATTTACCATAATGAAAATGAATGAAGAAATAAATTAAAATGTGTTGACATAATTACCACATTACTGCTTCGTAAGTGACAGGTTGTTAGAACTTAATGTAAGTTTATAATTCCAATGCAGTTGGAAAAGTATTTACCAAATAAAGTTCTGAACGCTATTTTGCCATGTATCATCATAGTATGCAAAAGAAAATGTGTGGCAAGGTTTTATGTCCATAAATTGGCATAGTTTTCCTGTGTGCTTGTGTTATTATCATTATTATTATTATAAATATTTAGATTAAGCAAAAGTGTGAATGTCAAAAGTGGGATGTGCAATAGATAAATGCATTGTGAGTTTATAGAAATTGTTGCTTTTTTATGTTTTTCTTAGTTTTAAGTGAAAAAGAGGAAAAAGCACATGAATTTATGATTGTATGGGTGTTCATGTTTATCATCTTTATTTTTATGTGACTGACAATAAAAAATGGAGATGTAAGGCAGGGTAAACTTGGTAATTCAGATCTGATGGATTCAAATCAAGTTGAGATTGCTGAGGATATTGCCATTAAACTATGAAGGCATTCTCTTCTATGTTCCAAGAATTACTAAGTTTATTTTATATTCACAACTTACAGTGTTAATGTATATCAACATGTACTTGTTAATGCATTAGTTACTTTAGGCCATTTCCTTTACTCTTAGTACAAAAAGGATAGATGATAGACCCAACGGATATATGTTGCATGTTCTAAATGCTAAAAACTGTTCTGAATTAAAGTGTAAAAATATATTCTCTTATGTTGTTTACTAGTAAAATAAATACATAAACAGAAGCACTAGGACCAACTGACAAATGTCAAAAAAAAAAAAAAACAACTTAGAGTTTAGTTTTAGTAGGAATTTTTGTACATATTAATTTGTAGTTAGTTTTGAGGAATCACTGGACTCCTCACAAATTAGTTTCTCCTTACCATATAGCTAAGTTATGCATGCAAGATAAGTGTAGTGCATTCTTTGCCTCTTCCTGTTATAGATAAGTAAGAGATTATGGAAGAAACTCATAAAGGACTTAGTGGTTAATGATAAAAATCAGCAGCAAAACATGCTGAAAAGTTGAATGAAATTGTAGGGTGAAACTTTATGTTCTCTCTAACTGGGAAACATTTTCCTTTTTGCAATCTACATTTAGCTTGTCAGCCGTCGTAAATTATAGTGAATATATTTTAACCAACTCCTCAAATTTGTCATCATCCATTTCTGTTCCAAATTATTATTGTCATTCTCCATTACATATTTCACACACTAATATTTTCCCCTTATTTTTTTCGTATTTTTTGTATTTGTTGCATTTATGTGATTTATATTAATAATTATGCATTTCAGTACAAAAAGAATGCTTTTCTTATATTCATTTGGTTCTTCATAAATAGCATATAAATACTAGAATTTTCTTCAAATTTTCATTACCCTCTCTAATTGAGAGTACCTTATTTCATCATAGATCATAGTACTTACATCTAATATGCGAATGTGTTCTTCCAACTTCACTGGATCTGAAGATGCTAGTGACAACTCCATGAAGCATCACCTGTATATAAAAAATAATGTCCTGTTTATATATTTCAACTGTACCTACATGTAGTTTGACTTTGTGATTTAATGTTTTATAGTGAGAAATCAAACCATCTTGAACAAGTGCAATGCATATGTGCCACATACCATTCACCATTCGTCATCGTTTTGGAGGATGCCATTTTAAATGTCAGGCATAATTTTTCATGTATCATTTTCATTAACTCATCAGTTTTTGTATTATTTGAAGTAAGCATTACGACCAAAGATGGAATGTGCTTTAACAACCTACAAGAGGCTGATAATTGTATCATTAACTCCAGTGTTCTCTATTGTTTTCTAATTCTACCATATGATAAATGCAGAGAGACTGGTACTCATTTTATCTGCAGAACTGTTTTTTCCTTGTTCTATTAATTTCAGTGGCCACTGCCACCGTCCACTATAATAGAAGCACGCCAAGCAACAGTACAACAACCGGTGGAGGCACAAGTGGTTTGGATCCCACTTTAAACTGTAGGTCCAGTCCCGATTAGCCTTACTGTGCATAAAGTGGACTTAAAACACCAAATCAAACCAAAACAGTACAACAAGTTCCAATGAGAATGGTGGCAGTGGCCACTGAAATTAATAGAATCTCATTTCCCAATTATGAATCTACCATATAAGTTTTATCATTCACTGTTATAATACTGCCACAGGGCTAGTCACCTTTGACTAGTTAGCCTGTATAAACAATAGAAGGGAGTGGTTAAAAATGCTAACTTCCATGGTTACTTTGTTTAACTGTTCACTATGGCAAGTGTTTCAAACTATGTGTACACACTTGGGGATACACTTTCTTCATGCTGAAATCTGAAAATTTGTCCTGCCATGCTACATGTCAGTAAAATGAACATTAATGATCCATGTGCCTTTCTCTGACTCTTGAGAATGGACAAAAGCAAATATGGCTACCACTTTTCACAAAATACATGGATGTACCAATATAAATGTTTGGCCAACGCTGATGAAGTACCAGTATAAAATTTTACACAGTTAAGCAGTACTCATTCAATATAAAAATTTCAAATGTTCCGTCAAGAATTTGTAGTTCATTCTCCTTTTTAATTACATAAGTTTTGCCTTACAGAAACAAATTACTTATTAGTTAGAACTTGGAAAACCAAGGGACGTGAATTATATTATGGTCAAGTATGTTTCATTATAAAAATAACTAGCATAATTTTGCACCAAAATAGGCTATTAATAGAAATACTGATGAGGTTTGTTTAAGTCCTCTTTCTGCTTAGACTGTCTAATCAGAGAGTGGGCCTACAGTTTAAAGTGTGATGCCAACCCCTGTGCAATGTGCCTTCACTGGGGATTGAACCTGGGAGCTCTTGATAACAAGAGTCAAGTTATACTTCAACACCATTGGGGAGGCCTTGTAGAAATATTGGACTGGAAATTTTACTAATCCAATATATCTATATTGATTGCAGAATTTAGGAAGCAAGATAGTCTAGTGTTTATCACAGTGAATCAACAGTAATTTACAGATCTATCACAGACTTGAGCCTCACTATTGGAAAAAACAAGCAAAAAGAGATCATCTAAAAGCAAGAAAGGAGTTAAAATAGATAAGCGGTCAACAATGGACAGTATCCAGTTAAGATTGCCTACTAAAGATGTTAATATATCAGTATATTTGTGCATACCTTAATACATATTAGCCAAACAATTTTGATATTTCTTACGAGACATTTATTGAAGCATAATGATAATGACATAAGAATCAACTTAGTTATGAATGAAAATTAATTCTTGTTCTTTATGTCAATAATTTTCTGTCGTGCATAATCCTTCATTCTAACTGCTACATTTTTCATTGTAGCAATTGCCATTTTTCCCAGCAATTCAGAAAGTTTGAAAAGGTCAACTGATGCCAATGTTTTTTTTTATTATTAAACTGTTGTCGTGTACTACCATCATTTCATTTTTTGTGTGTGCTTGATCGAAATTAAAAGTAACACTAAAAATTGTAAATAATGTGCCATACATATCATGCTGCCAGTATCGAACGATCTCACTTTTCACAGGTTTCTTATGTTTTTAAATAATTTACAGTCACAATAAATGTGGCAGATTGAAGCATTTAGTCTTTTTTTTTTTACATTTTTCTCTTGGTCCTGATGTTTCAACACACAGTTTTATTATATGCAGTAATGGTTCACAATAGTTCAAGTATATACTATGATTACAGGATGAAACCACTTTATCATCATTGTATATTTACAAATTACTGAATTGTATTCTTTGCACCCAGAAAGTATTTTTTGAAGTTAACGTTATGTAAGTCAACATATACTTTTGTTTTTAAAATTCTTTTAAAATTGATTTGAAGACATGAGTGTTCGAGAAACAAAGATATATATATAAATTCATTGCTAAATATAAAAAAAAAATGTGAATTGGATTCTTTTTCTTGATTGTAATTTTTTAAAGTGTGTATATTTGATGAGAAAATGAATCTATGAGAATGTACCGGATACTAGACTAAAATTTTTGAGGAAAATGTTCATATTGAAATTTTTCAGTTGAGTAGTTAATATTGCTGTAGGCCACTTCATATATATATATATATATATATATAACAAATGAGTAGGAATAGGTAACACTTTTACAGTATCTGGTGAGAGTTTATGAAAAATGTATTTTCTACTTGTCATTGAGACTCAATGTTTGGTGCATTTGCTGAAATTCTTATTAAAAAATATGCTTATATAAACATATTCATATAATTTTCATTACACTCTTGTTTGAATATGTTCCAAAAATACATACAAAAAGCAAACTCTTTATTGCTTGTTATTGTTGAACCTTGTATGTTATTGTCATACAATTTCTGTGGAGCATTGGTAATACAATTCAGTGACTTCTTTGAAGTTAAAAATTCATTCCTAATATTTCAGTTGTTTGAATGTGGCAAGAGGGATGAGAGAAGTGGTTTCTATCCACTCAAACAGTTTAATCTGCATATTTCTTAATCGTTGAATCACTTATTTTTCAAGCGAATCTTTGGTTGAACAAGATATAAATAAATACTGATATGAATATATAAATGATTATAGCAAACAGTTAATTACATAGTTAAGTAATCAAGAATGCACCTATGACTCCTGTAGTTTTATAGACATATACAGAAGTATAACTTGAAATTAGAATATTGTGTACTGTATAATATATTGTTTTTGTCTACAAATAAATTTTATTACTGAAATTACAATGCATCTCTTTTTTCCCTGCCTCTTCTATTTCAACAACTGACTGGTTTTTAATATATTGCCTAATTTCTGGAGGGAACATTTTTCATTGGTTCATATCCCACTTCATTCAGCCAGTGCCCCCGAGAAATACTTATACTTATGTACGGGCCTCACACGAGCTTTCGTGATGCCACAGGATTAGTCAAGTATAGTCCATTTACAACATTTAACAAAGTGCATTGTAAGAGTATATTATTTAGTTTTCTGAGTGAATAGTCCTGTCTTATTCGTTCAGAACATTGCTTTCACCTGAAGAACGTTTCAAATGTTGACATTGGAAAATATGTAAATAATATAGATAACAGTAAAATCCAATCTTTACCGGTTTGCATAATGTACCTTTATTTTTCAAATTACCAATGGAAAAAAGGCGATATAGATAAAATTTCATGCTACATTTGGAACTTACTGTAAATTCGTAAAGAATTATCGTCGTCAGTATACAATTGCTATTAAATTGCTGTGGAATGAGAACTTACTGTCCAAGTTATGTACGCAAGATAATTTTGTAAAAGTCTACGTACAGATGGTTGAGGAAAGAGCTTGTAAGATTAGAATTTCTTATTAAATAACCTTTCCAACTTTCGAAACTCAATTCCCTTGTCTAATTTGATAAATGTTTTATTTTCTAGAGATCTGGTAAATATTTGGACGCACAGGTTCCAGTGGTTTGGCTGTAGGTTACATTTTTTTAAAGATCGTTTTTCACATCAAAATCTTAACATGCAAGCAAAGAGAGAAAGTGTACAAATGGTAATGCAACAAACGTCTAGCCTAACCTATTCGCAATACCTAAATGCTAAGAATACCCATCTTAAATAACCTAACAGTAATCCAAGCCTATGAAAAGGGATTTTCGATCGCACGGAAAATGAAACTTATTGAGAATAGTAATGCAACATGCAAGCAACTTACTTTAATTAAGGAGCCCAAAGCAAAAGAGCAAGAGAATACAATAAACCTCATGCTCTATCAGGAGATTATTGTTAAAAGAATATCGTATTCTAAAGTCCTAATTATTATATTCCTTTTTGGTAAGAATGCTAGATAATGGTAAAAACCTAGAGACGAGTTAGCCAAGTTATTTTTCAGGATAAGGCATAAGTTTTAATATACACTGGCTGACAAAAAAAGTGAAGCACCCAGAAGGAGTGGTCGAAGATTACCCCATTTCGGTATACCTGCATACCATTGATGTGTGAGTAAATGATTAGATGTACAAGGATCTGTAATGTGTAGAACGCCTACCAGAGGGAATTTGTGACGTCACCTCCTGTTGCTGATAAGGTGGGACCAGTCACCTGCTGTGAGTCAGACAGTGCAGCATGAAGTTCAGAGAGGAAAACGAAGCACCGGTGATGCCTCGCAGACGCGTTAGACAGCCGATCCAGCAATTGACAGCATTTGACAGAGGCCGCATTGTGGGACTGCATGAGGCGGGTTGGTCATATCGGGCAATTGCCAGGCATGTGGGCCATTCAGATGTCACAGTGGCCCGATGTTGGAATCAATGTGTACATGAGGGCACCCATGCACGTCGTGCAGGTTCAGGTCGACCAAAAAACACCACCCCGAGGGAGGACCGTCGTATGGCGCTCCAAGCAGTGCGGGATCCCACAATTTCGGCACCCGTCATCCGAGAACATGTACTGGACACACTACAACATCCTGTGAGTTCCCGCACAGTGTCTTGACGACTCGCATCCGCCGGATTCGGGTCCTACCGCCCCATGCGCCGGTTGCCGTTGACACCACAACACCGACGCCTGCGGTTGGTGTGGTGCCGTGCTCGGGAGGCATGGACAGAGGACGAATGGCGTCGCACCATGTTCAGTGACGAGTCCCGCTTCTCCATGACCTCCGATGACCATCGTGTCCGGGTGTGGCAGCGTCGAGGGCAGAGGGCACATCCTGCCTACATTGTGGACAGACACACAGGTGTCACCCCTGACATCATGGTGTGGGGAGCCATTGAATATGCGTTCAGGTCACCTTTAATAGTGCTTCGGCAGACTTTGACGGCACAGCGATATGTCACAGACATTCTGCGTCCACACGTCCTACCCCTTATGGCACAGCACCGTGGGACAGTGTTCCAACAAGATAATGCACGCCCACACACAGCCCATGTGTCTATGGACTGCCTAGAGCATGTTGCGGTCCTCCCGTGGCCAGCACGATCCCCGGACCTCTCCATCATTGAACATGTGTGGGATGACATTGGACGGGGACTCCGTCCTAGTGCCAACCTGCGGGATCTGGAGGGACAGCTGCAACACCTGTGGACGAACGTGCCTCGGGAGTGGATCCAAAGGCTGTTTGACACTCTTCCGAACCGCAAAAGGGCATGTATTGCGGCCAGAGGGGGTGCGACACCCTACTGACCTGGCGCCACCATTCCACCTGTAACTGCCGACGGGCTTGACTCTTGCATCCTATATTGTAATCAGTTCAACAAAGGTACATGGACTTTCAGCATATGTAGTTTCATTCACGTCCAACCACTCCTTCTGGGTGCTTAACTTTTTTTTGTCAGGCAGTGTATATCAGCGTGTTTCATTCATCCCTAATAATGACAATTTACTTCTAACTGTACCTGGACATTTACTGAAATCGTGTCATGCAAATATTCGCTGACATATAAGTTAATAATTATATTTTCCCCTTGTGCTTGTGATATTTAGAACAGTTTGAGATAATATCTTGCTCTCCTATTTTTCCACAGAACATAAATGTAAATCAATCAAATGTGTTACATGAAATCACAATGACTGACTATGCAAATGTAACAATCATTATTCTTTACATAGTAAATTTTCACTTTAGCAACTTGTCTACATTTCCAAATACCTTAAATGCTGGTGACACAAGTACATGTTTTTATATAATTAGTTTGTTAACTACATCGCAATAATCAAAAAGATCTTCCTGTTTTTGACAGAAATAATCGACAAAGCGAAAACATAACATCCATTACCGAGTACAAAGGTACAAATTTATTCACAATGTATTTGTGAAATATGTTAATAAAATTGAACGAAGTCATAAAATTCTATTGATGTACATTGTATTTCTGTCACGTCATGTATATCAAGCACATCATTCTTGTAAACTGGAACATAGCATGACGAAGTAAGTGAATATCCTTTACTGTGGCTGGAAAGAAAATTGTTAAAAGACGTGACTCTTGTGCACTTGAAACTGCACAATTTCAGACAACGTATGAGCAATAAAACGGACATATAAATAACAATCAACATTTTTTCATGTCAAAGTAATATAATAGTTACAAAGTCGGAATTCATGTAATTAATATTACCATTCAGCTATGTTCACAAATTTCAAAATGTCTTACACATCGCACTGATTGAACACAGACCTTTTTTTTTACTAACATCTAATTAAATGTTGTACTACATACAAACGCATAAATTTACTTGTAACTGATCAGGAGACAACTATGTTTACTTTGCGATAACAATTATTGTTCTTACTTTGAAATAAATAGATTTACAAAAACTCTTTATCCTACAAATCTCTCATTCAAATACATGTATTTCACCAAAACACATGACTAATCTTTTGACATCAGGTTGTGGCCCGTGCACGTAGTATACACAAAGTATACGTGCTCGGAGGCCCCGATTTAGCCCTGTAAGGGCATGTTTCAACTATGTTCTATTTACAGTAGAACCTGATTTATATATTTTTCAGGGAGTTCTGGATAAAGAAGTTATAATGAGTAAAATCGCATATTCACAGTACATAGTTGACAATTGTGTATATGTGTCTGTGTTCGTTTATTCATGCTTTAGAATGTAAGCTAACAGAAATTATAGTATTTAATGAACTGATCTGGAAAAAAATACCTGCCAAATCCTGCTTTTAAAGCATAATAAAAGTCAAATCATCCCATGCTAGATCAACACAGATATATGTGCAATTTTTAATTTGACCATCTTCGATTTTCATGAAATTTGGGGAGTTGAAACTATGCATGGAATTTAGTAACTGTGAAAATTTTGAGTCTCATTTTTCTTGTAATTGTAAAATTATTCAAGGTCAAAGTTCTCAGAAATTGCCCTTTCTGAGCTTTGTTTAGCTATAGTAAATGTGCTGTATCTTTGCTCCTATTTGGCCAAGGAAGCTGAAATAAAGTTTATTGTGCAGGGAATGGAACAAGCCTACCTTTGGATAAAAAGAAAATTTTGTCACGTGACCTTGAAAATCTCAAAACGTGTCCACCAAAAATTGTGAAAAACTATATTTCGCACACAGTGCTATTCTCGGAAACATATGAAAAATCAAGCTGGGACTGCAATGGGATCCGAGGGTACAAAATAATATGCATCACTATGTGACTGATAAATACCTTATTACAATGTACTAGGGTGGGTCAGAAGTCTCTTTACACCACCTATAAAATATAAGGAAGTTATACTGGGTACATTTGGTCATGATAGAAACATGTTGCGCCCAGGGGGAACCATTAGTAGTGTGTGTCAAGTAGAGGTCCACCATATTGTTGGCCATATATTGAATTCAACTCGAACATTTTCAATAAAAAGGGGGTGATGTGATATATCAAATGAGGCTATTAGTTCTGAAAACAATGGTAGTGTCATTCGTGTATTATCTGTTGTTGGAGTTCCAGTACTGGGAGTGAACAGTTAAAATGCCACCAGGTCCATTAATACAATGGAAAAATAATACCTTGTTTATTGTATTTGAAATCACACAAATGAGGAATCACCACAAAGAAGTCTTTTTTGCATCATTTTACACGCGTGCTAGTCCATATTTTGCGAATTTTTAGTCCATATGTATGTACATGCAAAGCCACTTGATAGTACATATTAATCCCAGCCCAGCCCTGGGATGTTTAAAACTGAACGTTAGATAGAGCTGAGTTCTTTAATTTTCTTGTTCTACGTAACAGGTGTACCATGTCGCACTCTAGTGATTTTTCTATCTGTTCCATTAGCAACCGATTCTCGCGTTGTGTTGCACAGCTTGTGGCATAGACTCCTGCCATACATAGCCAACATATGTTCATAAGAAATTAAATCAAATTATTTGAGTGTTTAGAGAATAAATTCATATGTGCATACTTTCAAGAGGGGCCCAAGCCTTTTCATATTCAAATATTAGCCAAGAAAATTTTCCCACTTCGTCCACACCTGTTATGTGTTACATGTTATTATCGTTTTTTAGCTAATTTTTGACAAGGTAGTTGATTTTTCTTTTAACTGTTAACACACTTCAAATGGGCCCAAAAACTCTTTTGGAAGTGGTGCCCAGAGGGCAGTTATCCCCTTTCCCTTAGGGCCAGTTCCCCCTCTTCTATTGCACATATTACATTATTTGGGGGATTTTGTGAAATTCATTTCTCTCCTGTACTGAAATTTTGTGGATATTTCTGTCAAACCAATTCTTCTTTCCCAGTGTATGATTTTATTATAATCTACAGTGCTCTAGGTGGGAGTATGCTTCGTCGAGTATGGGATATATGAGGGAGGATGCTTGTACAGTGGGATCCATGAGTATCACATTGCAAATTGTCCATTGCCATCTTCGTGCACTTTATTTAACCCAATAAGAGCTTCAAGAATTAAAAGGAAACTCAAAACAAGCTGTTCACAACTTCTGCACCAGCATAGATAAAAATCCATCGCTTAAAAATGCACAGGATGTAAGAGAAAAATTAATGAAAATAGTCATGGACAATTTGCTGAGCAATACTAGAGGATCCCAATGTACCTTGCGTGGATCAACTTGGAGACAATGCAGTAGGTGGGGAGATGATTATGCAATTTTCCTAGCTGGGGAGATGCTTTATGAAAGTTTTCTTAACTGGAGGATAGCATACCCCTATATCCTCCCCCCCCCCCCTACTTTTGAGTACTGATGATATATTTTTAAAAAAGAACGACTTGTGTCATGAAATAGTCTGAATGAGGCATGTTCATTGGTATATCAAAAATAAATGGCATTGTTAAAATTATGATTAATTAATTTTTCAATTAAACTCAATGTCCATGCGTCAACTACCTCTTTGGGGCCTAAGTTATCCCTATCGAGTCTCATGGCCAGTCTATTATCTGTCTTTCATTAATCAATTCCCAAAAACCGTAAATTTTTAATATATCTATGTATATCAATAACCCAGTGGCATGGTGTGACTTTTTCAAAGGTGTTACCGGCCATCAGTACAATAATTATTCTGCTAGACATTATCATCTACACCTCCCCCCCCCCCAAATAAAAGAAACGCCTTCGATCTAGATTTTTGTTCAATTTGTTCTTTTTTTGCAATCTGCTCAGTGATTTAGCCACAAACACTCCTAGCAAGAACCTACCACTCATGAGACAGTTACCATGAAAATCCAATGAATAGTAGTCGACCCTCGTCAATTCTTCATTTGTTTCTTTGCAAATAAGGTGGAAAGGGAAAGAAAAAAGAAGAACAACACATTTGTTGGGCCAGTTTGACATTTGTACGGTGAGCAGACGACAGAATTCCAATTCTTCAGCAACAGTCAATGGCAATGTGGAAAGGAAATCCAGCTGTACATACTTCTGTTGCTAACTTAGTATTTTGTTGAGCAAGTTGAGCAGGAAAAGCCGAACCTGCAAGTCGTACATAGTGATACATACAGGTTTTTAGTCTTTTAACATTCTTAACATGGGAATAGGGTAATTGTGCAAGGTTTTGAGAGAACGTCGAGTTTTTTAAATACGTCTAGAGGAGGGATATAATATTTTAAATGTATCCACACCAAAACTTTTCTACTATCCTTTTATTACATTTCGACGTGGTACCATGTTAAGTACCTAGTTTTTATATGAACCTGAAGAAGGGGATAGTCAGTCCCCGAAACGTAGTTCTAAAGAAAGGAAATTAGGAACAACATACTCGCATACGTAAGTGCAGTTTTTAACATTAATTATATAACCTATTTTTTTAAAAAAATTGGATCAAGCAAATAATACAAAGGATCATGAGTGACCCACATGGAGCCTCCCCTTCATCCAAGAAATAATTCAGGCTGCACCACTGCATTGAAGTGAAAGAAACTCCTCTTCTAGATATTTATCAGATTCATATCATTCAGATTTCATTAAAATACTAAACTATAAGTTGATAACAAAGGATGGAAAGGGAGGGTATTTGAGGTAAAATTTAATTTGTGCAACTGCAGGAGTGAGACTAGCTAACTATAGTAAAGGATGGGCACAAAGTCTCGTGAACCCCTCCATATTGTGACTGCAATTGCTAAATTATTATTATTATCTGTTGCTAATGCATGTATATATTGCATGTTGCAGGTGTAAATCATGGCTGACACAAGTGAGTACACCCTTGAACAATGCCTGATTGCAAGCTGTTGGGTTCACGAAAGGGAACGAATGAGGCCCGTAGCTAGAGGGGGGCAGGGGTGGCAACTGCCCTCCCTGGGAAAAATACAGAACACATTCCTACCTGAAATTCTCTCAATGATCTTTACAACTATATCATGTGTTACTCTAGCAACATAACAAACACACTTATTGATTTTGTGATTTATTAGGGTGTATGGGATTCCATACTATAATGTCGTATCATGATTGGAGGGAAGGGGGAATTCCCTTCCAGATTCAGACTTCGGAAAATGATTCGCAATTTTCAGTATCTAGAACAGTTGTGACATTTTGAGTAGTCTTGTATTAAAGGTGCCTAAACGTGTCGGATGTTTTTCTTGGATGTGTTGCTATGAACTGGGAACTGCTTAAATTTTTGTTTCCCAAGTCTACCTTTTGGTAATATTGATTCATGTGGTAGAGAGAGGTAGTGGATATTTGATTTTTGTTACTTATCGTTGCTTTTCTGCCAATTCTAGCTAATCGCAACAATAAGTGATGACGTGAAATTGATGAAGAGACACTCATAAACAGTGCCTCAACCACAAGGGGGCAGAAGGGCATTGCCCCCCCTCCCCCAACCTTGGACGGAAGTCCATTCTAGGGGAAGCAAACATTGAAGTAAAAAAACAAGACTAGGAGAATCTAAGAATAGCAGGACAATTGGATACTCATGATGGAATTAATTTTTACGTGTTTCTTGCATTCTTCTTCCAGACGGCCAAGGACACTTGCAAGGGGCACAGAGGGGCATTTGCCCCCTTCCATTTAAAATTTTATACAAATAAAAATACAATTCGGGAGTCGACCTTGTGATCCAAATGATCTATAGTAAAAAAAAATGTTAAAGAGAATGCCATGGCACCCTGTCAAGTTCTTTGTGCCCTATTAAAACAATTTATTTCTATGAAACTTAATATGAAATATTAATGATGACACTGTAATCCAAGAAGTCATTGATCAAGCAAGGGATTCCTATTTGTTTGTCAGGTGTCAAAACATGTATTTCAACTATAATATAATACAATTCACACAATATTTTGCAAAATGGTTAATGTAACCAGTAGGCAAACATTGTCTGTGGTGATGCAAGAGTCTCCTCTTTCAAGGAAATAGAGTCCGTGGTGGACTAAGGGACCCATGTTTTAATGTTTTAGCAAGTACAAGAAAATGTATTACAAATTTTTACACAATTCATCAAAGTGTAGATAATATGTAACCATTATTATTTAATTAATTTGATTTTTCTTGCATAACACAACACAATGGTGTTTTTGGATTCACATTAGATTCCTTTGTGAGTAAAAATCTTGCATACTGGAAACTAGAGGGAATCATTATGAAGCATTATGATGCAACTGAAGCATCAGTTTTGCAGAGAGGCCCAAAGCTGTTAGTACATATTAATCATCTATTAACATTATTGACCCGTAAATACCAAGCAGATACAGTCCCCATTAGCTTATTTATGTTAAACTTTATATTCTTTGCAGTGGCGTGTCCAGGATTTTCGAAAGGGAGGGGTTATGTCTACATTTTTTAAGTAGTCAGTCCTCATTTTGCCATATTTTCCTGCCTTTGACGTTCTTTGTTTTAAAATATTGGACCAAAAGGGGGGGTATAACCCCCACCAGTCCCCCCTTGGGTACGCCACTGATTCTTTGGCAATCTAGAAAGATCATTATCAAATTATTGCTATTTGATGTTGCTTGAAGTTTTATTGTTCGTTGCAGTTTCAAGATATCATCCCTTTTCTGTTACTTATCTCCTTTGGGGGAGGGGGCAAGTGGCTCTGTGTACTCTGCTATATCTGCCAATGCGACACAATATATTAAGAAATTGCCCCCTCTAGGATTGACTTCGCCCCCCCTCCCACACAAAGAATTCCTGGCTACGGGCCTGGAACGAACATTGGAGAATATGCGAACAGACTTCCAACAGCAGTTTGGAGGAGCCCCTCCTCCCAAATTCACATTGCTGCGATGGGAAAAGGAGATTTTTACCACCGGTAGCGTGAAGGACAAACCACGAAGTGGCAGACCGTCCACCAGACAGGAACAGTGCAGAGAGGTAGCCGAATTCATGGTAAGATCCCCAATGAAGTCGATGCGGAAGAGATCTGCGGAACTGGGCGTACCCCAATCCACAATGCGTAAGCACATGAAGTTGGATTTAAAGGTACAACCATATCAACTGATGAGTGTTAGTGAGTTATCGGACAATGACTTGACGCACAGGAAAGACGCGTGTGACGCAATGCCTCAGACATTTGACACGATACCGAAGCAGGGGAGAGTAATCTTTAGTGATGAGTGTGCCATTTATCGGAGCTCCCAGGCACGAAACGTTGTATTCTGGTCAAAGAAAAACCCTTATTTTTACGAAGAACTGGAGAACAACCCTCCTCATGTCATGATATGGGCGGGCATGAACAGTAAACGTCTTTATGGCCTTATTTTATGGACAATGTTGTGAATCAGCATGAATATCTGAACATGCTCCGTAATTGTACCCCTGTTGACAGACATGCTGGTTGCAGCAAGATGATGCACCCGCTCATTTTGCCATTCGCGTTCGCGAGTACCTCAAAGAAGTCTTTCCACAACGTTGGATTTGTTGAGGGTCTCCTGTCTTACAGGCTCCACTTGACTGGCCACCACGCAGCCCTGACCTCACAACGTGTGACAATGCACTATGGGGTTTTATCAAGGAAATTGTTGCCAAGGACCGTTATGATATGGTTGAAGAATTGAAAAACGCTGTGCGGAGAGCATTCACACACGTTACTCCAGCAATGTTGAGGAAGATGTCACACAGGACATGGCGACAAATAAGTATGTGTTACGAAAATGATGGGGTTCATACGGACCCTTTGAACAGTTAGTGACAGTTAAGATGTAGGCATATGATCTGTGAATTACTGGATTGGTATACGTCATACCATATCATACATTAGTGGGGGGTCACGGGACTTTGTGCCCACCATGTACATCAGTTTACCTCCTTGACCAAGGTAATCAGATTATTAGCATGGAGGGTGTCCCAATTTTTTATGAATAAAATGGGCCAGAGTCTTATCATCATAGAATTATTGCAATAATACACCTCTACTATTATTATGAACTTGTGCAAACCTTTACAAAATATTATTTGAAAAGAAGGATGTACTGAAGGAGATCCATTCGACAAAATATCAATGAATGACTTCTAATTCTAAAGGACTGCTTGGTTAGGGTGCAGTGCATATCACCATATTATATAAGTTATTTACACAGTATTTATTTATTTAGTTGTCCTGGGTTCGATACCTGGTGGGGCACATAGTGGTTCAGATACCACTTTAAACTGTAGGTCCAGTCCCGATTAGCCTTACTGTGCATAAAGTGGACTTAAAACACCAAATCAATCAAATCCAATTATTTATTTAGTTTTCAAACATATTTGTGACGAAACAGTTTTTATATGAAAATTTTGCCATCTCTTTTTTCTTCAGGAAAATTAAAATTGTCTAGTTTTGTTGTTTTAAAAATCTGATCACATTACCGTTAACCTTTAACAGTTTACTTTGGTGTAAAACTAAATCAATTTTTCTGAATCAAGTTGTTATAAAAAGGCAACGTGATAAAACACACCACATAGAAAAGAGGTAAATCGCAATACTCTTTATCTTTTCAATTTTCATTAAAGCCAAGTGAGTGGCGGCCGCCCCGTGCTCCCTCTGGTGACGTCGCTGTATTCATACAAACGCACGAATTTAAATGTAACTGATAAGGACATAATCATTTTTAATTTTAAAAGTAATATCAATGCCAACCCTGCTTTGCTAGTGCTCACTCCCCTTCCCCTATAAACTGAATATTATAATCCGATAAGAATGCACTTGAATATTTTCTTCCTGCTTGGTAGATTGATGCTTATTGGCTCCTCGGTATTGGTTGTTTACAAATGGCGTTTGACGTGATAATGTCTTATTCGTTGGAACAACGTGGAAGTTTTTTATTTTAAAGGTAAGAATTAATGTTATAATACACGTGTTATCAAGTGAAAAATATGCAAGACAATGAATTGCAACTTGAGACAAAAGTCTTTACGTGCACAATTTTTCATTGATCAGCATTTCAAATTGATGCATAAGCGAAATGATGCGAATGTTTGCAAGGTAATCGTCAACTTGTCATAGATGCGATCACGAATACAATTGGAGAGGAATCAATGGTCATTTCATATATACATAAAAATACGTTCAGTTTACAGGGATTTAACATGTCGGCACAAAAATAGTATTGCATGTACAAATGTGGTCTTGATGTGTGTGAAATTAATGGTTATTGTTTACCGCGCATTTTTAAGTGTTGGCATTTTTGGAGCGAATTTACAATACCGGACCCCTCCCCGATTTTTGTAATATTTCGCATACTCACTAATTGAGGCCTCCTAATCACGAATTTGAAGTTAAAATTGGGGGGTCACGTAGAAATTGCAAAATAAGGGGGTCCGTGATCGCAACCGACAATGCCCGATTGCTCATTATTTATCGCAAGAGTTTGCGTTTCGAATACTTAAGGAACGAAATATATATTCCTGACATTACTACATCCCCAAATTTTAACTATGCTTGCCTAACATAACCTAATCGTGAATTGTTCGTGTGGCTCGGGGACGTCGGAACTTATTTCGGAGTTGTGGGTTGGGGGGGGGGGGGAGTTCCTTTATCCATATCCACCAACATTTTTTCTAAATCTATTTTCATAGGTAACACTTTCGTATAGCGGAAACGGATTTCTTACTTTTTACATAAGAAAATACGCAAATCATTTTCTTTAGCGTTGTTAAAGTTCGGGAATGTAGTTTTGATCCATTTTAATGCGAAAACAACAGAATGCATCATTTGTAGTGAGATATTCAATGAAGAATGGGTGCAATGTCTCTCGTGTAATGCTTGGGTGCACGTCCAAGGTGCTCACGAGGAAAGCATCTTGTACTTGTGAACATTGCAAGAAGATGCTAGCTAAACTGTAGGCTAGTGCCTTGCCACTGCATTTAGGTTGTCAGTGGTATTTACTTTATATTTTCAACTCATCTATAAGACGAATTTTCCTTTTCTTCAAATGTTACTATTTTTATTAAAATCATTTATCTGCATATATATTCTTCTGGGATTACAACCCTTTATCTGTATACATATATTCTTCTGGGATTACAACCATTTATCTGTATACATATATTCTTCTGGGATTAAAACCCTTTATCTGTATACATATATTCTTCTGGGATTACAACCGTTTATCTGTATACATATATTCTTCTGGGATTACAACCCTTTATCTGCATACATTAATTCTTCTTGGGTTACATACATCTATCTGAATACATATGTTCTCGGATTACAACGGATATCTGCATGCATTACTACCTCAAATAGCTGTATGACTTCCATAGGGTTGCTGCCTTGTAGTGCCACCACCTAATACGAGCTGAGAGAGGGGTGATCAAGGAGCACCAGCTGTCCCACACTCACCTTGATCCGGGTCTGCAATATATGCACCTACACGGAAGTGCGTGGGGGCTGCCTATGACTTGGCGCCACACCGGGGAAACAACCAAAATGTTTAGCAGAAAAGCTCGTTCCTGCTAGAACAATAGAGATATAAAATCGTAATCACTTTCTGACTTCATTAATCTCTGCATATAATCACATAGGCTATACATGGTGATCATTTCTTTCTTTCGCCTTTATTCTTCTCCATTATGGTACTATTATCGTATGAGGGAAACACCTACGAATCATATATTTCGGACTTCTTTACATTGCTAACGTGTTATTTTCGAATGTGGAACATTTCCTAAAGTGAAATAATGCATATCAATGTCTATTTCTTAGATTTATGAGTATTTACTGTTACTTGTTATTTCGATTCTGTAATACATTATGGCAGGCGATAGCGTACTGGTTGTAATGTTACCCAGACACCTGTCAATGATTTATTTCGGACTTTTTTAGATTCCTAACGTAATATTTTGGAATGAGGAACATTTCTTAAGGTGAAATAATGCATTTCTAACTAAGATAATGTCTATTTCTTCTATTTATGAGTACTTACTGTTACCTGTTGTTTCGATTCTGTAACACATTATGGCCGTGATAGCGTACTGGTTCAGGGGGTGTTCTGAGAGTGTTTTGTCGATTTATGCAGTGTTGCAACCTTGTTTACCGAAAAATATCATTATGCTAATACCTCGCAAATTATGGTAATATCTTGCAAACCATTCATGTTAGGCAGGCTTAGTTTAAAAAAATATATAAAAAACTAAAAAAACTTCATGACATTAAAATTCACTTCTTTACTTACTTATATCACTTCAGTTTAAAAAAAATATGAAAAATTAAAAACACTTCATGACATTAAAATTCAGTTTTTTACTTACTTATATCACTTCAGTTTCATCACAATCAAATCATGCTTCAACATTCTATATTTATATACACTTCATGTACCGGCTTGTTTAAAAAATTCATGCATTCTTCTGTCCAGTGGAAAATTACTCAGATGTACTCAGATAAGTAGCACGTGAAGTGATATTTCTTGCGTCCGAAAACTGGAATTGAATGTCTAACATTACGCCATGCTTTCTCTATATTCTGAGAGTGAACAGGAATGTCGTCGTTCATCATTCGCTGCAGGTTCTCTTGATGAATGTGTCCACTTGCCGGTGTATCCGGCTATCCACACTATGGTTAACTCTCAGGTGTCTGTAGCCTGCTCCTTGTAAGTTCACATATGCCATCCAGCAATCAGATATTATAGTTGTTCCAGGAAGGATGAATTTGCGGATGACTTTCAGTGGAGTTTCTTCACTTCGGTTTTGTACAGGAACCATGAAAAAACATGTAGCGTTTCCCCTCTCAATTCCTCCAAAAGCCCACTGTCCATCAAGAGGACGTACCCGTCTATTGATACATTTCTTCGATTTTCCAAATTTTGCTTCATCAATTTCTACAATGACTCCGTGACCTCCTATTGGGGATGAAATTAGCAATTACCCATTCCTCACACACTAGCCTACAGTGGTTCGACCAGTCCACAACTGTGTTTGGGCTCATGTCTAGTTCATATCATATGAGATCACATCTTGGGTACGGCAAAAATAGCCACATATTACAAAAGATTATAATCTTCGGTACAGAAAGTTTACGTCCTCCTACAAATGTACGGTTTTGGGCATATTGTTTAAATCCACACAGAAATCTTTTGAATTTCAACTTTCCACGCCCGTAGACTCTCTTCGTACACATGTACATCCACTTCCCATCTTGTCCAATGTGCAGTTTGCATACACTTCCACATCTTCCACATTCCATTTCTTCCTTCAAAATTCCGTGTTCAATTAAAAATTCAACACCTGGAAACAACTTCACCGCGCTTCCTCTACACGTCATCTTGAAGCGACACTCGCTACGGGGTTTACATCATCTTACACACAGAACATTGCACTCTCATGCAGAAAGCAAATGGTGGGAGCAGAAACAGCATGTCGGACAGAGATTTTTGCAGAAAACAACACGCATTCACATTAAAATGGATCAAATCTACATTCAGGAACTTCCACAATGCTAAAGAAAATGATTTCCGTAAGTACTTTCTCCTGTAAATTGGAAGGAATCCGTTTCCCTCATACTATAATGCTACCTCCATTATTAAGCTAAGTTCATAAGTTTAGGTAAACACAATTAGTTTCAGCATTCCTAAACACTTTCTTCGCTGTATGTTTCACTCATGCGGGCACGTAACACTGTTAAAAGAGGATGCAATACTGTACGCGATTCCGCATTGAGTTTCGAATTCTTTCTGAACACCCCCGGATCATTTCGGAACTGTTCCAGTTCTTCAACCGTGTCAATGGGAGTGTTGAACGCTATGCTTTTGAGGTGACTCCAGACACAAAAATCCAAAGGATTTAGATCCGGTGACCTTGGAAGTCACGGTACAACCTATCCATCTTTGATGATATCTGCATGTTAGATGTCATCTCACAGCAGCAGCAAAACGTGGCGGTGCTCCATCATGCATGTACCACATACTCTGACATGGAAGATCATGTCTCAAAAACCAAAGGTACCTCGGTCCATTGAGTCTTCTTGGAAGAATGTGTGGTCCAATGAGACAATCACCTAGTGATTCAATGAGATACGTTGCTGATGTGGTGCCTCGTGAACAGCATGTGGGTTTAGTACACTCCAAACATGAGAATTATGAAAATTAAAAATACCATCGCGTGTGAACCTCGCTTCGTCTGTAAATAAAAAGTTACTTGCAAAACGAGGGTGAGCATCCACTGACAAAACGTCACTTTAGGAACACAATCCTTATCACTGAGACACTGAACTCGTTGGAGGTGGTAAGGGTAGAGTGAATTGTGATGTAAAATTCTCCATACACTACTGCCGCTTACTGGCACTTGTGTGGCAATTCTCCTCGTCAAGGTTCCTGGAGAGAGTTCTACTGATTCCAACACCATGTCCTCAACTTCAGGCGTAATGCATGCAGGTCTACCTGCTCTCCTACCATGTTCGAAGCTCCCACGTTCTTTGAGGCGCAGATGTACCCTACTAAATGTGCGACACTCGGGATGTCTTTGAGCAGGGTATTTTTCTTGGTACAAGCGTGCAGCCTCCCGTTTTCACTACGCAGTCCAGCTCAACTGACGTGACTCCCACAGTATGATTAGACTGTGTACTGATAGTTTCCATACAATGACACATCTCGGAAATGTTCTGTTTGATTGCAACGCCACCTCTCGGAAATTTTCTGTTTTGTAAACAAAGAGCAAACCTCGGACCGCACAAGGAGTAAAGCACTCGGTGTTTACAAAATGCAATCAATGATGGCTTGTAACCACACATTCACACACATTATTAGCATTCTACCAACTAGGACGACGTTTACAAACAATGAAGTAAGTGGTGGCTTGTAATCACACATTTACGATTATCTCAAAAACGGCTCGTTTGCAGAACCATGTTTACTGAGACTTTTTTGCTTCTATTATCGTGTACTTTCACCTGTGTCAGTTTGCGCTATTACTTAACCCTGTATAGTAGCTTGGAGGAAGGTAAAAGTAAAAGAAAAACTAAGAATTTCACATAAACCTATGTGTAGGAATATACCAATTAAATAACAATAATATAATACTAATTGCAATATCAAAACACCAGTGTGTTTTGTAAGACTATATTTTCACCAATAATGAACAGAAGTGCATGATATCAGCACACTTTGAAAGAGGAATATTTGAAGTTTCACACAGATCCTTAAATGCATGCGATGTGCACCCAACGTATGGCATGACATGTCCAGGCAGTATCCCCATTCTCCCATTCTTGCCAAACCATCTCAGCCATGTCTTATGTGAACTTTTCGATGTTGATGCGCCTTTGCAGTTCCAGCAGTGTCTCTGGAAGTGGAGGAACGTAAACATTGAATGTGGTGGAACCCCATAGGAATAATTGCAATTTTGCAATACTGCCATCGGAAACATCCACAGGACATACGTGAGAAGGTTTGACGAGAATAGGAGTATTACCTGGGCATCTGTCGTGCTACACATGTGCACATCGGATGTATTTAAGGTCTGTGTGAAACTTCAAATGGTGCTAATATCATGCATTTCTGTTCATTATTGGTGAAAATATAGTCTTACAAACTTGATCAATAGCACTGGTTGACATGGGTTCCGGTGTTTTTGATCTGAGGGTGCTTTATTATTGGCCCTGGAACAGCTTTTGGTTTCTATCATTCACCCTCAGTTTTCGAGAAATTCATATTTTTTATTTTCCAGCTTTTCAATTTATCCATTAAGTGGCAGCGTGCAACCTTTTGATTAATTTATCTGTGCATGTTCCATATTTTGTTGTCGAAAGTGAAAGTATCAGAATGTCAAGTCAGAAGTGTAAGGGAGATTTCTCATCAAAGCGGCATGAGTTGCTTGAAGTTTCCACTAACATAACTCGACTTAATCGGCTTGTCATGCCGCTACAGTATGAAACATTGCTCTTGATTGCTTGTTGTCAAGTGAAATGTTGGTCTGAAATCTCCTTATGGATTATTCGGCCTTTCTTGTTGTATGAAGCATTGTGGATATTAGGGACGAACTCGTAAAATACAAGTTGTGTGAATCTGCAGTTTTCCAAATGTCTGTCCTATTCTAAGGCAAATTTTACGGTATTAGAGGTGAGGCAGACTACTGTCAGACTTTGCATGAATTCCTACAGTCTTCAATGTATATGATACAACAATAGAAGAAACATTGATCATTGTTGAATTGGCATTTAATATCTGCAATGCTTCATATTTGTGGCAGATATGGGGTGAAGAGGCAAAGATAGAACATTGCCAAATTTGTGAAAGTCACTTACCATGCATATTTTTGTGCAAGTGGTCGCATGCCAGAAGTGTTAACACCAGAGTACCTGGATAATCTACTACGTGAATTAAATTTACCAAAGGGAAGTGTTCAACTTCTTGATTCCCAGCTGACTGCAAAAAACTTGTTATCACTTGGTACGAAATATTCATGAACAGACATATTTTACTGTGGATGAGTCTATGGTGTACTGTAACAACATTAAGATACTGTGTGTGTGATAGGTTTGCTGCTGCTGGAGGCTGGAAGCACTAAATATTCTTGCTTTCTTTGTGAATGGGAAATGCGGGACAGAGCTCATCAATGGGAAATCAAAACTTACTCAGTTGAGGTTGTCTGCCACCAGGTGTGAAAAAGTGTCACAACAACAATTGCTTGATCAGTCTAGCATC
The DNA here is from genome assembly GCF_977018435.1 of Lepisma saccharinum. Taxonomy (NCBI): domain Eukaryota; kingdom Metazoa; phylum Arthropoda; class Insecta; order Zygentoma; family Lepismatidae; genus Lepisma; species Lepisma saccharinum. The sequence continues at coordinate 12,975,465 of NC_139232.1, forward strand.
TTGCTTCCACCTTTACATTTCAATTTGGACATAATGAACTGGTTCGTGAAGGCACTGAGCAGAGAAGGCAAATATTTTCAGTATATTGACAGGAAATTCCCATCAATGACTTTGGATAAACTTAAGGAGTATATGTTCGTTGGCCCACAAATCAGACTGGTATCCATTTTGAATATACGGTGACAAAAAGTGAAATAGCAGCATTGATAAATTTGAAAGATGCAGATGCAGTCTGCCTGAGAACAAACCCAAAACCCATGAACATTATGTGCAGAACATGTAAGCTTGCATAAGATTGGTTGCTAAATGAGTCTCAAATTATTATGCATATGCAGTACTCACACCTGAATTTCTTTCCAAGTAATCTTGGTGACTTCAGTGAGGAACAAGTCAAGTGATTCCACGTAGACATTGTGGAAATGTAAAGAAGATGCCAGGCAGGTCGAATATAAATATGATAGCAGATTACGGCTGGATGCTAAAAAGGGACATTCCTGCTTCCAAAGGTAGCACAAGTACGAAATAGAGGTGGATGAAATTTCAGGCACAGTAAGAAATACGGACGTTATTGCCATGATTAAATTATATTAGTAGCACTTAACTATTTCAAGCTTTTAGAATATGACAAGAAATGCTCTGAGCCTCTATAAAAGGCCACATTACTGATATGATATGGTTAAATTCATCACATAACCCATCTACTTCCATGTGCGTAATGTAACTGTATGATAATAGTAATTCTATGGTGCACCTGCACAAATTAATAATACAAAATATATATTGGCACCAGTAGTTTTTTGCCATTTGTGAAAAAACTTGACATGATAGAGAAAAACGGATATAATTTTCAAACTCAGCAGGAAAAATACATTAAGTATCGCCTATTCCTTTGAAAACATCGCTCAACTTTGTTCAAAATGTTGACCAGTGTAATTTACGAACACAGTGTGTGATGGAAATCTGGCGAAAAGCATGAATGGAAAGGACACTGAAGGAAAGAGTGCAAATATGGAAGTTAACATCAGCCTAATTTTAAGTAAGAATAGTGTGAATATGCAAAATGAAATATATACAAATATTATTTGCTTATGTATCAATTAATTCTAGTATGTGTCACTGTTCTCACAGAAGTAACTCTTTCATTTTAATTTTGAAATCTATTGTTAAGGCTGAATCACACGGAACTAGATATCCAGTTAGTTGGATAACCTGCCCGGATGTGATGGCTGCCTGGCTGGCTGTTTGACTGGTTTTGAGGAATAGGACATGTTCTAATTGCTACTGGCTTTTCTCGACTGGATTCTGTGAAACAGCCCATCAGAGCAAAGTTTGGGCATGTGAAGATAATCTGTGAGTTTGCAAAGGGGAGTTGTCTGTGGTTTCTGAGTGTAGGCTGTTTTTGTTAGTTTCTCGATAAAAAAAAGCAACGAGATGACGTGCAGTGCATTCGTGTTCAGTTCATTAATATTTAGGTATTTATGCAAAGCGATGAGATGTGTATGTGACAAATAAAATTAGCTGAAAATGAAAATCCTTATTATTACAAGTGTATTAAATTAAATGTTTAATTTTTTAAAAATGTGTGAATTAATCCTGCGAACTTCATGTATGAATATTGAATATGCATACCCGGGTTAATTATAAAGCTTGTTCGGTACGCATTGAATACTATATTTATATATTATATAATGTTATATTTATACTATATATATCTAGTCCAGACTTTCCTTTTTTAATTTTTAATAAAAGCACAAAGCAGTAATTCTTCTACAACATTCTTCAAATTGCTCGTCCATCTTTACATACAGATTGTCTGCTCTGTGCAATGTCTTATGGGAACAAGAGTCTATCGACAAGTACGTGGTAACAAGTATCGTGTGAGGCGAAAACTAGCAAATGGGTAGCCAGTTAGTCTAGCGCCAACTAGGGCATTCCCACTGGAAATCCAGTTCCTTGTGATTCAGGCTTTACATATTTAATATTGTATATTGGTTGCTGGTGCATTTCACACTTTCAATGCAGATATTGAGCTGGCCCATTCTATCTCAAGGCAGACAGAGGTGCCTCTTGATTGTCGTGAATTTGACTGGAAAATATCTATGTGATGGGCTGTATAGGTATCTATTGAAAGCTGAAATATTTTTTTCTGTAGTACAAGTTAACAAAGTTACAATCCTGTAAAGAAGTGAGGAGAAGTGTGTATTTTGGAAATAATATGAAAACATGTTTCTCTTGAAACATATGCTATGAGGAAATGAGAAGTGACTTGCAGTCGTTTTTCTTTGAAGGAGCCACTATACTGCTTCATGGAAATAACAAAAAATCAATTTTAGAAGTATTTTTCATATTTTCAAAAATTTCTCTCCAAATAACGAAAAAATACTTTACATTGAAAGTTCTCTAGGATTGTAGTATGGATTAGTGTATTCCCATTCTTAGTGCAATTATTATCATTAACAATAACTTGGCTACAATATATGATGTCACAAAGTACAAAAATGCATTTTATCACACTTCTTGAAATGGCAATGTCTCCAAAGAAGCCTATTTCTATTTTTTTTATCATAGGAAATCATCTCCCATTATTGTCCATAAAAACTGTGTAATGAAAGTGGGCAGTACGTTTGTTGCTTTATAATAACACAATCATAGCCACAAGGAACACAGGAGAGAATGAACATGTCAGACTGTTCCAATCAGAAAATCAAGAATAGTTGAACACAGCTTTGCTGAGGGCCACAGAATTTTATTTGAAGATGCAAAAATCACATCCAAATGCTCCTATTACTGGGACAAAAGAGTAAAGGAAGCTGTTACCATTGTCTTGAGAAAAAACAAACCTCAACATGGACGTGGGACTCCAGCTCAGTCATGCCTGAAACCCACATCGCCATAACAGCACCACATCCACCAATAGAACTCCAGGATCCAGAGCGAACTGAACCAAAAACAGGGAAGAGTCTAAGCTCCGCCATATTTAACCTTATAGTTGGTCTCCTCACGCTCTCACACTTTGCAGTGGGATCCTCAGCCAGGTTTATGTTAATCATGAAGTCCGCTTGCAACAGGTATGTCTGTCCAGACATGACTCAATCTTGAACTTGCTGTCAGTTTCTTGCTGCGTTGGAGTTCTGGAGTGATTTGTAGTGTTTGTGTCAATAGCCATTGCAGCATCGTATAGTAGGAAAAAAGAGTAAAGTGTGTAGATCATGGAAAAGGGCACAAGAGAAATGTTTATAAGGCAAGTCAAAAATACTTCACAAACATTGGTGGTTCCGCTCAATCTTTGCAAAAGTGATTTGGTTCAAGTGCCACCATGTTATCAATGGATGCAGTTGGCAAGAAATGTTATACTCGATATAGGTATATGGTTCAGCAAAAATATGAAAGTTAAGAAGAAGATAGGGAAGATATAACGGGAATGTTTGTACCATAAGAAATGATGATGTTATTTGAATGCAGAATCTGTCCTCGATCCTACAATATCTCCAATCAAGTACCTTGACATGATTTAAAAAGGAAGAAAGAAAGCTGATGTGAAAATAACATTTGGAGAAACCATTTCACAGAAAGTGCATGGTGCTTCTCCAGTGGAATCTACAAATTTAGGAGATGAAGGAGTCCGTAACCTTGTGGTACATATTGTAAATGGATAAATGATGCAAGCTTTGGTATGGCAAAAAAAAGTACAACTTCTTACACTTTATGAACAAGTGTATTTGGGTTGCCAGCATTTGCTTTAGCATCAACGTTTCAAGCACATACATTGATTGCGTACAGAAATTCCTGTAGTTGATGCTAATGCCAAATTAACCTTGCAGAAAACACTTATTTGAATCACGTCATCAGGAAAGTTACAATTCCTACTTTCTTACACTTTTACCTGATAGTTACTCCAAACAAGAAGTAATTAGTTTGGTTTCTCTGAGCACAAAGTACCTACTAGATAAAGCATCTAAAATTGTCAGAGAGAAAGGTATGAGCAAGTCTAGACTCTTACATATGGCATCCACTAGCAGACTAAAACGGTTTACACTGCTTTGTCATATTACACTAATGATAACATGAATTACTACTGGAGGAGACCCCAAAAATCTGATGTTAGGGTGTGGGCCATTGGTAGAAAGGTAAATAATATGTGACGATATCCATCCGAGAGCCATATCTTGTAATGAAGGAAGACAATCCTAGTACAAAAAGAGTATTGCTAAATTTTGCTCTTTGTGATTAAGATTGGTAAAATGCAACAATTGGAACAAGTATGTCCTTGTGTGTACCGTAGTAATCTGAAATTAGTTTGTTAATATATATATAAATATATCAACAGTTTAACCCATTAAATATTCTGTCTCAGTTCTAGTATGCTTTCTACTAACTTTTCATGGGCCACCTCAAATCAAATGCTTGAAATTATTTTCCAGAATTTGCATTTTTGTTCATTTTAAACTTTTTTTTGGCCATAATGTTATGAAGAATATACAGGGTGTGGAAGAGTTCACAGCGTAATTTCAGTAGGAAATAACTATGATGCTGGCTGGCAGTGTATAGCTGGCAACAGCATCCATTATACTGTGCATGAATTGCCATTTGCAGTTGACTGTGCTTCAGTCACCACAACAAGTGATTTCCCATTATGGTGACGACCCTTGATCTAGAAGTCAACAAGGATGCAAGGTTTGAAATGTGGCTAGAAGTCAACAAGGGAACTACCCAAAGAAAAGGCAGTCAACCACTGATGAAATTCTGTTTCCTGCAGACTTTGTACTGTACTGTATAGTGTATTTAGGCATATCCCCTTTAAATACACCATAACGAACGTGTTTTGTTGCTATAAACGGAGTTTTAATGCACTTTCTACTGTTTTTTTATGTTATTTCAATTAATCCGGACTTTCGTTAAAATGGTCAACTTATCCCCCCCCAGTAGTCCGGATTTACGGGGTTTTACTGTAATACTTCTTTCCATAGACAATTGTAACTTTAAATTACACTAAGAACACTGCTACACTCTGTATAAGCAAGATTCCACTTTATATGGCAGGATGAAAGTTGTGTGAATTAGTATAGGAAAGAAAGTGGGGCAATGGTACAAGAAGTGCGAAAACAACTTTTATACACAATAGATTAGATTCATTTCTGGTTCCTTATTGATATGTACATAAAAGTTCATTGTTGCAGGTGTTGTGATTGGTATCACTGGTGTCTATCATTCCCATCTGGTGCCATTGCTTCAAGAATGAGCTTTGACTTCCTCCAGCTCGTGGCAGCTGACGTCGTGTGGTGCTGGAAGATAGTGAATTCAAGATATATTGTGTAGACTGATTGTGATATTAATTGTGCACAATGTGGTGGGGATTTAGCCCTACATTTGATTTCCTAAGGGAGATAAATGATTCTGAGCATAGTGAACGGGACGAGTATAATGTACTCATTATTGGTGCAGGCGATGCTAGGCACATATTGCACACAATGGCAAGTGCCTACAAGCACAAAGTGAAACGCGTAAACTTTTACGTCGTAGAAATTTGCCTAGAGTTGGTGGCACGTCAGCTCCTCCTGCTTCTCACCGCCTTGGAGCCTCCAGAAGTGTTGGGTGTTCATGAGAAGACTCGTCTCTTCATGGAGATTTATGGAAATACATTCGTCCGGCCGAACACCAGTAACTTTATACAACAGAAAGCAAACCAACTGATTCTCATGGTGACTAACTTGGATTACTTGGAACGGAGACTTCCTTTGGTTGACCTAAGTTTGCTGAAGTATAAAGACAGAGATGTGCTGGAGACGGTATTCAAGTTCTGGAGAAACAGCAGCAACAGTGTGTTCAATGTTGGTAAACTTTGGGATAACAGAGTGAGAAGTTTTCTAGGAGTTAGATACGATGCCAAAGTTGGGGTGTTCGATTGGGATTATCACATGAGGCTTTGCGAAGCAGGTGGGAAGATGGTCAACAGTCAGGAGTACAAGAATTGGAGGGAGTCTGGCGTGGCATTTGAATGGTTTGAAACAGAGTGCAGCGAACCCAATTACACGTTAGCATCGGGAATAGTTAAAGTTGGAGAAAAGATATGCCATCATGGTTACCTAGGTGATATCGTTACTGGCCCATTTATAACATATGGAATTGAGTGTCCTGACAAAGAGATGTTGAAGACAAGCAGTGGTACTTACGTAAAGAGAGCTACAGATATTACCGAAAGGAACCTTATGCAAATTTTTCATGAAATTCAAAATCAAGAGCCGTACGTACCTGCAGAACGTGATGATGCTGATGCCGTCGTGATCAGAGAGATAGATCCTAGGAAAGAGTTTGGTAATGAAAATGAAATCAAGGAAAATGTTTCCAAAGTGGCGAACATACCTGAAAATGGTGATGGAAGACCAAGAAAAATCAAGGAAGAAACTCACAGTGCTATTCCCACTGAATTTGCTAAAGTTTTCTTCCTTCCCGTATCTGGACTTAACAGCATGCAAAGAAAAGAATCTTACAGGAATTTTTTTGACGGGATTTTTATTTCGCAGTACATGATAAACTGCCTGACTCCTGAACTAAACAGTATTGCTAAAGACGAATCAAGAATCTTTGTTGAATCAAGGAAGTTTCTTCTTAGCCTTAAGAAGGAAGGACTAAAGGAGTTTGCAAATTTGTTAACTGAAAAGTCTAAACTGAGCAACTGTACTGAAGTGTCACATTTCAATCCATCACAGGATGCATTGGCCAAGCTGAAAGTGACAAAGGTGTGATGTTAGTACTTATTGTGTCTTGTCACCGAAAGGTTTCTAATTCTGACTGTAAGTGGAGCATTTCTCTTGCCACATTATACTTTTTACGTACCTGTGAGGTATGTCAACATAATAATAATTTGTGTTCATGCACATTTTACACACTTTACTGTTGAGTTTGTTGAGTTTATTTGTTCAAATGAAATATCTTAAACATAATCTTCGTTTTAAAAGTGTCATGATTTTTTTCTAATTCCAGACAATTCTGTGCATTAATGTGTAAACTATTACAATTTTACAAATGTTTTATTTTACAATATACCAATCATTTTGTGGTGTGCTGTATGTTTAAGTGTCTTTTTGCTTCTTATGAACACATATTTTACAACTACATTGTTATCTATGTTCACATATTTCAAACTGATTTTTTAAATTTTTTAGACACCCCACACATGACAGTCACGGACACTTCTTGTTTGTAATGTTCCTATTGAAAGTCAATGGAATTGTTACAATCCAGAAGTGTCTGTTACTGTACCACATGCACGTGTAGGTTCATATTTGTTGTTACATATGAATTACTTGTCAGTATTTAGATGTGTTATTGTTTTTTTCCTAATACAGTTTGCAACTGGTTGTATTCATACAGGAACATTCACAAGAATTTAACTCTATGCACTGAAATTGTTTTTGAAAATAAGAAAACTGTGCTTTTGAGCCTTTAATAAATTTGCTGTTTATAGAATTGTGTCTGCAGTTTTTTTTTAAAGTAAATTATGGGCTTTATAAGAGAAGTTAATGCAAGATTATTTCAATTCATGTTACAGGACTTTAGACGCAGTAAGATATTAATATACACATGGAACGTGCTTAAGTCTCGACATACCTGTTTATTTTGCTCAGTTAATTTCAGTGACCACTGTCAAATCCTGAATCATAAACACAACAGGCTAGATACCAAGAATAGAAATAAGTGGTTTGCCTTCTCTACCACCCCTCCACCTTGCACACCAACCTAACTCCAAAAAAGCTGGCAACTTAGTAGGCACAAAGAATTCTTTGTTGATCCATTGGATGACCTCGGCATTTTCGATGTAGTGTAGTGCAAGGCTCATGACATTGGCAGATCTGTCCGATCTATAAACAAAAGAATTCAACAGCACTTATCTGATGCCAAAAGATCCCAACTCACCACTGACTTAACAACTCTCAAATCAAGCACAAAGCTCATGTCCAATTGACACAAAAATCAAGGAAATGCATACAATTATGCATTTTCCTTGTGAGCTAAATATTGATATTGGACAATCACCACCATATTTGGCTCTCACTACTTGAACAAGAAAAACCCGAACTGTAGCAGACAACACAGTAGACAGTCCAGCGATAGGAGGGCACTTAGTGGCCATCAGAATGACAACGTAGACCGGAATATATCCATTTGGCTCGACTCATCTCGTCCAGCAGGTTAATAGGTGCTGGGGCTTGCCCCTACTTGATATTTTCCTGGAGGTGAGGCCTTGCTCGAAGGAAAAGGTTTATTATCCAACACAGACTGGAAGCCTGCCAAGCTGATAACAACAAGTTCCGATGTAGGTGGTAACATTGGTCACTGAAATTAATCGAGTAAAACAAACAGGTACGTGGATATTTAAGCACGTTTCATGTGTATATAATTTCAAATCAGAAATGTTTGGTTCCTATTAGACAAATATACTACTGGAAGTATAGTTTTATGAGATTGTTTGTATTGGCTTGCTTGCATAGAATTTTTAATGATTCACCTGGAGGAGAGTTGTCATCCATTACATACTCTTTGCAATCACATACTCACCTATCAATGCCAATCATGCAAAATGTGATTATACTTATTCTTTCATTATTATGCAAACATCCCTGTTACAGTATTACATTATCAATGTACCTTTATGATGGCAGTTTCAGTAATAATATTGTACGTAATTATTGCTGGAGATGGTTAATGAGTGCATTTGAGACTTGGGGCCCAATTTTACAACAGAAAGGGTAAAATTATGATATGGTTCTATGTTCATTACTTGTGTACATGTTGTCTGCATCTGTTGGTAAAAATCTGCACTGCCAGTGTTTCTGAGATTATATGCCACTAAACCATGTTTGTCCTCAGCTGTTTCTGCACTTGCCAAACATTGACTTTTCTAGCAGAAACCACATTGCTTTGACACTATCTACTGTCAGCCCTAGGTTGGGAGAAGTTCGCAAGAATGCGCAAATCACTCCCACAAAAATTGTGTAGAACAAACTTCAATGGAACATAAAAACATGAGAATTAAACTAAAATATGGCACAGTGTAAGCTTCTGGTTTCCATTCATTCTTAAGCTTCTGGTTTCCATTCATTCTTGCTGTCCACCAGATGACATTTTACTAATTTTCAATTGGCATAGGGACTGTCAAATGATTTCTAGTTCACAGAAGGTAACAGGTTGAATGAAATTTGAAAATATCACTTTATCACGACTCTTGTAAAATTGCTATTCCTAAATCCATTAAGTGCCGTTCTTTGTAGCAAACCACCAGCCCTGAGACTGCAAATTACAATCCTGTAAAAGTGTCTTATCCCTTTTTCTTCTAGCATTCTGTTAAAAAAGTTCAGTCTTATAAAGGTTCTTTCATCAGTTTGCTTTATTCCACTTTGTGCCCAAATAGTCTAATTGGAACTCGACGTAAGTTTAAAATGGGATCCAAACAAGTATTTAAAAATATTACAATATATGAGGCTTCATAATGTAGAAAATCTTCAGTAAATATCTCTCCTGGCTTTCACGGTATGAGCAATCCAATTTAAGGTTGCTCGACTTTTGAAACACTAGTGTCAAATTGCATGGAAAACATATGTGTGTTTTTCATGCCTTTAAAGTTTTGTCTTTAAATCTGTTTTATGTTCATATAATTACATCTCTTTTAGTGGAGAGTAAACTTTAAAAGGAAACACAAATGTAAGATTAGATTTGTATTAACTTTATTTACATGCTCTATCAATGTTGTATTCTTTGTCGTTTGATAAGTTCATAATATCTTCCTTTTTTGGATTTCAATTCTTCATGTGTCCCTTGCTCCACAATCTGGCCTTTATGTATCACTGCAATACTGTCAGCATTTTGAACTGTAGATAATCTGTGGGCAATGATTATGCATGTCCTTCCCTCTCGTGCACGATCCAATGCCTCCTGAACAACCTGAAATGACAACATTATATGAATATATTGCTACTCTATTCTAGTGAAGTGAAAGGTTTGATTCTTCCAGTTCAAATTGGACAGACGAAGGTATACTTAATTGGAAGTGCAGTGTTGTAAAGATGGGGTGAATAGAGAAGGAATGTGCACTTGACTAACCTAACATCCAAGAAAGTTTTGACATGCATATTACAATTAAGTATGTTTTAACTCAATGCTGCATGCTCATGTGATGTATACCTTGATATGGTTAAACTTTTGATTGAAAAAACTACATAATAGGAACTCTTGTTGTTTCAGTTGCACCCGCATCACAAATTAATAATTAGTTTATTTACTAATATACCAGGAATGTTCCAATAGGAATTTCTGCAGATTAGTTCATAACCTGAGTAATAAGTTGGATCTCTATAGTGGTAAAGGTGGTCAGAACATAGTGCTGATCATATCATCTCCACTATGATCACCTCTACATCCCTATGTCTTCATGACACTGCAGTGCACTAAATACAACTTTTATATTTTTAAACTTTATTATTGATGCTGCATGTCATTATAGGTCTTTTCCAGTCTTACGGTGGGCACCCTACATGCTGGCAAGGGAAGTGAGGAGTGGGGAAGCGACCAATCCAGCACAATAAGAAATACAGCAGCCTGTAGAACAAGAGGGGGGCAGCACTTCCTCCCCTCGATGTTGTAACTCTCGGTGCCACCGCTGTTGTCTGGTTGGTCTGCTGTGTATTCCCCGTTCCCACTTCCCTTGCCAGCAGTTTTTGTTTTATTTTTAATCAATTTTCGATGTTATTTTTATTGCAATTTTGTGTTACGTTTCGTGTTTTAGGGCAAAACTTGGTGTTATATTTACATGCATTTTTTTTTAAATAATATTTTTAGTGCTTAAGATTTTCACATTGCTTTAGTTCTGGAAAAGTGAGGAAAGTTTAGTTTTATTGACAAGAAGATATAAATTGAAGGCTTACCGTTATGAAAAATGACCAAATTTCTTGCATTTGGAAATTATTTCATCTCATCAGCCACTAAATATACAATAAACACTAAACCACCAAACTGCAATAAATGAAGCATGACAAAATATCTTTTGAATCGAACTTTCACCAGCTAGGCTAGAAATAAGAGAACACATAGTTCTTCAGATAACTCTCTTTGAACAGAAGAAGTGTTATCTCCAATTTATATTGCATGTTTTGTGGTGTTTTAGCATTAAAGTGCAAAATTTGGTATTATTCTGAAAAAATGGCATAATTCGTATTATTTTGCGATTCCAAAACCAAAAGTTTGCCTCCTTAACCTACCGAAATATATTTTAAACACTTCATTGTGCTTTCCTTAACTTTTTGTTGTTATTAAAACAAAAGCTTCACGTCCCTAGTCATTAATCATCAAAGTTAAGTACCTTTTCACTTTCTGTGTCAAGTGCTGAGGTTGCTTCATCCAGAAGAAGAATTTTTGGGTTTCTAATTAGAGCCCTTGCAATGGCAATTCTTTGTTTCTGCCCTCCTGAGAGTTGTGCTCCTCGTTCTCCAACCATCGTATCATAACCCTGGTGAGAATATAAGAAATAGTGATGAAAATAGCTTTGTTTTGACCCACATGATAAATCAAAAAGCACTTGCAGCCTTACATAATATTTTAATCTATTCAAAAAATAATATGCCTCCCGATGGCGCAGTGGTGGTGGTAATCAAGGGATCCCAGGTTCAATACCCGGTGGAGGCACATAGTGGCTCGGATCCCACCATAAACTGTAGGTCCAGTCCCAATTAGCCTTAGTGTGCATAAAGTGGACTTAGAACACCAATTCAATCAATCAAATCAAAAAAATAATAATTCGAAAACTTTGAGTTTGAAGGAAAAATGTCGAATGTCACAGCATTAATGAAGGAAAGAGTTGGCAGGGAAGCTTTATTTGTAATACTCTAATTTTGATATGTGAGTGTAAGGCTGTTAGTGCAACAGTGAAATTGGTGTGGCACCCTTCCTGCATTCCTCTCCTCCACCTGGTCAAACTGCCCTTGTAGAAACGCTATAGTATTGGACAACCGTTACCTTAATTGTACTTTTCCTGTTGAAATGAAATTATGGACCAGTATTTGAAATAAGTATTTGCAATATCATGTACTTCATCCTTCATGATATTATTCTGAGAATGTGAAAAGCAGGAAGTTGCTACTAGAACAAATGTACATATTTTTCACAATCAACTGAAGTAGATTATTGTGAATAGATCACTAAATTTAGCCTTAGGCTACACACTTTCTCTCTATCATGAGCTTAAAATCCTGCAAGCTGACTGGTAGACCCCTATAAGCCTGCAAGCATGCATTGTTTTTCATATTAAAACACATATCTTTAAATGTCCTACTCATCAATTTGCAACTTCAATCCAGAAATTGTCATGTAATAAATTTGTGTTGTATACTGTTAGCCTTACATGTTTGTAGTTCAACATACTAGTGGTTTTGAACCTTAATACTTTTTAATCCTCACAATGGCAAAATATTTCCTTTGCTGCATCCTTCTTATTTTTTTGCATGTTATCTTTACATTTTTATAGTTTTCTTTTCCCAAGATCTAATAGCATTTTCTGTATTTTACTTGAATCGTGTTTAATTTCTAGTGATATATTAAGGGATCTGAATTTTTTTTTCATACAGTTTGTGGACTAAAATTTGTAAATAAATTAATGATTTTTATGTTTCATATTTTAGGTTGCTTTTCTGTCACTTTTGACAAATCAGAAACATGAAGATGAATGATGATTACATGAAATTACTGAATGGACACACACTGGAATACCCATTCCCAGGCAAGAGTTTAAACTCATAACATTAAGTGAACTCAGCAGACAGACTTGGCCACCAACGCCACCCTCTGTCCCATAATTATTGTCCGGTACACCTTTGTTTGTTGTCTCATAATAATTGCCCGATATTCAAACTGTGACATTGGTGTATACAGAAGAAGAACATGAAATAAGGGAATGAGTCATACAACTTTAATACTCAAGGATCGCTATAAATTGTGCTTTCCATCTGCCTCTTCGTCTGTCATTTCTGTACTACCATTTTGGCATACCGGACTATAATTATGGGACAGAGGGAGTAATTATTTCTCTTGCATAGCTAATGCTTAAAAATACACAATGATATTTTTTGCTCTGTGGCCAGTTGGAAAAGTGAGAAATTCTTCTGAATGCTGGTCTAGACACAAATCACTGAGGCAGTAATGAACGTACATAATGGCATTCTTGGGGAGGAACAAGTTGCTTTCTGTATCTCATTCTTCACCTTCAACATCCCTACTCCATTTTATTTTGCACTGTACAGGTTAAATCAAGTCTTAATCACTCTTGAATTAGCAAGTTGATCCTTAAAGTAATATCAATAGTGCTATATTTTTATTATAGTAGGCTTATTAAATTTCTCTACACATAGACACTCACGTAATACTATGTTTTTTTTGCATACATAATGTGAATAGAAATGGATAAATTATAATGAGACATAGCTTGATATTAACATTTTTTTTATTCTATGCAGTAATAATGCCAGAAAAAATGGCCGAGAAGACAGGGAGGGCGATATTTAGAGGGGGAGCAGTCAGATTTAACAGGCTCCAAAATACTAGAATAGGGTTGATACTGATGTTGATGTATTGATATCGGAATTATCAATTGGAATTTGTTTACTGATGCAAGCTGATGTTTTTCCAACATTTTGGTCTTTCGCAGGCTCGACAAAAATGCTTCACATCACTTTCATGAAGTTTAATTATCCAGGAAATTATGCAAATTTCGAAGTTTCCATTAATTTTGCACTAGTATTGTGTGAAAAACTGGATTTTGTGATGGCAGAACACATATTGTCATATGGGTCATTCCACGTCAGTTCAACCAGGCCAGGGAACCCACCATCTCAGATTTTTATGAAACTTGGTACATTCAATCCTTCCATGGTGGTAAGAAACCACATAAATTTTTTTGCCTCGTAACTCATCTGGTTTCAGAGTTATGGCCTCTCAAACTTTCAGCCAACTCTCGTTTTCCTTAATTTCCGAAGCCCTCATTGAAACCTGCAGTGCTTTACAAAAAAAATTCTATCTCGCTCACACATGATTCAATACTTTTGAAATTTCACAAAAAAATTTGATATCACATGATATCAATATTTTAGTAAAACAAAAAATTAATAAAAAAAAATATTATCGGGATTTTGTTGCCGAAAACATGCCTTGCTAAAATTTCAATTATCATTAAAAGGGAATGAATTAATACTTCCGGAGTATTAAAATATTTTGGTTAACTCAAAATCAATCAAATAATGTGTTATAAATTAATCAGTGAAGCAAACTCGAAATTCTACACTTTTGTTTATTCTTTGAGCATTGTTGTCTTATTATTTCCTTGCTTATTTATAAAATAATTTATCCATATATAAGCAAAATATATATGGTTCAAAAAAAATCTTTGTTTAATGTTGTGTTCTTTGTAAGCAGCAGTTTGATGATATGTCAACATTACCTGAGACAGAATAGCAATGAAGATGACAATAATGATAATAATAATAATAATTTATATTATTTTATTAATATGAAATGATCATTGAACAATATCAGTTATTATGGTATCCCCTCCTGCTTCAATATTTGGTGTTTGATGATTTATCCATATAGATATTTAAATGTGATTGACCAAAACACAGGTTTAAAAATTACTGAATATTCCATATATTGCCTATATATATTTTTTACCTTTCCATATATGTGCATGCAACATATACAAAAATTTACTTTGTGACACAAGTTGTATACTTTGACACGTTGGATTATCTTGTCCATTGAACTTAGAACCTTTTGCCATCCAGATGTTGTTTCAGGTGGATCAACTTTACAAACTTTACAACAACATCTCCTTGATTTTCATCCACTTGAGATACCATTCCAAAATACCACAACTGATCATACTTACAAGCAATGTAACATCCAGGAAAGAGTTCATTTACGGTTACAATAAAAGATTGAATCCAATCTTTTACAATCCAAGATGAGGCCCAAGGTTACCACTGGACATCTGAGTCATGTACTGTACATCCTGTGGTAGTCTACTGTAAGAACTCTGTTGGGGAAAAGATTGTTTCATCACACTGCATCATATACCGGGTGATTTTTTTAACCTGAATCATTTGAAAATCTTGAAAAAAAAATCATTCTACAAAAAAATGTTCCAAATAAAATGTTGATAGTTTGGAGGGGGAAGTTTAGTGGTGTAACAAAAGAACACCCCCTCCCCCTCTTGTAGGTGGGGCAGGGGGCAACTTTGAAATTTTAAATAGAAACCCCTATTTTTTATTACAGATTCGGATTTTACGGAAAAAAATACATAAGTTTTGTCTGAAACATTTTTTTCGATTCGTGATAGATGGCGCTATAATCGACAAATTTTCATTCCTTGAATGTTTACACTTTAAAACCAATGTATTTCATTTCGCAATTCATTTAAATTTAAAAAAAAAAAAAAAAATTGTTCCAGGACTTGAAATTGTTGTAAAACAAATAAATTTATTTTGAAAATACAAAATTACTCGACAATTCTTAGCTCTAGATATCTCGATGGCTGGTAAACTACATTCACTTCTGAATTACATTAAGTGTTCAAAATGGTTCCGTGGTTTGTAAAAGATGACTCATCAGAGAACAATACCAGACGAAAGAAATTTGTATTTGTTCACGTGCCCACTGACAAAACGTCACTCGATTTTGAAAATCATTGCCATGAAGTTCTTGATGCAATGACACATGATATGGATGATACTTATGACGCTCTAAAATCTTCAAAACACTGCTCTGGGACAATCCGGAATTTTCGAGCTACTTCTCGCGAGCTGACATGAGGATCATGGGCCACAGCAGCTAACACATTAATTTCATTTTATTCTCCAGTAACTGTTCTTCGACGGGTCCTTTGTTTTTAGGTTTAACACTTCCTTCAGTAGTAAATTGATTGACTGTACGTTGAAACGAAGCGAAAGAATGCACCCTGTCTGGAAAACGCTGAGCATAAACAACGACAGCTTGATGGAGATTCCTGCCAGATTCTACATACACAAGAACCATTTCAATTTTCTCTTCTACAGTTAATACATGCATTGATATTAAAAAGTATCAACAGCTTAGTCAAATTAATCGCTCGGAGCATTCTTGTGATCTAAAAAACAATGATAAGCAAACAATGATTTAACAGGAAAAGTCTAAAAAGGAACTGTTTCTTGACATTGTTTTATTTTTATTTTATTTTATTTTTCTGTTGTAGCTTTGTTAAGCATCTTTGACACAACAATAAAAAAAATTAAACAAATATCGAATCTAACTTTTAAATGTTGTAAATAGGCGAATTACCATTTTAATGAAATCTCAAAAGATTTTTCAAGAATTAGTACAAAGTTCATGCATGAGAATGTTTTATTTTTTGAATTTAAACATTCAAGAAATGAAAATTTGTCTATTATAGCGCCATCTAACACGAATCGAAAAAAATGTTTCAGACAAAACTTATGTATTTTTTTCCGTAAAATCCAAATCTGTAATAAAAAATAGGGGTTTCTATTTGAAATTTCAAAGTTGCCCCCTGCCCCACCTACAAGAGGGGGAGGGGGTGTTCTTTTGATGCACCACTAAATTTCCCCTCCAAACTATCAACATTTTATTTGGAACATTTTTTTTTGTAGAATGATTTTTTTTTCAATATATTCAAATGATTCAGGGTTAAAAAAATCACCCGGTATAATGACCTGAAGCATGATGTGAACATGGTTTACAAAATTCAAGGAATAGTCATTAGATTTCTGAAAAAAAAATTCACATGTCAAGAAAATACACTATTTTCGTGACAGGAGTGCTGCTCAATACAACAACAAATCTAACTTTCTCAACTTCTGTCTGCATGAAGAGGACTTCCAGCTAGAGGCACAATGGTCATATTTTGCAACAAGCCATGGGAAATCAGAATGTAATGGAATTGTCGGAACAGCAAAATGCTTTGCACGAAAAGAGAGTTAACAGAGACCATTTGAGAGACAGATCACAACAACAGGGGATTTTTACAATTTCTGTGTGGAAAAAATTACAAATATTGCATTTCACTTTATTGAGAAAGGTGAAGTTGATTCAACCCATTTGACACTTCAAAACCAGTTTACAGATGTACAAACAGTTCCAGGCACTAGTAGTTTCTACAATTTCAGACCTCTGGATTCTGCAGGCACCATTGTGGCTAGAAGAATCAGTCAAGATGAGCCCCATCTATCACGTACTGTCTGAAAAACCGCCAATCTTTTATTGTAACCGTACATGAACTCTTTCCTGGATGTTACATTGATTGTATGATCAGTTGTGGTATTTTGGATTGGTATCTCAAGTGGATGAAGATCAAGGAGATGATGTTGTAAAGTTTGTAAAGTTGATCCACCTGAAACAACATCTGGATGGCAAAGGTTCTAAGTTCAATGGACAAGATAATCCAACGTGTCAAAGTATACAACTTGTGTCACAAAGTAAATTTTTGTATATGTTGCATGCACATATATGGAAAGGTAAAAAATATATATAGGCAATATATGGAATATTCAGTAATTTTTAAACCTGTGTTTTGGTCAATCACATTCAAATATCTATATGGATAAATCATCAAACACCAAATGTTGAAGCAGGAGGGGATACCATAATAACTGATATTGTTCAATGATCATTTCATATTAATAAAATAATATAAATTATTATTATTATTATCATTATTGTCATCTTCATTGCTATTCTGTCTCAGGTAATGTTGACATATCATCAAACTGCTGCTTACAAAGAACACAACATTAAACAAAGATTTTTTTTGAACCATATATATTTTGCTTATATATGGATAAATTATTTTATAAATAAGCAAGGAAATAATAAGACAACAATGCTCAAAGAATAAACAAAAGTGTAGAATTTCGAGTTTGCTTCACTGATTAATTTATAACACATTATTTGATTGATTTTGAGTTAACCAAAATATTTCAATACTCCGGAAGCCATTTCATCCAAATATCAGACATAAGTATATTATATTTATAGAAGGAATAAAATAACCATAACTTTTATTGCTGGGTAAGTTAGAATACATATCCAGGTTAATTTTAAAAATACTTATGCTGGTATTAATTCATTCCCTTTTAATGATAATTGAAATTTTAGCAAGGCATGTTTTCGGCAACAAAATCCCGCTAATATTTTTTTTATTAATTTTTTGTTTTACTAAAATATTGATATCACGTGATATCAAATTTTTTTGTGAAATGCCTATTGTTTGGTTAATATTGTTGTGAAATTTCAAAAGTATTGAATCATGTGTGAGCGAGATAGAATTTTTTTTGTAAAGCACTGCAGGTTTCAATGAGGGCTTCGGAAATTAAGGAAAACGAGAGTTGGCTGAAAGTTTGAGAGGCCATAACTCTGAAACCAGATGAGTTAGAGGCGAAAAATTTTATGTGGTTTCTTACCACCATGGAAGGATTGAATGTACCAAGTTTCATAAAAATCTGAGATGGTGGGTTCCCAAACCTCTTTTTTTTCGTTGAATTGATATGGAATGACCCATATTCTAAAGTAAGTCTTGAATATTTTAAATTGGAACACTTTGTAAATTGGTGCATATAATTGTAGTGGAATATATTGACACTTACGTTACTCAATATTTTAAACATCTTTTAATTCTTACAATTTTCAAGATTTAGTATGGGCTTAGGTTCAAAATGGTATCATCTCAACCCTATTAAATGCTGTACAAAAATGTTGTGCATCAAGAAGCATTTAATTAGTTTATCTAGTTCCATTTACTGAGGTCGATATTGAGAATGTGTAGGGCCCTAGCCCCACATCTGCTAAATGTGCCTTCATGGAGCACGGGAAACTTTACCTTAGTTTTGTTTGCGGAAGTCACCTGCATCCTCCCTCCCTTCCTCTGACAGTCACTGGCACACACACACTCAGAGCATACAGATGTTTCTTGGTTGCTTTACCATTTCACATTTATGTTGTTGTTTTTGTGCCACTTTTGGATAATCACAATGATGAGAATGAGTGATGATTATCTAATAGTTATTATAATTAGATGAAATTGATGATGAACAGTCACAAATCACAGTCATGCACACTCCCAAGTGTGACAAATCACATTTTAGAATATAAAAAAAAGATGTTAAAAACTGTACTTATGTATGTGAGTATGTTGTTCCTATTTTTCTTTCTGTAGAACGACGTTTAGTTGAACAACGTGCTTTTTTATATACCTCTAGGGTGAGGATATAATATTTTAAATGTATCCACACCAACCCTTCTCCACAATCCTTATACAGGGTCTGTATTTTAAGTAATGAGAATATTTTCTTTCTGCCGCTACTAGAGGTCTGAGCGCGCTGGGACCAGTTGGAGTCTGTTGAGGCATGATCATGCGTGGCGTGGACATCTGCAAAGTAGTGTGTGCAAAAGCAAAATGCAGCAAAGCATGGAACAGCGGTACGCGATCAAATTTTGTGTGTGCCTTGGAAAACCTGGTGCAGCAACGCTGGAAATGATTTGGCAAGCGTACGGCAGTGACAGTTTATCACAAGCGCAAATGTTTCGGTGGCACAATATGTTCAAAGAAGGCCAGGAGAGCGTGGAGGATGAACCCCGCGCAGGGTGCCCGTCAACCTCAAGAACCAGAGACAACGGACAACGTGTGAAAGATTTGCTGAACGCGGACAGGCATGTCAGTGTGGATACGCTAGGACTTGATAAAATGGTTGTTCACAAAATCATCACCGAGGATCTTGGGATGAGAAAAATTTGCGCCAACTTCGTCCCGAAAGTTTTGACGAATGAGCAATTGAACAACCACGCAGTCGTGTCGCAAGATCTTTTGGAACGCATTGAAGACAACCCGCAGTTTTTTCACAAGGTCATAACCGGAGATGAAAGTTGGATCTTCGAGTACGTTCCTGAAACAAAAAGCAGAGCACCGCATGGCACACTCTGCAGTCGCCTCGACCAAAAAAGGTGTGCATGTCCAAGTCCAGAATCAAAGCATTGCTGATTGTGTTTTTCGACAAGAAAGGTGTGGTCCACGTGGAATTTGTGACAGCAGGACAGACAGTCAATGGCTCCTTCTACGTGGGGGTGTTAAAAAGGTTGAAGAGACGGTTCAACCGAGTGCGATCAGAAATTGCCGCCGATTGGAAGCTCCATCATGACAATGCACCATGTCGCACGTGCTTCGTGGTTAGAGTTCCTGTCGAAATCTGGCATCACGATTCCTTAGCCTCCCTACAACCCCGACCTTGCCCCTGCAGATTTTTTCCTCTTTCCCAGAGTGAAAACAGCCCTCAAAGGACACCACCACGGAACCCTGGATGCGGTCAAAGCAGCTTGCACGCGTGCTCTGAAAGCTGTTCCAGTTGCTGACTTTCAGGGAGCGTACGACGCGTGGAAAACTCGCCTGCAGAAGTGTGTTGATGCTCAAGGGGGATACTTTGAAGACTACTAAAGGTTTGTAGCGATATCTGTAATAAATTTTGTTTTCTGGATTTATTCTCATTACTTAATATACAGACCCTGTATTACATTTCGACATGGTACTATGCTAAGTACCTAGTTTTTTCATACGAACCTGAAGAAGGGGATAGTTAATCTCCGAAACGTCGTTCTACAGAAAGAAAAATAGGAACAACATACTCGCATACGTAAGTACAGTTTTTAACGTCTTTTTTTATATTCTGGAATTGAGTAATATGCACCAAACCTACAAAATGCTAAATCACATTTTGGAACTTTGGTGATGAGGTTGAAAGTTGACCATTTAACATCGAGATAATTGCTGCTAAAATGGCAAGACCGTATATAAAACATACTATGTACCAGTAATTACGTATGGAGCAGAGACTTGGACAATGAGAGAGAGAGAGAGACAAAAGAAATATGCAGGCCGTGGAGATGAAATTCTTGTGGAGTACAAAGGTCGTTCAAGGTTGACCGGGACTTTTATTTCTGCAGAGGAAATAGGAAGCAGAAGAAACACCAAACTATGTCAGTTTTTCAAATTATTCTCCGTGCGCGCCGAGGCACCGTTGCCATCGTTCTGGCAGCTCCCGAATTCCTTTGGCGTAGAAAGAACTTGGTTGTTGTCCTAGCCACTGGGGGACATCGCTCCGCAGTGCTTCGTCTGTCGTGAATTTCTTCCCTCCCAGATGGTCTTTAAGGGGTGCAAACAAATGATAATCACTGGGGGCTAAATCCGGACTGTAGGGGGGATGGGGCAGAACTTCCCAGCACATGTCGGCCAGAGTAGTTGTTGTCACATTGGCCGTGTGAGGGTGGGCATTGTCATGGAGAGGAATGACATTTCCAGACAACATCCCAGGTCTTTTGTTGCGAATGGACTTTCGTACAGCACCACTCAACAATGTGGAGTAATACTGGGCATTAATCGTGCTCCCTTTGTCCAGAAAATCCACATGAATAACGCCCTTCATGTCCCAGAAGACACTTGCCATGATCTTTCCAGCGGACGGCTGCGTTTTGCTTTTCTTGGGGGGCGGGGAACCTTTATGCCGCCACTCCATGCTGCATCTTTTGGTCTCTGGGGTTGAATTGTGCAACCATGTTTCATCACACGTGATGATGGATTGCAACAATTCATCACCTTCTGCTCGAAACCGATTCAGAAGCTGTTCACAGACCGTCCTGCGTGTCCACTTCTGATCGAATGTCAGCTGGCGGGGAACCCACCTTGCACAGATTTTGCGGAAGCGTAAGTGGTCGTGAATGATTGTCTTAACACTCCCGACACTGATATTCACCTCGGCAGCAATATCCCGCACTGTTACTCGCCTGTTCTCAAGAATAATTTGCTCAACACGTGCGATATTCACTGGTCTGACTGCAGTCGGGCGAATGTGTCCATGCGCTTCATTTGTCACCAGCTCCCGTCCTTCGCGAAACTGCTCACACCATTCGTACACTCTTGTCCGCGACATCGTTTGTTCACCATACTGTGCTTGCAATTGTCTGAAAATCTCAGCTGGTTTCACTTTCTCCTTCAAGAGAAATTTGATTACACACCGCTGCTCCACAGCCACAGACGCACTGCTTGCCGCCATGTTCGCTGCAACTGCTGCGCATGCGCGAAATACGTCATGCCGGGCGCTAGTTACTCGCGAAGGAATACATTACGTCACCCGCACGTTTCATCATGATCCGGCTATTCATCGATTTTTTACGTACGAAAATCCCGATCAACCTTGAACAACCCTTGTATATTGGGGAAGACTAGAAGGGATAGAATAAGGAGATTCGACAGATGGGGAGTGGGGGGGGGGGTGAAGCTTCAGGACAATAGATCAGGCACAGAGGAGATGGTTTGGACACATGAAGAGGATGGGTGCAGAAAGACTGCCAGTGAGAGCTTACAATGCATGAGGAGTGGGAGTAAGGCCAAAGGGGAGACCAAGATGTCTGTGTAAAGAGCAGATAGCAGAGAGTGTTAGGAGAAGAGGACAAGATTGGAACACCGTGGAAAGAGAGGAGTGGTGGAAGACCAGAAAAAAATGGAGAGGCTTGACTTCTTTGCCGACCCAGCCAGAGGCAGGAAACTGCGAAGGATGATGATGATAATCACTGTTATATTATGCAAGATTATTTAGTTTGTTGTAAAGTATGTCACTAATACCTTCGAAGTCCAAAACTGGGACTGAAATTGAAATAGATTTGCCACAAAGGAAGAAGGAAAGGAAATAAATAAAACCACTTCTTTCCAACTTTGTAAAATAGTAATATCTAATATTGAATTAAGGTCTAATGATTCATTATTCTACCCCAGATTCCATTTTCCCTTGCCACTGATTATATGCTCCTCAGTGAAATACGTAATAATAAAGTGGAATGTCTAACTAAAAGCAAAATATCACCATACCTGAGGAAGATTTGTTATGAAGTCATGAATGTTAGCAGCTCTGGTTGCATTTATAACTTTATCAAATGGAATGTCCTTGCTTGTCCCATACATTATATTTTCCTTGATTGTGCTATCAAATAGAACAGGCTCTTGAGTTACCAAACCAATCTGACTTCGTAAATGCGATAAGTTCATGGTGCGAATATCAAAATCGTCCACAAGCTGAAAAACAAAAATATTACTTATTTACATCACTTGTTAAAAGAAATGCACAGCAGGAACATGACAACTATTTGAAACAGTTGAAATAGTATTATGGAAATGAATGTGCCAGGATAATCAATGTAAAGCAAATAAAAAAAAATCCCTTATAATAACAAAAAAAAAACACTAAGTTGCTGACCAAGGCAGTTTATTAAGATGTAAAAATACTTAACATGTAACGTTTCAACCCTGTATCAGGGTCTTCCTCATACTAGTTAGTTTAGTTTAGTTCTTCGTCTGAAGAACACCCTGATACAGGGTTGAAACGTTATGTGTTAAGTGTTTTTACATCTTAATAAACTGCCTTGGTCAGCAACTTAGTTTGAGTTGGTTTGAGTTGGTGTTTTAAGTCCACTTTATGCACAGTAAGGCTAATCGGGACTGGACCTACAGTTTAAAGTGGGATCCAGTCAGCAACTTAGTGTTTTTTAATATGGCAACAAGGCTTAATTATATTACTCTTTACATTTATAATAGGTATTCATAAACATGTTGGCACATTGCATATGTTGTGCCTTAGAAATGTTTTAGTACTTACTATTTGGCCCTTGAGTGGGTCGTAAAATCTTTCAATGAGTGATACAATTGTGCTTTTTCCACATCCAGAAGCTCCTACTAATGCAAGTGTGTGGCCAGGTTCTACAGTGAAGCTCAGTCCTTTGAGAACAAGAACATCTGCTCTTGTAGGGTATCTAAAGTGAATATCCTTAAATGTTACTTTCCCACGAACATTCTAGAAAGATAAATATAGAATCGGTACAGGTAGGGAATATGTTCTGAAAATTTTAAAAAGTAATATATCATTTTATGAAAATTCACAGTTTTTTTTTAATTTAACAATTGACTATGTTTCAAACAATTTCACGTCTTTTGACGAGGCCTGCCTCTTCTGAGACGACACATTCCTTCTTACTTGCTCAAATAAGCCGATGGGCACGCTTAAGGTGGAGCTGCTCAAGGTTGGCAGTAGTGGAATTGAAATATAATTTATGCTAGCCGTTGATGTATTTGTCACATAACTAACTTTCCTTCTTCCTGTTATTTTCTGGTACTTGGTCTCACCTGTCAACATAAATTCTTAAGACCTCATAGATGCAAACAGGAGCAGCAGAAAATCTGTGCATTTGAATTTCAATAATTGAATTATTAAATGATTGAAAATGTGCTAATGAGTATTATTGTTCTTCCTTGATGATTAAATATCCCTAGAAATGTTTTGAATTCTTCGTGTTATTTTAATGTTAATATATAATATATAAAAGAAGTCTGTGATTGGATGAATGATTCCTAAACTGTGCTCTATCTGCAAGGCATCTCAAAGTGCTAATCAAAGCAGGCGATTGGAAAGAGAAGAAATGAAAGTGACAAGATCTCAAAATTACAAATTTGTGCAGCCACAAAGTGTGTGTTGGTAAGTATTTGGTAGAAGTTTTTTAACCCAAGCAGCGTGCTGTGAAGCACTGTAGATAGTAATTTACATCACCTGAGTCAGCTTTAGCACACATCTTATTAGAACTAAACACAACATTAAGAATGTTAACAATGAAAGTTGAAGTATAACGTGCCTAAAAATAACTTCCATCATCAATACTGCTGCTATGCAGTTTATTAGCTATCTGGGTGTTAGGTGAAAGTATTGTCGCCCTTATGGATGTGTAAAGTTGATGTTTTGAGAAAATCATACGAAGCAGAGTCAAAAGTAACCTTAATCATCAGACCTGTGAATCATAATTATGTATTATGTAACAGATATCTGTTGAAGCAGTGTTGCATATTTGAACTTACAGGTTTCACACCACCAGAAGAATATGCATCTATATCTGATTTGACGTCTATAAGCTGAAACATCAATGCTGCAGCCATCTTTGCCTTGGAATAATCCTGCATGTAGGCAGAACTTTGCCCCACAGATGCTGCACAGAATGCTAATGCAAAGAAGACCCTATAAATAAAATAAAAAGAAAAACTCATTAAAGGCCAACCTCAAAATTATTACTGGAAAGGCTACCTGGGGACAAATTTGACCCCTTGTGAAAATGACTACAATGAATGCTGATTTTGAATTATTTAGTGGTCAGTTTAAAACATATTTGTTTCTTAGAAAACAAACATTATTTTTAGGGCTGAGACGATACCAATATTGATGCTCTCGCCGATACTCGCTGATGCCAATACTTGTATAATTCCAATTTAAAATAGCAAAGGCTATTATATATATACACACACACAAATGAAGAAGGAGACAGTAAACACTTACCACACGAAAAGAAAAAGTTTTATATTTCGAGACACAGAAACAGTTGGTGAAGGTGGTGTTATGGCTGTTTGTGTGGATGGCAACTGTGAAATCGGAGTTTTGGGTGGAGGAGCGATGGTTATTGATCTTAAGGTTCAAGGGGGTGGATGTTTCACCAAGGTAGAAGTTGCCCCAGATTTGGCAGATGAGGGTGTAGATAAGGTTGGATGAGTGGCAGGTGCCCTTGAGGTGAAGGGTGAACTCACCTGCCATGGTGGGGGAGGTGATACTATGGGCAGGTCTTGCACCTGGGTTTATTGCACCTGTGAGCTGGAAGGGGTGGGAGTGTTTTGGACCAAGATGTTCTTCAGGTTGGGCAGTGATGGAAGGCGACCCTAGGTTTATATATCTGTGTGTGTGTGCGTGCTCTGTTGCAAAGATACATCTCAAGTTTACAGTCTTTTTTAGATCAGTGACAATTGATCATGTTTCAAATATGAGAGAAATATTATAAGAAGCTAAGAACGAGATAATCGTGTCGTCCCTCCCCCACCCCAAACCCCAATGTTGAAAAATGAGATCATGCCTCTTCAACTTCCTCTAAAACTAAGGGATCAATCTTCCCAAACTAACAATAAATCATCCGTGAACACAAGAATAATTAGCAATTTACCAGCCCCAGGCGGACACGTCTAAAACTAACAGTAAAGCTGTAATGTAAAACTAATCTAGTCTATTTTTTGTCCTTTAACAAAGAAAATAAAAAAAATTGTAAATGAAATGTAAGGAGAGAATGATAACTGATTGATTGAATTGTTGTTTTAAGTTCACTTTATGCACAGTAAGGCTAATCGGGACTGGACCTTCAGTTTAAAGTGGGATCCGAACCATTATGTGCCTCCGCCGGCCATCGAACCTGGGACCCCTTGATTACAAGGCATCGACATTACCACTAGGCAATTGGGAAGGCTGAGAGATAACTAACCAGTCTCTTTCTTCTATATCAGGCGATTTACTTCAGTACAGTGATATTCCGACATATATAATTTCGGCAAATGACTTCTAAAAAAAAAAGTAATTGCATAGTTCTATCTATTGGCGTGGAGGAAAATCCAAACCCATCACTACACATTTCAGAAAGTACCTGCCGTCATCTGTTGTTCAAAGGACATTATTCCCCTGCTGCGTCCCTGTGTCAAAACATGCCTGCTAAAACCCAGTTATCCAGAGTGGGACAAACAAAAGTTAAAGTTGAAAAGGAAAAAACCCAGGTATGCATATTTGAATTTCCAGGAATATGCTATGTACTATTTCTGAGACACATCTGCCACGTGGGCGATGACTGCGGGAGTCTCTAAGGAGAGAGATGTCCACAATACACCAGGTGCCTTGTTGTCACCGGGACCTTATTGGGATTATTGTTACATGAGACTGCATCTGTGGGAAGAAAGCCTGGTAGACTTTGAAGGAACTCCTATGGGGATAATTTCACGTTACCCTTGATTTGCAAGATACTTGACCGCGAGTCTTATCTGCGTATGGATTCTTTGTCACGTACTTGCCGTTCACGGAACTTGAGTCCACGTTCAACTAACATGCATAAATACGTATTTTTCAGTTTTTTCAAAGCCAAAGGTAAGTTGGAAAAACCTTTGAAAAGGAACAAATTTTGGTTTTGGTCACACTTCTATTGACTCATAAACAATGGTATCGGCTAGTATCGGTGCAAAAATATCAACCGATACTTTCTGATACCAATACTGATAGATTGGTATTGGCTCAGCCCTAATTATTTTACATCCCAAACAGACAGCAATATACAACTATTAGATGCAACAATGAGATGATTGTCATTTAAACTATGAATGAGTTTTAGTTAAAAGTTCAGTATTCACTTTTGTATGCAATGTAGGTAACAAATGATACAATGACAAATACATTTTCATTTTGATATAAAAATGACAACAATACATAACAATGGTATCCAACAATGAGATTACTGTCATTTACCCTATCTAGCATTACCAATTTTAAAGTTCTATATTCACTTTTGTACAGAATGGAGCATGCAAGTGAATGGTATGAATGCATGCTAATTGAAAGGAACCTGAAACAAATCGGCAATTAACGTGTTGTATAATGAAATGTAGTTAATTAGATTCACTCTTATTCTTGCACTTTCACAAGAAACAAACATGCTCATGTCTTAACAGGTGTACTGTCCACATTCTTTGCACATTTACTGCATTTTCATATCTGCTCTTGCTACAAACATAACAGTGCCACACTTCCCTTGAGGTTGCCTCATACACTTCTCGGGTGTTTTTCTCTGAAGCAGATCTGCATATTTGTCTATCGTGCTGCAATTTGTGTCACCAGTTCACGTGCAATACTCAATAAAAATTTCTTTCTTTTTATCTTTCTCTCGGTGTGATCCTTATGGATTTTGTGTGCTATATAACCAATGCATTTATTGCAAGTATAACAACTATCAGCAAAACTGAAGCATCATAAGCTGCATCATCTTCTACAATATCTTCTTCATCTTCCGAACCACTGTCTCTAACAGCATCATCATCATCCTTATAGTCATCACATCTTCAATGTAACTATACATATTATTTCTATTTAGATATCTGCGGAAGGCAGTTTATATTCAGAATACATGTAAAATTATAAGAACAGCATTTTATAGGTTACTGTAAAAACAAAACCCACAAACATATATGTGAAAAAAGTAACATGAAAGCCCATGCTGTAATCAGCAAAAGCACAAAACTATTATACTGACCTAAGAGACGGTTGTTGTGACAGTCACAAGTTTCGGTTTCACAGTGAGGTAAAATAATAAGAAAATTACGAACAATATATGATAGCTGGGGTCAGATTTTACCCCACGTGTCTTGTCTAGGGTTAACTAGGGACATGCACATTTTATATCTGATGGAAACACAAAATGTAAGGTTACACACTGTAATGTTCTTTTATGATATCTTTGAAAACTGCGAGTTATCATTTCCAGAGGGATAGAATTTTTGCCTGCATGAATAATTCTAACTCAAAATATATTAATTACACTCACCTGTATACATCAGTAGATGTCATGTCGCCAATTTCAATGAGATATGCACCAAATCTAAATGCTGCAGCATACATTAGGAAGATCACCGCTTGGGAGAAGGCAAACACCACAGCATATATGTAGGCTTGTTTTACAGCTTCTCTGTAAGTAAAAACATGATGGTAGTGTTTATTTCTTTGGTGTGTGTGTGTGTGTGTAAGTAATTACTGAATTGTGTTTTGTCCCATCAAGGAAAGTTTTAAAAATACTTAGAGTTTGAGCCAAAAGTTAGCAAAGTTTTAGAAACCACATATTTTATTTTTCAAGGCACACTGGGTATTGTTGAGTGACAAATTACAAAGTTTTGGGTATAGATCTAGGCAGTGGTGTATGCTGAGTCCAAGACTAGGGCTATCCCCATATACCGCGTGTTTCAAAATGATTTGAACGATTTCAACTCCTTATAATTTTTTTTATTAATTGTGCAATTTACTTAAAATTTTACTCGTAAGTACTATAACAGTCCAAGTTTTAGTGGTAAAAATTGTCTAGCTCTCGCTGTAGACTTTTGAGGGCTGCGTTGAAAACAAGCTCGAACTCTCTCGACATCTGCCTCAGATGTGGAAGGCCTATCTTACAATTTTCCTTTGCAAATGCATCCTGTTTTGAATTATTGATACTAATTGCGAGTGGAGTTCTTTGATGGTGGTTCTTTATGAAATTGGTACGAAACTCACGTTGAACACCCTCAACAGACTGACTAACATGAAATTGTAGGATGCAAAATGCTTTCTCTGCACTGCAGGCAGTCATCTTGCAACTTGTCACTCTGCCACGTAGCGGAAGAACTTCGAACTACTACGACCATGCCAAACAAAACTCGAGGATGTGGTCGAAAGTATTTCAATACATTTTTTATCGTTCACATAATTTTGAAACAAGCTGTAGTAGTGTTTTAATTTATTCACATTTTGAATTCAAAATCTCATTATTAAAACAACAAAACAAAATGGACATAAACTATTTCAGGTTTACTTATAAAAAGTAGCACCTGTTGTATGCAATATTTACTTTAGACATACATGCGAGTACAAAATAATCAATAATTAACTTCTTAACTTATATCAATTATTTGAAACTTTTTAAACTCTTCTTCTCTCCTTGTGGGTCACTTTTTCATAAAATGTTTCTTCAGATGATTTTTTTTTGTACACACTAAACACAACATCCAGATTGATTTCAAGCCTATCCTTCAAAGGAATGCAAGACAATGATGCCTGTTCACCTCTATACACAATTCTTTCAGTGGATTCAGCATTTTAGGGAATTTTGTATTTCCATTGTTTGCAACACTGAGGTTCTACCTCCAGGATGAACTAGACTTCTCTGTCCAGTCCTTGGGCTAGAAGCCACCATATACGTCATGCGTTGGTAGGCCTATCTGGTTAGGAATTGATCTTCAGGAAGAAATCTGGAGATAGTTTAAAGTAAAGACGACCATTCACTAGCGCTTATTCATTATGTGAGAGTGAAGCATCGGTCACATTTGCAAGTCAATTATTTCCTGAATTTTAATTTGGGCTTCAGAGATGGCCTAGCTAGCCTAGAATATACGCACCTGGATGTAGAGTATTGAATGGGGGGGGGGGTACCCAATGTTTAAAGTGATTAAAATTATAACAGTGATGGTTTTAATTGTTTTTAAAGTGCAATACCCCTATCAACACCTGAGATCTACATTTGAAGCTTCGTAGTGGTAAAACAACATCCAGTGTGCCTTGAAAAAGAAAATCTGTGGTTTCCAATATCTTGACAACTTTTGGTGGAAAAGCTCTTAGTACTTTTTAAACTTTGCTTGGCATATCCATATTGGGAACAATAAGCACGTTTATCAAATTGTACCACTGGGTCTTCATACAGTAACATATTATCCCCTACATATTCATAAATTTATTTGATGCAGGAACTGTGCCAAATCTTTTACACAGTTTTATAACTTATTGAAAAGTAGTTATGTGGAACTATTTTCTCAACCAAGGATCAAACCTGGGCTATGGCATTCAATGCCAGCACACTACCGCTAAGCTACCAATCGAACCTCTAGCCTCCTCACAGTAAGTCATAGTTCTAGTCAATGAAGAGTAATATTGCTTCTACCCATAGGATGAGTTGTTAGCCTAAAAAATAATCTTTTCCCAGTAAATTTTGAATAACACCCCTTAAAAAAACAACTTCTATCGTTATTTTCAAATTGCAAATTTCAAAATTATCATCTACAGTGTGCATAAGGTATTTTAAGGACACATTGGAGGCATTACAAAACTCGTCAATATCTGATGAACAACAAAATTTATTGATGCAAAACTTTGTACACAGATGCAGTAATGGTTGGAGTACAGGGTTATTTGATGTAAAAGGGTTTATATGCGTGAATCAAATAGCCCTTATTAATGTTGGACATCACTATGATACTGGCGGCTTTTAGGGAATCAATTGTGAGAATGTAGATTAGTATCCTGTTCAAAAATGCCACACTCATAATAATCTAGGGGATTTATTTCTGGCGAATTATGTGGCCACATGTTTGGTGTGATGTGGTCATAGATATTGGCTGCCAACCATTCTTACATCTTCACAGCTTTGTCCAAAGGTGCAGAGTCCTACTGAATTACCTACGACCTTCCATTGTGTACACTGTCTTATCCAGGACCTCACAACTTTTTCCAGCAGCGTTCATCCAAAGACCCTGTTGAAAAAAGTGAGGTGGAAGGATTTTTTTTTTTTTTTTTTTTTTTTTTGCTACTTATCACTACTAAAACCAACACAGTTGCGAGGAAACTTGGTGTGCATAACACGGGGGACATCAGAAAGATCCGCCCGCACATATCCACATGTCATTTCTTCCGTTCACTGTTTGATCCTGGTCAATTTTTTTTAATCGGAAAAGAAAACCGAGTAGGCCAGGTTCTTTTCATTGTTTCACTTTGTTCAGTAATCACTTTGCTCAGAGCAGCCGTTGTTGTTGTGTGTGGACTGACAAGAAATAACCTTTTCCCATCACATATGGCTTATATCGAATGAACTCTTGTACCACAGTGGTGTGAATTGTGCCTCGGACACTGGAGATCTCTGGCAATGGCCCTCATGGATGTTCCCGGGATTCAAATATTGATATCCCGCACCTGCTGTATGAACTGTGCTGTCCACATACTGTCCAAATGCTGTGAATGCTTTTTGCGCTTGGCTACAGATGGCATATCTCCACTGGAAGTTTCCAACTTCTTCCGAACTTTGTGCACAAATTACCTGGCGACTTTCAAAAACAGAATAATCTCAACATTGCTGTGCTTTGCATATATCACAGCGTGCCTGTTCATCTCTTGCAATTAGCTGATAGTCTGCCATTGTTGCTCAGAAAATATAAAAGAACTGCAATTAGTTTGCTCAAAAATGCTGGCACACAATCACATCCTCAAATACCTTACACACCCTGTATTTATACCATAAAATAAACTACTTAAATGACAATCTTATATTATTTTTTTTTAAATCTAAATGCTTCTGCAATGAATTCTTAGTTTTTTGCTGTCTGTTACGATTAATTTTGGAATGATATGTGATATTCCATATTGCAAGACTTTAGTTTGAATGTAAAAATACAAATTTTATTTCCAGGTTTTGTAAAGTGAAAGTCATAATGCACAGTTCTTTTCAAAATTAAAGCCCATTACATTCACCTAGTTATAAACATTTATTAAGGAGTGTATTGAATCATTCATGTTCTTCATGGAACATTTGCAATTGTATATCAGATTGGTAGAATATCATTATCTCTATCAGCAAATATTTCACCCCTCTGTAAATAATTGAGTTTTTGTTTAAAGTCCACTTTATGCACAGAAAGGCTAATCTGAACTGAACCTACAGTTTAAAGTGGTATCCAGACCACTATGTGCCTCCCGGTATCGAACTCTGGACTCCTTGCCAATGTTACCACTTGGTTATTGAGGAGGCCCGTAAATAATTCTTAACAATACTTACGCATGTGGAGCTAGAAGATTTTCCATATAAATTTTGAAGAACAATTGTTCTTTTCCAAGGGCCTGTACTGTTCTCACATTTTGAATACTATCCGATGAGATCTGGAAGAAAATATATATGTTAAGAACATAATCTACAGGGTTTGGTTGTAGTTTTGTTTCAAAGGTTTCGCTACTCTGATAGAAAGTTTTGGAAATTCAGGAATAATTCAATGTAGATACTTTTACAATTATTTGTTGAATGAGAATTATGATTCAATATCACTTATTAGACTCTGGATATCTTAATGGTTACATAACTGAGCCTCTATAAAAATGTCAATAATATCCTCAAAATCATATTTGTAGTTAGACTGTTTACTCAGGCTGAGGTGATACTGATAATGATCTGTCAGTATTGTGCAGTAGTAATTTGAATTTATTCACTGATACTCTACCTTTTCCAGATTATGAGTATCTTACAGGGACAAACAAAATTGTGGTTAACACTTTTGCAAAGCATAAATATCATACAAAATTTCTAATTAATTTTACACCAGCATTATGTGAAAAAAGCTATTTTTAATATTCTGTTGTTTTTTTTGTGAACCTAATCAAAACTTTGGTAGATTGATGTGATATAGATGCAAAGGAACATTTAGCCATATGAGACATATTCTAAGAAACAACTTTGGAAGCAGCATACCACTAACCAATGCCCATTACTGTGCTAGTGTCACAACAGAGCAAGATTCTTTAATATTGTTTTTCCCCCTTTGTTGATTGATTCAGTAGGTGTTTAAAGTCCATTTTATGCACAGTAAGGCTAATCAGGACTGGACCTACAGTTTAAAGTTGGATCCGAACCACCACGTCCCTCCACCGGGTATCGAACCCTGCACCCCTTGATTACAAGGTGATGATGTTACCACTGTGCCATCAGAAAGGCCCTTTTTCCCTTTGTTGCATTACTCCATGTTATTTCATTTATGATCCACAGCTGTTTATGTAAGGTTGACTTCGCTGTTCCTGACAATTTTCTAAAGTGTGTATGTGGCCAGCTCCTGTGGCGGAGTGGTTAGCACATCGCACTACGATGCTAAATTTGAATCCTGGCCTGGGCATGGATTAATTAATTAATTAATTAATTTCATCATATCATCCCTCATTCCCATCTTCGCATTTTAGCTAAAAGTGGCACCAAAAGCAAAGTAAAATAAAGCAAATCAAATTAAATCAATCTAAAGTGTGTGTGAAATTAAGGAAAAGTGTTACAAAAATGTAGCAAGTGTATGTGGAGGATTATATGTCATCCACAACATCGTGACTGGTATTGACATTAAGTCAGGCAGAAGATTGATCAAAATTTGGATGACTGTGGGCATCATTAGATGGCAATCATGTTGCAAGAGAGTAAGTATCCTGTGGTGTGGGAAGATAGTCTCAAATGGTAGGAATCAACAAAATTTCTTGTCATGAATTTGATGGAAAAACGAAAATGTTGATTTGCTGTGAAATTTATGCCATGACTAGTGACAAATCAGCTAAAGGGAACTCTTGTTATCAGTTGAGAGATTTTGGATGTGTCAAAAAAAAATAACTTCGTGAAATACATGAGCCATTGATGTATTGTTATGTTCTTGAAAAAGCACATTATCACATTGTGTGGGAAAATCATCTTCATCGTATTTTGGAAAAAAAAAATCACCAGGAACACTGAACACAATAACATAAATGGCTATAGATCGTAAACATAACAACATGGAGGGATGTAGAAGATGAAACGATATTACAGAAGCGCACTAACATGCATTTGTCACACTGAAAAAGTTTGATTTCTCTTTAAATAGACCTCACGTATTAACATATGTAATATTCTGAACAACTTGAAATTGTTGCAATGTTCAAGTATCAATAAGGAATGGGATTATTACAAAATACTATTGACTCAACACACTATTTACAATATCCCAAGAAAACTGTACTGTATGTTGTGGCAGCCATTTGCAACACTTCCATCACTGCTGTTTTGTGGCTTTCTAGATTGGAGTCTACAGCGGGCACCCTCTTAACCGCCATCACGGGACCAAATCCTTGGCTGGATAACAAAATGGCCGATTAAACCGAATTATATAATGGAATACAGAAAAAAAAGGGCACAGAAAACTACTGTATATGTATCACTGCACAGTATGTACACATTTTAAAAACTAAACAATTGTAGAATTATTTTCCTGTAGTTTACGGTTATTACAAGCATAAGAAAACAGTTTTTCGTTGTGAAGTTTCAGGAGAACACACACTCCCTTCATCAGACATTTATTTTCATTTTGACTAAAGATACAGTTATAACAATGGTTAGTAATTTTTTAAACAGAAAGAATCTGTTATATAATGGATGTTGTCAATGTTACATTGTTGTAATATAGCAACTTAACTGTGAAAAGAAGCAGTCTGTTTTATTTTTATTTTAGATTTTTTTTTAAAAAAAAATTATGAATCCCAAATATTATCAGGTAATTCAAATTCATCATTGTTTTCACAAAGTCTCTTGATGTTTTCTGTTACATTAAATTTTAAAGATGGTGGCTTACTCCATTTGTGATCCAGTATTGAGTTTTCTTTTTCACAAATGGAGTAAGCCACCATCTTTAAAATTTAATGTAAAAGATCCAGTATGGAGTTATCTTTTTCACAAATGGAGTAAGCCACCTTCTTTAAAATTTAGTGTAACAGAAAACATCAAGAGACTTTGTGAAAACAATGATGAATTTGAATTACCTGATAATATTTGGGATTCATAATTTTAAAAAAATCTGAAATAAAAATAAAACAGACTGCTTCTTTTCACAGTTAAGTTGCTATATTACAACAATGTAACATTGAAAACATCCATTATATAATGGATTCTTTTTGTTTAAAAAATTACTAACCATTGTTATAACTGTATCTTTAGTGAAAATGAAAATAAATGTCTAATGAAAGGAGCGTGTGTTCTCCTGAAACGTCACAAAGAAAAACTGTTTTCTTATGCTTGTAATATCCGTAAACTACAGGAAAATAATTCTACAATGCAAGCAATGCGTACATACAAGAAAAACTATTAAACAATTGTAGACTACATCTTTAAAAATACATACAGTACTACATGCATTTAAAGAAGGCTGTACTGTATTGTAAAATAAATGTTTTTTTTCTCAACTGAGCTGCCGGTTAAACTGATGACCGGTTGAACCAAGGCCAGTTAAGAGGGCACATACTGTATTTATTCTTCTCAAGTAGCTTCCCAATTGTCCTTGCAATGCTGGATTATGAATTCTCGCCAGAGATTAGACTAGACATGATAGTAAAAACATTTCCTTACCCTGCCAGCTTCATCCATCAATTCAGCATCTCGTCTTTGATTTCGGCGAAGAATCATCATTTGCTGGTATGATGCACCGGCTATGATAGGAACAGCCACAAGAAGCAACAATGCCAGTTTCCATCCGTATATGAACGCAATTGCCAAAGCTGCAACCAAGGTCACCAATGAGCTAATCACTATGCCAGCACGAAGCCCAGCAGCCTGAAATGACAGTAGCAACAGATTATTATTTCTTATATTATCAGAGTGGCTACTCATTGGGAATTCCTTTAATTCCAGTAATTATGCATGAATTATTGACTCCGGAAATTCTACATGGATTTTTCTCCATAGAAGTGATAAATTGCAACTTCTGTTAATCCAAATCTCATTGAACTTATGTATATTTATAAATGCCCTGAGGCAAGTTTTTCACAGCAGTTTATCTTTTATTTTTATCGAGGAAAGAAAAGAAAACTGCGTGGAACAGAATTCTCTCAATCTGTTAACTTTGTGAGTTTCCTTTGTTATTCCTGTCTATTTAACAGATAGAAGATTATTCCAAGATAAGATATCTTGAAGTTGATTGGTAAATTTGAGTTTCTACATTAGTGAATCCTGAAATATTTGTAACTTGTGTTCGTAGATGTATTTTGAGTCTGAGCATGTGGAACAGCAAATTTAAATTCCGAACCTTAAATGAACTAAATAACTCTCTAACCTTCTTAAACCTGAAGTTACATGGCTGCAGCAACACAGACCTTCCATCTGTCCCTATCCTGAGAAAGATCTATATACTCTTATCCATCCCTACCGATTTCCTTTAGGTACATCTCAATGTTATCCCTCCATCTTCCTATTGGTCTCTTACCATCAGGTTTTCCAACAAGAATCCTGTAAACTCTTCTTTCCTCTCCCATTCCTGCCACATGGCCTGCCCACCTAAGTCTTCTTGATTTAATCATTCTAATAATATGTGGACATGAATACAAATTATGTAACCTTCTCCACTCACCTGTCTCTTCATCCCTTTTTGGCCCAAATAACCTTAAATGAAATAATATTTTAAATATATATACTGTTTAATTGAATTGAATTAGAATTTTTAGATACATTAGAATCACACAGACCATGTTATATTGTTAATATATTTCTTGTGTGTGGGTGGTGAGTGGCGGTAATACATAAGGTTGAAATAGAGCAAACATCTGCTTGCACCCTTGGATTTTTTGAAAGTTCGCCTTGGAAACTGGGAATTATACTTGAATTTTACCCTTACTTTCATTAAATACCAACTTACACCCCAGCGCAAAATTCTGGATAAACCCCTGCTTTTGAAGTACTTGAATAATTTGACACAATTGGTTGTCAGACATTTGATTATTTGTGTTTGAGCTCTAGCCTGATCATGTCCCTTCATTAATTTAATCTAATTGTCACTCCTTGCTATCACCATGATTGTTAGAAAAGTTATATTAAATAACATAAATACATGTTATTTATGAAAAATTCAAGCTTATATTTTAATATCTAAAATAATTTACAGGTTTTTATATAATGTCAAATTTATATCCATTTGTGAGAAATTTAAACAACTTTGGAGCCCTATTTGACAATGACCAAAACTCACTATAGCCATGAAACAAATGATCAGTCTGCTCAGTGAGCAAATTTGAAACCTATCTTTCTTCTTCCTTGCATTATATATTCTGACCTCATCTATGTTATGAGTGCCTTCCCGATGGCATAGTGTAATCAAGGTGTCCCCATGTTTGATACCTAGTGGAGGCACATAGTGGTTCTGATCCCACTTTAAACTGTAGGTCCAGTCCCAGTTAGCTTCTATGTGCATAAGTGGACTTCTCATCTATGTTACTTCTATTTAATTATGTGGTCAGAATTATAGTTCCCCTACTCAAAGCCTCTGGAGCTCATTTGAAGCATCAAATTATGGTGAAACATGGTATAGAGGTTGTCGAGACCATGGGGTAGCGAATGCTGATGAAATAATAGTTCAAATTGTCACCATCAGGTGGAAATGTGGTGCTGAAACAACAAAAATAAGAAGTCGGGACATGCAAAAGTTTATTTTAGTTTATGTCAGTACAGCAGAGTTCAATATGCATGCCGTCAACATGAATGACCCTTTAGATGTGTAAAACAGCGTGATTAATGATTCAGCAGCAGGATGTTGTTCACTGTGCATCAGATTTCAGCCCTACATTACCACCTGGTGGTGAAAATTTTAACATATTTTTATGAACATTCACTTCCCCATGGTCTCCATTGCCTCTTTACCAAGTTTCACTGCAAACTGATGTTTCGAACAGACTCCAGAGGACTCTGAATAGGGCAACTTTATAACCACCTGGTCAAAGATTGGGGGGGGGGGTCCAGGGGTCTGCACCCGACTCCCAAAAGACTTACCAAGTACAAAAATTAAATAATGAATATATATATATATATATATATATATATATATATAGATATATATATAGATATATATATATATATATAGATATATAGATATAGATATATAATCCAGGGTTATTCATTTCCACCGAACTTATTGAAGGTCCCGGGTTCGATCCCCGGCCGGTTCAAATCCGGGAACTTTTCTAACGATGGAAGCGGCCCCGGTGCCCACCCAGCGTCGAATAACATGGGTACCTGGGGGAAACCCTGGGGGTTAAAGGTGGTCAGGGGTGTGATGCTGATCACATCATCCCCACTCACGACCGGATCAAGAAAGTGTGGGGCGTTACCCCCACACCCACTAAACACCTTCATGGCGTGGTGCTAAGCACAGGGGAACACTTTACCTTTTTTTTACCTTTTTATTTGAAGACAGTAAATATTTAGTTTTTATAATTGCTTTATTTAACATTAATTTGATGTGTCTGTCTCTGTCTAAACAAGAGCTAACTAAGTACAATGACTGCCAAGGATGTATTTAGGGCCGAGGCCCAAGGGTCCAGGCCTCATCCCCAAAAGAGAGAGAGATATATACATACATGTTTAGCATTTGTTGCTTAATTTAGGGTTATATATTTCTTATGGACTTTGAATGACAGTACCAAAGATATTAATCTGAACCTTCATCAACTGAATCTACCATTCTTTCTTCTTATTTAATAAATATTTGGTTCATTTTGTTTTTCACATTAATTTCCTTTCCAGGACAGTTGTTTTTATACAAATTGTAGCGATCTTAAGTTAGATAATAAACAGATATACTGTCTTTTAACCTATTCATGTAATAATAGCTTTACAATATTAATTGATATATTTTAATTAATATTATTTTAATTTAAATGTTTAAATTATTATTATTTCTGAGACACTTGGCTTGGACCTCCCCCCGAAATAAATTTCTAAATATGTGCCTGCACCTGGTATATTAGACAAATAATATAATTTATGGAATTCACTCTTGTGCAGACCCGAATGAAACAAGGTAGTATTTTAATTTTTCAAAAATCAGTACTATCATCTGGAAAATAAAAACTTACTCCTTTGACAAGAGGAGCATCTCGCGCAAGTCTTGTAGTAAGCCGTCCTGCAGAATTTGTTTCAAAATCAAACCATCCAACAGCCTGCCTCAATATATTCACATATCCATTCATTCGTAGCCTCATGACCATCTTCTCTGCTGCTGTGCACATGAAAACAGTCTGTAATAAATAACATATTTTAGAGCACTGTTGATCCATTATTGTTGATTGAATATGCCAGAAGGAGGAGCCATCTCAAATAGAAAGACTGCATCC
The DNA here is from genome assembly GCF_977018435.1 of Lepisma saccharinum. Lineage (NCBI taxonomy): Eukaryota > Metazoa > Arthropoda > Insecta > Zygentoma > Lepismatidae > Lepisma > Lepisma saccharinum. Next base: position 13,015,082 of record NC_139232.1, read on the forward strand.
AACAAGTACAGTGGGATGCACATGTATTTCTCAGCAAATTGCCCATGACAATTTTCATTAATTTGCATCCTATGGAATTTTTAAGGACTGAATTTTTATGTTTGCTGGTGTCAAGTTGCAACAGCTTGTTTGGCATTTTGTTTCAAATATTGAAGTTCTCCTTGGGAAAAACTCACAGAATAAACATGGTGATGGACAGTTTGTTTGTTAATACTTGTACATACCACTCTGCAACCTATGTTAATTAGTTTTCCACAATTTCAAGCAATTACCTTGTATTTTTTTTTTCAAATTGGAGTGTTTCATCATATTAAATACAAAGTATCAGATATGAAGTTGCCAAATTCCGGTCCTTATTTTCCAAAATTGTTAGCTTCAGAATTGCAGTTAACTAAAAAAAGATGAATTACAAATTTTGCAATAGTAAAGAAAAATAGATCAAAATTATCATTAACCTTTGAAGTCCCGATCGGTCATGTACTGATCAATGGGATTTTTGGCTACAGTCCCGGTCGGTCATACCTTGACCGATGGAAGAGAACCTTTTTTCGTCGCCTTGCAACCCTGTTCATTTTCTATGCTCACGATTCGAAGTGCATGGAATTTGAAACCAAGAGTCGATATGTATCGACAGCGACGTGTTGCCAACCCTAGTTGAAAATAACTCATGCACTTCGTTTCTTTTTCATTTTTTTCTTCAGATGGCAAAAGGCATTAGGAACAAAATAAATATTGAATTATAATGTAGACATGTGGTTGCAAATAGGACATAGAATTTTTTCCTGTCCCATGTCTCAACAGGAAGGAGCAAAATTTTGTATTTTCTTTTTTTTTTCAAATTTTCATTTTAAGCCACGAATAATAACAAATACATACAGATAGCTACACTTCGTCTTTTCTATGTCAAAATACATTTTATTCTTAGTAAAATGTTTCTTGTTTCACTAAACTATCTGCCATAGGAAGGAAGCCATAACAATGTTTGCTAAATCTTACAAAACTCATTTGCCTGGTACAGAGGTAAAAACTGCATAAGCACCACAGGACTTTAAAAGGTTAATACAATGCACTTGCCATATACTAGAGATGGGACAGATGAATTGGTACTCATCATTATCTGCCGATATAGGGATGCTGTTGTATTGGTAAAATTACCGATCCGATATATCCATAAATATCTTATAATTTAGTGCAAAATTCTGCCATTTTGTTATAATGTTTGTGGATAATCTCCATGCGCTACTTTTTAAAAAAGTAAATCTCTAGATATGCAGCAGCTTTTGCACTGCAGTCATCTGTAAACAAACATTTATCAAAGAGGTCAGATCAGGTTCTTCAAATACCATTTCAAATTTTATATCGGATCAGTAAATTTTATATCGGTACTTTATCGGTATCAGCCAAAATGTCATATCGACCCATCCCTACCATATACTGTTGTTTTCTCATAGCTATTAAATTTAGTTCTGTACATAAATTGTAAGAAATAGCACATCATAAATAAATAAGCAAACAGCTACAATTTATGTAGTTTCTTGCTAACATATTAATTGATTCTGAATAGTATTTTACCTGAATGATCATGCTTAGTGCAGAAACAACTGCCAATACAAGAAACATGAGAGCCCAAAATACTGCAGCCTTCTTTAGCTCTTCACCCGTAAGAGTAAAGGTCTGAAAGTAGAGATAAAGGATCATTGATGTTCATAAAATATCGACACATATGTACATTACAATGATTTTCAACAGTTTATAATGTTAATTCATGTTTGGAGAGTGTAGTAGTATAATAAATACACATAAGACTTGTAATGGTTCTATTACTTTTGCTGGCCTGAATTATGTGGATGGTGGCAGGGGCCACTGAAATGAATAGAACCATTACGAGCAGTGGCGGCGAGTGGGTTCCAAAACTGAGAGGGGGGGGGGGGGCAAAATGCAAAAACTGGGGGGAGGCTAAGACAGTTTGCTTTCCCTCATGCCTCCCCTCGCCCCCCAATCGCCGCCACTGATTACAAGTAAGTCTTACGGGAAAAAGTAAGTAATTCACTTATGTGTGTTTCTTATAATGTTAATCTAAAAATACATTGTTTGAGTATCCATGATATAGCTGCATGCAATGGCTGGTTGAGTTCTATGTGTTATGTAAAGCCTTTATACAGGGTGGAGCATAATTAGATAAACACTTTTGGAATGGTAAAAGTTTTTGTTAAATGATCTTAAAAATATACTGTTTGTTAACAATAACTCAAAAAGTTTTGATTTCTTTAAAGGAAAGCTCGAAAACACTTGTTGGCAAGACTTCTTTAAAGGAAAGCTTGAAAACACTTGTTGGCAAGACATAAATTCAAGATGGCGACCAAGTACGAAAGGGAGCATCCCGTGTTCATTGCAGAAAAAAAAATGTAGTATTTTGGAGCAAGGGAGAGGCCAGACGACCATTTTGAGATCCCTTTGCAATCACCAAATGGCTACACTTTGGTGTGGATTTGACACTGACATGCTTGTTGGTCCTTACTTCTCTGAGAATTGAAGATGGAGACTGTCACTGTTGCATCGCAGCAATACGTGATCATGCTGCAAGACTTTGTCATCCCAACAATCCAGTAGAACACAGATATATGCACGATCTGTTTTCAGCAGGACAGAGCCACTGCCCACACAGCTCCCATAAGCATGAAACTGCTAAGAGCAATGCTTCCAGGGAACCTAATCTCCCTTAAACAAGGCATTGAATGGCATCAAGGTCGCCTGACCATACGCCACTTGACTTCTTCTTTATGGAGATTCATTAAGGAAGAAATTGCCAGGAGACAGCTGTAGAGGGTCCCGGAACTGAAGTCTTGAACAACATACCGATCAATGTTCTCTCAGTACTAAATGCCACAGTGCTCATTGTCAAGTGTGTGAAAAAGGGAAGTACACACTTTGAGCATGTATTTTACTCAAACCGTTGAGCAGTTTGGGACTAAAGTGGACTAAACAAATATTTTTCAGTTATTTTTCATTACTAAACAAATGGTATGTTTTTAACATAATTTATTTAAAACTTGTAGCATCTGAAAAGTGTTTATTTAAATCTTCCCCACTTTGCATTAGTGCATTTCTGTAATAGTTTCTATTCCTAATGGTGCTACAACATTCTAAAGGATTCTAGATGAATCAGTTTGTCATTTCAACATACTGAAACTAAAAAATTTGTATGCATATGTTTTATATTTAAAAGGGGAGGTAGAAAAGCAAACTTAGATATTAATGGAAACAGGATATTTTTATCAGATTGTAAAAATAACAAGTGCTCAATTCTTTGTATGAGATTGAAGAATATAGCAACCAATATTTACATATGATTTCCTACCCTCAAGTGTTGATGTCTGTGTAGGTGGAGGCAAGGTTAATTTTTTCTGGAAAAAATAGTATTTCTTCTTCTAGTTTTTCGAACACATGGACCCTTTATTATAGGACAGCAGGTTTATCCTGGTACAGCTACCATCAAGAAATGGTCTTTCATCTGCAGGTCATTGTTGCCAAACGAATGCTTCATACAAACATTATGACTGACCATCCTTTGAAAGGCTAAGCAAATAATATCAATGAGCTATTCAAGCCATTAGAGGGCAAATTATTTTCCTCTCGCCATTTGAAATACCTTCTTCCTGTGTGTTGGTTACCTTCCAATCCCCTCCACTGTGAATGCGGCAATCAAATGTTCAAATTCCCTTCCTAAAGGGAACGATAAGGTCTGGTTTCGTCGAGAACAAAGCATGTGCTGTCTCCAGTACTCCTGTTGGTGGTGGAATGAATCAAGTGATAGCTGGAAAGGTCTTCCAGCAGACAACAGACCACCAAGTGATGTGAACAGTATCTGGAAGGAACTTCACTTCCAACTGATTAGCCCAAGGGCACCGATATTAAGTTGAGTTGCTGCCATTACATGTTGAACAGGACCAGCAAAATGGAACAAAGACAACGGAGTACATAGTGGTTTTATGGTAGTGATTGCAGAAGCTTTAAGCTTTTAGTAGGATAGTTATTTGAGCATTTTTTGTTAGTCATTGCACTCTTTGTTCTATTTGAAGTTAGGTCCTTTGCTAGTTTTTGATTGTATTAAATAGGTCTAAAATTGAGGTAATGGGAAATGTTGTTAGATTAGATAAAACTGAAACTGGCAGTTTTGGGGATTATTGAATCCATACAGTCCATGATCTATGTCTGGAGTTAAATAATTGTGGTATTAATTCTTTCTCAATATTTCTGCCCAAAGTTAACTATCTGTTACTGAGGGTGGGGTTTATATTTTTTTCTCTAGTTATGTATTCTAAAGCCCTTCACGCTAATTGTTAAATAAACCTCAAACAGGAAATTAACCCTCATGTTCTATTATTTGGAAAGTACAAATTTATGGTGTAATATTTATAAAACTATTGACTTCCACTGCTTTAATTTTGTATTTGATAACTCTGCTTGGTTATTTGACCACCTTAAGTTTGTAACTCCTTGTTATTCCTTTAAAATGAGTAAATCTCAAAATTAAATAACACAAAATGACTGGCCATAGTCCCAAATTGAGATCCCTTCTAGGTGTTGCTGGGCACTTTTAACACTATTCTGGACTACAACATTACCAGCTTCATATTCTAGCCTTCTTAAACCCGAAGGTTTATGGTTGCAGCAACACAAGCCTTCTATCTGTCACTATCCTGGACAAGAACAATACAATCTTTTCCATCCTTACCGATTTCATTTAGGTTCATCTCAACGTTATCCCTCCATCTTTGTCTTGGCCTTTCTTATGGTCTCTTACCATTAGGTTTCCAAACAAGAATCCTGTAAACTCCTCTTTCATCTCACATTCGTGCCACATGGTCTGCCCACCCAAGTCTTCATGATTTAATTATTCTAATCATATCTGGACATGAATACAAATTATGCAATTCTACATTATGCAACCTTCTCCACTCACCTGACTCCTCATCTCTTTCAGGTCCAAATATTTGTAATAGGTAATAGTATATAGTTTTGAAGATGTGTGTTATAAATTTTAATTGGAGCAGTAAGTAAATTCCAATTTCATATGGAAAGTAGCTCAGGCTTGGAAACAACTTCCATGTTTATTGTTTAAGCATTAAAGCATAAGTTAAAAAAGCTAAGTACTCACTGCGAACATCTCTCCATAGTAAAATGCATAGATTGGCATCACACATCCATTCATAGCACATCCTATCATACCAAATATTAATATCAGCCATTCTGGAGAATTCAGTTTGACCACCCTCCATGTACTAACATCATCTGGTCTAACCTATAAAGTTAATGTTCATGTAGTTAATGTAAGTGCAAGTTGCTTCAATTTATTATTTAAACTAAAGTTGTACCTTGCAATGAACAACAACATATAGAGCATTCTACGAAAAGTGGTCCTACTCCATGTAAATAAAATTAATTAATCTAAAAATTAGTAAGTGTTTTTACCTGCATTAAGATTTAAATGTCTGTGAATGCATATAATTTGCATATTTCACCAACAAAAATTATTAGCATCTGTAACCTATATGCTTCACAGCTAAATGAAGTCAAATTTTAGTACATTTTTAAAGTAACACATCTTTGTTAATGCTTTTCATGCATTTAGGCTATGTCATCATATTCAAGTTTTTCATTTGTTAGCATAGACCACAAAGTGCTTCATAATTCTATGAAATCAGTTCATTACGAATATTTAATCCAATCTTATGTCTAGAACCTTACATTTTGTGTGTGAAATATCGCACACATAATGCTGGAATGCCCCATATATACAAGACACAAGCATTTTAGGAAATCCACTGCCAACTTCAGATTTGTAAATTTGCCCACAGAAGGAATTGTTTGAATCCTCACCAGCCTACAGAAATATGAATGATGAACAGATGAAATTATTGAAGAGACAAAGAGAATGCCTTTAATCAGGTTTCGAACCGTGGACATCTGGCTTCAAAGCTGACTATGTCACCATAGACACTGGCTACCAAAATATTAATAATGTAAACTATTTTATGAATAGAGCATAGTGTAATGCAGTATCATTACTATTCACAAGGAAAATTTATAGACTTGAGACATTAGGCAATATTTATTTTTTAAAACTGTAACTGCACTTGTGCTGAAATTGGTCATTAATTTGAGTGATATGTTCTAATAGCTCATGTTGTTAGATAGAATCTAAGAATTCAGAATTTATTTTTGTATCTTGATTATTGTTGAGGATATGAAGGTTTCTACCATATCCCTGTCATCTCTTTATAAAAACTAGTATTTCTAGTCCAAACAAGCCTGTTGATCACAGAATCGTTCTAAGTGGTATTTGTTGTTGGATGTTTTCCATCAGCATGTGTTCTCCCATTACACATTCTGCTGTGTGATTAAGGTCTCCAGCTGTCGTAAAGTTGTCACTCATCAAGGTGAGTGATAAGGGCATTTGCATTATGTTAGGAATAGTATTTTTTTTTCATAATAATGTTCAAAGATTTTTTTTATTTACGTCATGATATTTATGTAATATTATTTTAGAAAAATCGTAAAAATATTTCACTTTATGTGTGGATCTTTTCACAAACGTAACTGTAATTTAGCCAGAAATGCTCTGTATGTTAAATATATCTGTTTATGTAAATATAAACTAATAAACACAAAAATAGAGATTGTTAGAATCTAACATGTTAGTTACTGCATGACAATTATAGGTTAAGAACTTTCATAACAGTATGATATCTGTATTTAATATTATATATATACGAATAGCAAAACAATTTTTTATAATGACATTTCCATAACAACTAGATTCGATAAGATATTAGTACTTTGGGTTCTATGGTATGGACTTCATAGTCCATGGATCTAATTATAATGATAAATTGAGTAATAACTATCACAGTAATGGGGTTTTAGATGGTAAGTAAATTAATAAAAGTAATTTCTTTTATGTGGAAATAAATTTGAAGGTAACTCCTAGTTATACCTTTACTTTTATGGATAACTATATGTAGTTATTAATAACTACATTTTTGGAATTGTAGCTTCACTGGTAATGTGATTGAAGCAAGTGTTTTCAGGTTATCAACAAGGTTAAATTGGCGTTAGCTTCCAATGTATTGAGCGCATACATTGCTCTCATCAGGGAATGTAGAATTGGAGACCAGTGCAAGTTTAAATTCATGACTATGGTGGGGTGGAGCTTGGACACTGTCTTCTGATTGGTTTTCTCTGGATCCTGGTGTATAATTGGTGGGTGCCGTGCTTTGTGGAGAAGTTGATTCCAGGCATCCCAGTATCTGGCACATTTAGCCATGATTTTGTTGATAACCAATAAATGTGCTAGATATTGGGACTGACGAGTAGAGAAAACCGTAGCCATTTCCTGGTAAAGCACAAATCTCAACAGAGATGTGGAACTCCAGCTCAGTCATGCCTGGAACCCACTTCTCCGTAAAAGCACGCCCACCAATTATACACCAGGGTTAAAAATACAGAGTTCAAGCTCTGCCCCACCATAAACATATATTTAACCTTACATTGGTCTCCAATGACCAATGATGAAGATGAAAGCAATGTATGCGCTCGAAACATAGGAAGCTAAAGCTGATTTAACCTGGCTGATAACCCAAGAACACTCGTTCAAACTAAGTTTTGTACTTAGGAAAACATACCTCTTCAAGATCCCTTTTCAGTTGTTCTATAACTAAATCCTGAACTGATGAGGCACGTGAGCTTTGGTGAGATTTACGGCTGATTCTTCGAGAGCTTTGCCTTATAATACTGTCTTCAGTCCTGTAACAAAAGTAACTTTTAGAATACAATATAAAAAATTCAAAAATTTCAAAATTCAAACTACATAACAAAAAAATGAAATTGTTCTCTGTCCATAAAGTAAGATCTTCCCAAGAAACTATTTTGAGTTGAGAAATTATTGTGATAAACCCAATTGGGGAGATGTGATTTTTACATTACAGCATTGTAGATGCTATTGCTTATTCCACTAAACATTCCTAATCAACATCTATTGAGCCACAGTATGTTTTGTTTCTAATTTTAACATTTTGTTGATTTAATAGTATTTATTAGCATGTATATAAGGTAAACAATCATGACATACTCATATCCTAAATTTCCATCAGAAGTATCCTCTGTTTCTTGTTCATCAGTAGTTTGTGCCATTACTAAGTTGTAGTAGAGATTATGTTTATCCATTAAGCCTCCGTGTGTTCCATATTCAACAACTTCACCATCCTGCAAAATATATAGAAATATATTTTGTATAGTAATGTCTTAATCTTCATGACATAAACATAAATACACATGTCAAGAGTGGAACTTCATAAATAAATATATTCAAACTTATAACGAGGTGGATTTCATTCTAATACACATCACATCATACATAAGTTACATAAAAACAAGGTGCATAATTGTTGCTATGCACAGACTAATGCACTTGGTCATAGCTGCCAGTTCACCTTGCATAATAATGCATGTTATGGTACAACCTTTGTCAGAAAAGTTCCAGGACTGATTTTTTTTTTTTACCTTTGATATTGAAACACAAGAAATGGGTGTTATTCAGTTACCTGATGTGTGTTCTGAATAAACAAGGCCTTGGAAGTGTTTCCATGTAAACTCACTAGGTGGCAGGGGTGTGCTTTGCAACCCACTGTTCGGCTTTTTGGCACATTTAGTTGGAAATTACTCGAGTGATGTGGTGGACGTGGATTCTGAGCAGATAGTTAACATTAAGTTCTCTGTTAAGCTAGGAAAACCTGTAGTGAAACATGGAATATGATGCAGCAAGAATATGTGACAAGGCATTATCGAGAAGCCGTGTCTGATTGGCACAAAAGGTTTTGGGAGGACAGAGATTCAGTGGAAGACGATCCAAAGACAATGTTGATCACATTTTTTTATGCTAAAGGTTTGATGCACCATGAATATCTGCATGAAGGATACACGATAAATCAAAACTTTTATGTTGATGAGCTGAAACTTTTTTGTCAAGCAATTTGGTGGTACCATCCTGATTTATCGGCATCTTGGCAGTGATTCTTATTGCACGACAATGCAAGGCCCCATATTGCTTCATCAGTCCAGGAAAATCTGGCCAAGCATCGTATCCCTGCTCTACCACATCCCCCATATTCACCCGAACTGTCGCCGTGTGATTTTTTTTTGTTTCCCCCCATGTGAAAAAGCCGCTGAAAGGGAAGTGTCATGAAGATATTGTAGCAATCCAAACTGTTTTGCGACAGATGTACTGAGAAACATCCCGGATGAAGCTTTCTCTGCTTGCTTCCATGACCTCCAGAAACGGTGGCAGCTGTGTATAGATAGCCAAGGGAACTATTTTGACAAGACTTAGGACCATTAGTTCCTAAGTTGAATAAATTATTTTTTACGAGCTCAGTCCTGGAACTTTTCAGACAAAGGTTGTATATAACAATCTTCTCCCCTTCCAGAGAAAACTAACTTATGAGGGATAATATACTTTTGCCCTTTTTATTCTTTGAGATTTCCTTCTTCCCATTGAACTACGTCCTAGACCAAAACTATTCCCTTGCTTAGACAAACTGGTTCCTGGACCAAGATTACTTCCTCCCTTTGAAGACGAACTGCTTCCTATACCAAGATTACTTCCTCCCTTCGAAGACAAAATGATTCCTGGACCAAGATTACATACTAGCTTGCTATGCACAGACTAATGCACTTGGTCATAGCTGTCAGTTCACCTGTTATGGTATATAACATATACTACATTCACAGACATGTTAATAAGGATTGAAATTTAGTGGGATGTTTATAAGAGAAGAGAATTCAGTGATACATTTATAAAGGAGGGAATTAAGTGACATATGCTGATGAAGACTAAAAGTATGGATTCAAATTTCAAAGTTTTAATAGATGTTAGGTTACTAAGGTACATGTGGTAACATGACAAAATTTAAAGTAAATATCTTCAACCAATCAAATTGTAGAAACTGAATTAAGATTTCTTCTCTGTCTGTATGTGACATGTATGTTTTACTTTTACATGTAATAATGAAAACAAACTAACATGTTCACAAGGTGCGACAATTAGAGGTCCAGCAGGAAACACCCAATTTTCAATATTTCCAGAGAATCACTACTTTCGAAAATGTTGCATAATTTGTTGGGTTTTTTTTTTTCAAAACTTGGGGGATGAGCATTACATGCCCTCAAAGAGTGGTCCTTTGTCATGCTTTCCTACAATTTTGATCCATCCAGCATCCAAAGGGGCAATGCTAGAAGCGAATTTCTGGAAATTCTTTCCATAAGTTGAAAACACTACCACTCTTATACATTGTTGTAATGTTTTCCTCAAGAAGCATCAGCCTATTTTCAACACAACTTCGTGTGGTTGTAGAAGTGTACCACTGCTACATATTTCATTTTTTAAATTCACTTCATTCATTTGCCAACAGGTCCACGCTGAATAACAATTTATTTGTTAAATTTTGAATGTCTTCTTCTTCCTTGAACACAATGTATAAAATTTCACCTCTGCTGAAAGCCCTTTCATTCAGGAGGGATAGGGGGGAATCATCTCTCTATGGCAATTTGTTCTCAAGCTATGATTTATTTTTTACATTGTGGCAAGTTTGAAAAGCACACACTTCAAAAGTTCCTGTCGTGAGAGGCTGTACACATGCACAAATCTCAGTCTGCTAAAGTTTAAAGCCACTATTTTGGTAATTGCAAATGTACTATTTACAATCAGAGATTTTGCATATTGTAAGATGGGGCATAGTTGTAAATTAGAAAAAGCTATTAGTACTGATTTTATCTGAGACATTTTCATTAATACTGGATGTAGTGACTAATGTGGCCTTGTAATCAAGAGTTACTGGTAAAGATATATTGCAGAATGGTTCAGATCCCACCTGAAACTGTAGGCCCTGATTAGCCTATTTGAGCATAAAATGAACTTTGCCAATCTTTTGATTATATTATAAAATGTGTAATAATTATAATTATTTGTAATTTTTATAATATCTCATTAAGAGAGTTCTTAAGCATTCATATCAAACTTTTAACATTGAACAAGAATACATTTGGAAAATAATTACCTTTAGTGCATATATAACATCAGCATTCTTTACAGTCGAAAGCCTGTGAGCAACTATAATTGTGGTCCTTCCTTTCATTGCCTGGAAAGAGGAAAATTGCATCCCTTAATATTTAATATAAATTATATCAAGGAGAAGTTCTATAGTAATAACAGTCATATGAATTATACTGACAGAGATATATCTTACAGCCCTACTGGTGATGAATGATGATGAGATTTTCTTTGGATATCAAGCAGCAGTGGCAGCGATAAGGGTCCTGAAGACCCTGCAGTAAAGGAGATCCTGAAACAGGGTTGGTTGGTTTTGTACCACAGTTATTAAGGAATCTTTGTTCTGACCATTGGTCTGCACCAGTATCCCTAGCCATCTACAATATATAATATTTAAAAGATACATTTTTTTAATGATAAGGAGTTGAAAAGATAAAGATTAGTTTGAAACACCATTGACATTGTGATAGAAAAGTGTTTATTAATCAAGGTTCCAATTTGTTTGCCAAGTGTCATAAAGCACAAACTTTTTGCCTTGCTATTTCTATAGAATTCATCCCAGCATAGGTATAAGATGTAACCATAATAATAACACCCTTTTTATTATTTCTTGCATATTAATGGCTTATATATATATATATATATATATATGTATATGTATTTGCATATGAAAACCTTGAATGCAGGAAACTAGAGTGAAATTGTGGACGAGGCAAAACATTCAATGCTGAATCTGTATCAGCTGATATAGGTATATAAAAGTACTGGCAATATTGATAATTTTATCATTATGATATTTTTAAAATTAATCTGTAATTAAGTGCAGAATTCTGCTATTTGGCTATTCTTTTTTAGTAGGACTAAGCTTATACCACTTTGAACCAGTACTCTTACTGATACTTAAAAATTGTAACACCCATAAATAATTCATAACATTTATACATTTAAATTGTAACAATTCCATTGGAACTATACAATAACAAATTGCCAGTTTTATTTTTAAACATTCATAAGTTCATATATGTGATGAGAATATTAAAGAGCTGTCATTTAATCACAATACTAGTGCAAAATTTAGGCAAGTTTTGAATTATGCATAATTTGAGGAAAGTTTTGAATTTTGACATAATTTTAGGAAAGTTTTAAATTTTGTATAATTTTAGGAAAGCTTTGAATATTGCATAATTATAGGAAAGCTTTGAATATTGCATAATATCCATAATAGTTTGGTTCTGCAAAAGAGTCGCATGGCATTTTGCATACCCAGAAAACTACTCAAACTCCAAAAAAGTATCGACTAGTGTCTGTGATTAAATTATAATTTATACTTTCCAATAACAAACTTTTATTTTTAAAAGTTATAATTAATGTACTCTGGTTCTGTAAAGCATATTTATAAATGTTATTTTTCTAAGACACAACCTATTGCAGTAATCTTATCAAACATTAATTGAGGAGGTGAATGCTTGCCATTTAATATCAATTATTGCTGTTAGTATATCCTTTGTCGGCAAAATTCACATTGATTCATCCCCACTGTAAATGTTTCTCGCACTGTGCATAATTACTAAATGCAAACAGCAAATGTTTCAATTTAAAATTATAGCTTACTATGAAAATTGTTTCAGTATAAAAGTGTTCCTATGAGCTGCAGTAGCTCAGTCGTTAGGGCATCTGACTACCATGGGAGAGATCAAGGTTTGATCCCTGGTGGGGGGAGGACCGGGATTTTTTCCACCTGTTCAAGCAGCTCCGGCACCCACCCAGCATCGTATAAAGTGGGTACCTGGAGGAAACTCTGGGGCATACAGGTGGCTAGGGGCATGGTGCTGATCACATCTTCTCCACCTTTGGCCGTGATCAAGAAAGTGTGGGGCCCAAATTCCACATCTCCTATATGCAGGGCTCTTTTTTTTTGTGTTAATTTTTCAAAAATTCCATAAAAAATATATAAAATATCGTGTTTATATTTAAATATATGGTAGTAATTTCGTGAAAATTTCATGATAATTTTTAATGCCATGCACTTATACATAATGTTACTAAATCAATGAATGATTTTATACAAGATCGTGACTTTTCCACTCAACTCTTGTATACAATGTTTACACATTAATATATTAGTACCACTTGCCACGAAACCATGTTCCTTGAATTGGTTAGTCCGAGAGATAACACTAACTTCACCATTTCTCCCCATCTCCGTCAGAAAGATGGGAATAAACTGATCTGATATTTACGCCTACCTGAAGTAGTTCTCAACTTCTCAGAAATGTATAAATATACCACCAGTGTTATCTTGGAATTTCCATCACTACAGACAATATGTCTGCACGTGCCTAGAGCACCCTGACCTAGAGGCAGACTGCAGTGGGATTGGGAAGGAGAGTTCTGAGAGGTAAATGAAGGGTGGGGAACAAAACGTGTTTCAGACTTCTGTGGCATTTGCCTGGTGCCAGTTACTTTCGAAGATTCTTACTCCCTTGATAATCATCGGTAGAAATGCGAAGGGGAAACCCAAGAGAATAAATAGACGTTCATGCCTTCCGTTACTCTTGCAGCTAAAAACGAATGTATTTCTAAATAAATGGAATGTTCCAAAGGATCAAGAAAACCCAGTCACCTGCACATAAAAAATAATACTTTCAGGTTACTGTGCCTTTCCAAATGATTTTTCATACCTTTGCAGCCAACATCTTCAAATCAAATATATTTCTTAACCTTAGAACACTACTGTGTTCCAATATTACAGTGTAACTATAAAAAGTACTCCCCTGTGCATAGCACCACACCATGAAGGCATATAGGGGGTGTGGGGGTAACGCCCCACACTTTCTTGATCCGGTCGTGAGTGGGGGTGATGTGATCAGCATCACGCCCCTGACCACCTTTATCCCCCAGGGTTTCCCCCAGGTACCCATGTTATTCGATGCTGGGTGGGCGCCGGGGCCACTTCCATCGTTAGAAAAGTTCCCGGATTTGAACCGGCCTGCTACATAAATTTTATGGACATGAAGGAATTGATTTTTAAAACAACCTCTACATCATGAAAATAAATTTCTATTCATTGAGAACATTATTTTATTTATTTTTCCTTATATTGGAATTTTATTCTTCATTGTAAAAATGTATAAACATGGTTTCATTAAACATAGAATATTTTTAGAGATGCTCTTGCTTTACAAGCCCGTTCGTACATTAAGAATGAAGGCTAAAAGTTTGAACAATAAAAAGCAAACAATAATAATATTCAAAATGCTGTAAATAAGAAACAAATGTAATTTTAAAGTCTTACAAGAAAATAGTGCATGCTTCTAAACTTTCGTTTTCAAAATCTTAGTATCCAAATCGAACTTACAAATGTCAAAATTATGTGAAAGATTTTCTCGTTTTACTACAGTTACGTAAAATTGACGTACAGTGCACAACATAAGAAACCAAATCAAGACAATCAGTGCTTGCACCCTCCTTATCACAGTGCTGCCTTATGTCCGACAGACATCTTGAGGAGTGAGTGGGTGCGAGGTTGGAGGTAGGGGAGGGATTTGAGCGCAAAGCATACGTAAATTTTACGTACGGTAGTGTTCTAGGGTAAAAAAGAAATTTGTAAAAATGCCATTTTTTCGTGTTTATCATAAAATGTTTGCAGAAATGGTCAATTTTCACGAAAATTCGCGACAAAATTACAGCCATAAATCAGTCACATTTGTGATAAATCGTGCGTATATTACTTGCTGCATCTCTCCATTACATTTTCCGTTTATCGCTAATAAGAAAAAATGGCCCTGCCTATATGCCTTCATGGCATGGTGCAAAACACAGGGGAGCACTTTACTTTTACTTTTTTATAAAAGTGTTCTTACCTTGTCAAGTGCTTCCTGCACAATTCCTTCACTGTTGGCATCCAGAGCTGAAGTTGCCTCATCTAGCAGAAGGATTTTAGGGTTTCTGACTAATGCTCTTGCAATGGCTATTCTCTGTTTTTGTCCACCTGACATCTGAGCACCTCTATCGCCGACCAATGTGTTGTAGGACTTTGAAAAAAGAGAGAACATAATCAATTCAAACAACTTCCATTCGAAGAACAATTCCTATCAATAACACCTGCAGGATTTTTTTCGGAGTAAGATTTCATACCTTGCTTTCAGTCATAGAACCGTATATTTTACTTTATTATTGTTATTATTATTATTATTATTTTACAAATCATATAATTGAAATTTACTTGAAAATACTTTGGTGTTGTAGACAAGTTCAGATTGGAGTCCACTAGGAACTGGATTCGTCTTGCTTCTTTTCCATATATACATCTATCACTTTGTTAATGAACATTTTCAGACTTTCCCCATCCTGCACACCTCCAGTTACGACAGTCAACATGATTTTAATGTCTTTAGTGAAGACATTCTCCCATTATTTTGTTGG
This sequence comes from Lepisma saccharinum, assembly GCF_977018435.1. Lineage (NCBI taxonomy): Eukaryota > Metazoa > Arthropoda > Insecta > Zygentoma > Lepismatidae > Lepisma > Lepisma saccharinum. The sequence goes on from NC_139232.1 coordinate 13,030,614, forward strand.
ACATGGCAGCTAATTGCTGTAATTCACAGCCTGTATATCACAGAAAACAATATTGTTTGAAATAAAATATTGCTACAATTTCAACATTCGAATAACATAAAGTTTTTTCACATATATCTCATGGGGCACCTTTGATTCCCATGTACATTTTAATGGGGTATTTCATACTTTTATGCATGAATTTTTGTTAAGGTTAGGTTGGCTTACTTTATTACAAAATTACCTATAACACCAAATCACATTTGTATTATTCTTTAATATGTAATGTATTGATGCCATTTGTGCGTCGTTTAATTTTACTATGTCTCAATTCCATACCTCAGGTAGTTGTACAATGAAGTCATGGGCATTGGCCATTTTACAAGCTTCCACCACTTCAGCGAATGATACATCTTCTCTTCCATATCGGATATTTTCATATATTGAAGTTCCGAACAGGACTGGTTCCTGTGAGACAACTCCAATCTGTCGACGTAACCATGATAGATTGAGTTCCTGAATATTTCTATCATCAAGAAGTACCTGAAAGTAAATTTTAAGAGAAATAATTGTGCTCTACAGAAAACCAAAAATAGAAATGCACCCAAACCAATATGTATTGAGCTCAAGTATTGGAATAATAAAAACACCAAGAAAGAAAATTAAAATCTAGAATAGAATAATATTTTTATTTTATGCTGAATGAGGTTCAGCCTAGGGTTGTTCTACCACCTAACTTAGAACAAAGTAGTACAAAGTAGGATTACATGTAGAAAACATTAAAACAAATGGTTTAGTCTATATGTACCAGTATATGCAAAATAGAAACACACATACTTGTTCTCACACACACATGAGTTTGAGTTTTTTCTTTTTAAGTCCACTTTATACACATATAGGCTAATCGGGACTGGACCTACAGTTTAAAGTGGCATCTAAACTACTGTGAGCTTCCACTGGGTGTTGAACCCAGGACCACTTGATTACAAGACAACAACATTAGCATTACACCATCGGGGAGGTCTGATACACACACCAGGTGCGGCTCGTGCATTATTTTCCTGGGGGTTCACCGAAGTCATATGACACATATTCATTTTTCTCAAATAGACTTTCTTCAGGAAACAAAGGGATATGTGGGTGGGGGGAGGCTTAAAAGATTGGTACATATTTTTTTCATAGAATGAGGTTTCATAGTAGAGGTGTGTGTATAAATTTAGGACTAAAACTAAGTACAATAAATTGTGCATCTATGAAAGAAATTTCGGGATTTATGGGCATCATGGACGTCCTCAGGATTTGTTCCAGGGATGGGAAGCAAGATCATTTTTTTTTTCTAGGGGGGACAAACGAGGCACATTTTTCCTTGTAATAGTACTGTTCTCTCAAAAAACACTCCTTCAGTCCCTCCAACGTCTTTATAATAATCATCATAAATTACTGTGACTGAAATGAAATTATATGTGTGTAATAAATAGTTTTAGGTTGACATTAATATTCCAGGCAGGTGTGGCCCCTTTTCCCCTTCCGGACGTCCATGCCTGCAATTATAAAACGACTAATCACAATGGTCCTACAATTATTAAAGGGAAATGGCAACCAATGACATATGCGTACTAGAAACCTGAGAACCTTTCATTGGAATGTTACAGCTTTTTTTTTTTTTATCTTCAAATTTGGAGTTGGTCGACCAGCACATGCTTTATCTCTAATTTTCTTTCAACAGATGAGAGGGTATGTTTCCGTTAATTGAATGCATTTTAGCGGTCATTTCTTACCTGCGCAGACAGCAACACCTACACTGCATCAAATGACGTAACATCCTTTGGAGCATCAATATTTTGCAACAACTATCCAAGCACTTTGAAAACTTACAACCTTGAAACATTGACACCAACAGGGTTTGTCACATCTTCCTTTCTTGTCTAAGATCGCGCCATTCTTTTACTTTCACATATCCGAAGTGTTTCCATCTTTAAGGAAAAAGTCTGAATGCATGCACGAGTTATTTTAGTAATGTATTTCTTTTATTTTAATTCATCGTGTCTAATTCCAGCTTTCATTCATTTCTACTCATCCTTCTCTGCCACAATTTCGCAATTATGCCAAGAAGTTCGGTACAAAAATGATTCAACAGAGAAGATTGAATATGTAACGAATGCGCTTCAAACTTGAACCTCACAGGGCAACACTGGAAGGGAGGAACCAGCTGGGCCTCACGCGCAGCGAGGACGGTGCCTTCTGGCTTCTGCTGCAGCTTCTGAGAGAGCACGAACTGCACATGACTGTTGGTTGGAGATCGAGGTTCCTCAGTATCCTTTGCCATATATTTTGTCCATATAGCTACCCCGAGCTTCTGCCTGCCGCCCGAACCTTCCCTATGGCAAGAGCTCTCCTGTGGGGGTTCAGCTGAGGGTGTGCATGAGGGCGGCCGATTCGCGGTTTCTCTTTCTCAGCAAAAGAATTTGCCGTGTTACGGACACAAGTACATGACTTCCTGTGGAGGAATTTTAGCAAAAAATTGTCAAAAGGTAAAGACATTGTTTATTGTCCATTCTTGAGGTAAATGCCGTATATTACTGGGGGTTCACTGATCCTGTGTGCTATAAGGCCAACCGCCAACATACATAATCAAAATCATATCTAAAGAGAAACAAAGAAATCTTGTACATAATATGCATTATTTGTGGTGTTAGGAAGGTGTATGGATATTTAAGGGAAGTACTAATAGTTTGTAAGCTGGTTTAGGCACATGTGGAGTTATTTAATTGTTGTTCTTGCAGTGAAGAGATGTAATCTTTTGTTTGAAATGTGTGAGAACTAATTATCAATAAAGGAAGGATAAGGGAAGATAAAGATATATATATATATATTTATATGTATTAGCATAAAGAGAGTTATAGCAATATTATTATCACAATCATTGAAATAATTTAAAGCAATTGGTCTTATTTTATTAAAGAAACAATGTCCTTACCTGCCCTTTAAGTGGGTCATAAAATCGAAGAAGTAATCCAATAACTGTGCTCTTTCCTGCTCCACTAGAACCAACCAAAGCTACTGTTTTTCCTGGTTCTATATTGATACTAAAATTTTGAAGTACCTGTTAAGATTATACAGAAAGTTAGATATCTTAAAATAGCTTGACCTCTAAAAGTGATAATTTGTTTACATGATTTATTCCATCTTCATATACAAGGAAATTATTGTTGCAAAATTTCCTTGTTTTATTCCCATAACTATAGAAGTTATTAAGCATTTTAACATATTATCCTGCATTTGTTGTATGCATTAATACACCTGAATACATCAATACTAACTCATGCTAGGTTCATTTATTAAATCTGTATCATACAACATTTATATTCTTACACAGAATTTTCTCTTATTGTTTGAAGAATGAAAATGATGAAATAACCATGAATGACGGACTTATCCTACAACATATTGTTAAACTAAGAATTCAAATCGTCTAGAAACTGATGTAAATAGAAAAATTACCTCTATTTCTGGCCGTGAAGGATATGCAAATGTTACATTTTTGAATTTTAAGTGACCTTTGACCTCCTTTGGAACTGCTCCTTCTTTACTATATGGATCAATGTTAGGAACACGATCAATTATATCAAAGATTGTAGAAGCAGACCCAATTGCTGTACTGACTGCATTAATGAATGGAAGAGCATTACCCAAAGAAAATGCTCCTGCCATTACGCTGAAAAATACCTGAAAACAGGAAATATTGAAATTGTTAATGATGTTTCAGAAAAAGCAGTGTTTCCATATACATACAGACACACTCACTCGCCCTCTCTCTCTGGCGTAAACTATATATTGGCTACGTCTAACATGTACTACACACACAAACACACTTCCATACAAGTTATAGTTGTAGGTTAAAACCAGTAGTATGTTAATGGAATTGGGAAGTAAATGCAATTGAACAATCACTTTTTTGCTACTAACATTAATAAGCTATTACCAAATTGTAAAAGTAATTATAAGGAGCCCTACTTCTTTCTGTTACTTTTTGGTACCAGTTTCATAGATCGGAGACACATTAAAATCGGATATTTTGTGTTTCGCATGGTTCGTACTTACCAATTGTGTATTGCGGAACATAGTTCAAGGTGCCATTATGCTTTTTACATGAAAAAAAAATAACACAATTTTTCAAATAGAGAGTAATTTCTTTGACTCCTTTTTTTGCTTCCATAACACAGAATATGGCAGGCAAATCTTGACTACCGTAGTGGGCATGCAGTGTTTCCAACATCCTTCACCAAAAAATACCTACTACCGTGTTCGTCACTTGTGCAAATTGTACATTATGCAGGGGTAGCTGACGGATAGCCCCACGAACCATACACGGATAGCCCCAAAAACCATTCACGGATAGCCCCACAAACCATTCATGGATAGCCCTATGAACCATTATGCATGGTAGCTGACCGATAGCCCCACGAACCATTCATGGATAGCCCCACAAACCATTCACGGATAGCCCCACGAACCATTTCCTATAAGGTTAGGTTAGGTTTGGTTACGTTAGGCAAGCATAGTAAAAAGAAAAAAAAAGGGGGTTTGAAACACGGAGGGGCTTACGTCATCAAACGTACGCAGCATCCAGTTGTCGTAGGGAAAGCAAATGAAAGCAATGGCAATTGTGCCTCGGTGAGATATTTCTCTTGAAAAATACATGATTTCCCGGTCAAATATATTCCACGATGAAAGAAAATACCTCGACGAACGTTGTAAACCTTGGAGAAAATCATTTCCGTAAGTAGTTTCTTGTGTAAAATTGAAGAAATGTGTCTCCGATGTATGAAACTGTTACCCTTTACTTGAAATGACAACATCCATGTTAATTTCCATGCTGATGAATATGACTCTTCTTAGTAAAAATGATATCTTCATATTTTTTAATGTTTCCATGTTTTATGTAGTAAAATCTTGACACCAAACAAAACTAGGAGTTGCTAAAGTTGACACACAATCAATTTTTATTTTTTTATTATATTGATAATGCAATTTGAATCGATGCAAGGATAATAAGATTTAAGATGCCTTTACAATCACTTCTTATCCACACCTTTTCATAAAATAAAATTAATTTTAGTGCAGTACTCACTGTAAATACACTTCCTGGAGAAAATTCGCCTTCTCCAATTAACTCAGCTCCATACCAAAATGCCAAGCCATATGAGCCATACGTAGTGAAAAATACTACTCCCAGGCCCACTGATAATATATAATATTTTCTCATGGCAATTTGTCTTCCATCTTCTAAAGCTGCCTCATACCTGAAGGAAAAGTAATAAAGCAATGTCAAACATCAATGTCACATAAATGTTAATTTCAATTAAAAAGAAAATATTTTTCCATCTCATTAACCATGAAAGAGATTTGTTTAAAAAAAAAGCTATCCTGTATTTCAGTCAAGTAGATTTAGGAAATGGTGTGTTCTTTACAATTAAGGTGTTGATTTGGTTATTTTACGATGCTTTCTGCCATTTTTGGTTAACTGTTGTTAATAAGGTGATGCTTCATGCCACCTGTTGATAACATAAGACCTACCTACGGCATCCTCTAGGGATGTAAAATAATTCAAAAGTTCAAATGACACATTAAGATTGATTTTTAAAATTTGTATTATTTTGCATTGTTTTTCTGTCGAGAGAAGGAACATTCACAAAGAACACCCATGCCAAGGCTGGTATTCGAACCTGGGAACCCTGGCATCATAGGATGCTGTGCTAACCACTTTGCCATGTAGGTCGGCAAAAAATTAAGATTCATATCCAGTCAAAGCTGTCCAACCAGCTATATTGTAGCCATATTTTAATACATCTTTGTGTACATAGACTCTGAATTATTTCTCATACCCAAGAAAGAACATAAAGAATTTTGTGAATTTGGATTATCCTAGGTGTTGTGACTTTTTGTCTGCTATTTATTTTACTTACCTTTTTATTTCTTGTTTCTGCCCTCCAAAGGCTGCTACAGTACGTATACAACTAATAACTTCTTCTGCAATCCCTCCCGCTATACCATATTTCAGTTGCTCCCTTGCTGCTGAACTTGATACTATCTAGAAGAAAGGTTTAATGACTGATAACACAGTGCTGCAGAATTCACTGCTATAGTCAATTTATTTACAGATCATATTACAATGGTTAGTACTCTCAGTTTTGATGTTGGCAGTCTTGTTTTGGAGCATCAAAAATGTTGATATTAAGTCAAGTTGTGGGCTATTTTCTAGATAGCCAGATAGTATTGGCAATAGGAATATGAACTGAACAAAAGTTGGTAACCGTTGGCCCTCAAAGGACAGTTGTGCCATGCAATTTAATGTAATGTAATGCAAAAATAATAAAAATGATAAAAATTTAAGAATTAAAGAAATATACAAAGCCCATTACAATATAATTACAGGAACTTAATTTTCATAAACAAAGAGGCATATTATTGTTAATACTATTACTATTTAAGCACAAACAATGTACGGTATATGAACATTTGGAATTCGACACTCTTATTTCTCCCTGAAGTAATTCTTCTTGCATTTCTGGAATAAAAATTACTATTTCTAATAAATTTCTGACAATTACAATGAAGAAACCTTCAACAATTCAACTGACTTGACTTCTACGGGTCCCAAAATTGGGATAGGGCAAGAACTTTTCCCTAATCCCTATACTGAAATTTTAGTATTCCACATACCCCTATGATTTGCAAAAACTTCAAATGTGTAATTACACACTCTACATTAGTGTGCTGCAATGAGCATTTTTTGCCCGAGCAGGCAAATAGTTTGCACGGGCAACCCTGGGTGGCATGCAGAATTGATAGGTCTTACACTCTAACAAGCAGAATACACTCGAACTCTCGAACCCTATTACTACACGTATTTCTGTCATTTGTCTATGATAGTGGGCCCTCAAACATGGATCGTGAAGTAAAAGACGAAATGCAATTGAAACTTAAGTGAACATAGTCATCATCTCCATGTTAAAATGCAGTTTTGTATATCTTAACCGAGATATGTGAAAATGAAATAGATGGGCTGAAACTACCTAGACTGACATTTTATGTTTCTACGATTATTTTCACATGCGCAGTACAATCGAGCGTATCACACTCGAGCGTGGGAGATTCAATCAAGTATTTTTGAGCGAAAGTGGTCCAATGCAGTACTCTACTCTACATCATGTACAGAGCACAAATTCAAATAATTTTTAATTGATTTTGGAATAAGAGTTGGTGTACTTTTTAAGATTCTTATTACTTGTGTGGGTTTAAAGTTTACATAAGTATAAGTTTTCATTAGGACACAGAAGACTCAGCTTTTTACATAATATTTCTACTCCATCTGTTGGTAAGAAATTGAAAACTTTTTATTTAAATATTGTGATATAAAAGAAGTGGGAAAAATGTAAGTTAATTTACATCTGGTACACTTTAGTTTTAATACTACCATCCAGAAGATATTTGGGGCGGGGAGTTGAACTCCTAACCCATTCCCATAACCTGTTCTTTTCAACATGGATGTTGGGAGAGGGAGAGGGGTCGAACCAGTCCATTGACCCTCTGGAAATTGGGATCATTCATTTCAAGTTATAAAAAAGACAGGTTATTTTTATTGTTAATAACAGATATAAAGTTCATTTAAGTTAGTATTCGAACAGAGTGATTGAAGTAAGAAACTGTGTTAGATCACAAAATACAGGAACACGTTTTCAAAATTCCAAAAATTAGAGATTTTTGTGAGAGGTCACACAGCATAAATGTTATTCGTGTTTGGGGAATTCCCAAGCAGATGGTGGCAGAGGCCACTGAAATTAATAGTACCTCTGCAAGTAAGTGTCACAGAAGAAGTTAGTATCTCGCTTATGTCTAATTATAAATGTTATGACTAAACATTAAAGTTTTTTCTTGAATGAGGTATTTAAAACTTAAAATAACTATGCGTTTTAGTACATTAACTGTGTAAAATTTTTAAAAGTTATGCTGGATATTCACTCATCTGGTAGAAGGAGTAGAAGATTCTCCCCAAGGGATGTATTATTATTATTATTAATAATAACAATAATAACAATAACAATAATAATAATAATAATAATAATAATAATAATTTGGAATAAAATTCATTTATTTTTTGTTTATAACTTCTTATTTTATAATTATTATCACAACCATTATTGCTATAATTTCTACCGAGTTTTATCAATGGCCTGACCTCCCTTACAAAAATTTCTGTTGATGCCCATGCTTGTCAACATAAACAAAAACCTGTTTTCATTATATGTACTACCAAAAATTAAGTAAAAGAATTTTACCCTGGCCATAAATCCAGACATTCCTGCCAGAATAGGTGAAAGAGCTAAGATGACTAAAGTAAGTTTCCAGTTGGCTATCAGGCCTACAACTAAACCTGATACAAATGTTGCTACATACTGGGTCACCAAGCTGAATTTGCTACCTATTCCTTCCCTGATTCTTTCTATATCACTGAAAAACAGATAAAATAAATTTTGTGAGTCACTTCACGCAAGGAAATACATAATTAAAATGACAAATATGTAATTTACAGTGGTGTAGCATGAGCATTTAATTTTGGGTGGGAATACCAAGTCCAAAGGAAGGCTGCACCCTTTTTTGCTTAATAGTTTACTTATGGGATTAGTCGATGTAAGTTCTGTCTATTTGAAAGTACAATCTCATTGTGATTTATTGCCTAAAGATGGTCTGCTTCCGATAAAACATGATCCATGCATATTTTATAAATAGCTAGCAAACGAGATGCCTTACTATGCAACAAAGGTTTGGAAGACTTGTGTTTTATAGCTTTTTTAATTAGGTTGCTCAAGTCAGAACACCTTAAGCCATTCAGAGTCTTTTGCCCAAAATATTATACATGTATAGCAAAACTATATTTTGTTTCTTTTAGCACACCCAGCTAACCAAGGAAACATTTCAGCATGACACAAGTAATTAAGAAACCTACTACAATCACAAGTGCTTCTAGATCAATAGTAGATGATTATTATTGTGAACGATCTAATGATTGGTTTGGTTTATTTTTCTTCGCTTTTCTGCCACTTTTGGCTAATCACGAAAATGATCATGAGCAGGGCTCGGATTTTCATGACATTTCATCTTTTAACTGGTGCAACGTAGACATTGCTAACTAGTACAGAAATCCTGAACACCCTCCTCAGGTTGAAGAAATATAATTTTTTGGGTCATTTTTTACCACTTTATTTTTCGGTCATTTTTTAAAATTTTGCATCATTTTTAGGTCATTTTTTAAAATTTTGCATCATTTTAGGTCATTTTTGAAAAAAATTGTTTCATTGCATGCTGAAACATAAGAAGTTCAACAATTTCTGTTTTGTCTGAATGTTATATTGCACTACTAACTCTGTGTTTAACTACCACCGCAACAAAGCCTGTCTGAAAATTGCGAAATGCAACATTGTTGAGTTTCTTATTCACAGTCGTACTGTGAATAAGCACACCAAGATGAAGAAGCAATTGTTAAATTGTTTGTCTTGGAATATATATACTATTTTCAATAAGAAGATTGAGTTTTGTACGAATTCTTGGGTCATTTTCAAAGATTTTAGGTCATTTTACAGGATTTTTGTTGTCATTTTAAAGGTCATTTTTCAAAGATTTTTAGGCATCAAAATCTGGGCCTCAATCACAAAGAATAACCATGCTAACCACTCCACCACGGAGGTCAGTGGATGATGCAACTAAATATTTTAAGGTTTTAAATTTGAATTATATTATAGTTTACCATTTATAAGTTATTATTTTATAACTTTATAAACACTGAATTATCTTGGAACTTAGATGTACTCTGAATTCAATATATCAATTTTATAATATGAAAACTACTAGCAATGTCAAGTATCCAAAAGCAACAACTTAAAATAAATTTTGGGAGGGGGGCAGAAAGTGCTTTGCCCCCCCATAAAGTCGGCTCGACCGCAACTATGCAGGTATCCAATGTATCTAAACTTATTGAAAACTTACTCTGATAATTTTGTTGTTAAATTTCCTGTCTGATGCTCGTCAAACCAACCAATGTCTTGCCTCAGCACTTGGCGAAAAAATTCTTGTCGTAGTCTGTATACTTGGCGCTCACATGTTACCTCCCAGCAAAGAGTCTGAAAATAGGTGTCTTGTATTTAAGAAGATACAAAGATAAGATTTTCAACTGTTCTTTTATGACATATTAATGACCATCTAGGCAGCAATAATATTGCTAACAATAAATAAGTTTTAAAATGTTTCAAGTGCTCTATTGTTTCTAGCATACTGAAAAATTCTTTGAATCAAAGTAGAAAAATTACATTGGGGATCTCTCCCAAATGATATGTAATGCGTTTATCATGTTAATAGCATACTTTTGTTCAGAATCCAGTTGCATTGCCTGTAGTTTAGCAGTTTCTCCAGGAAAGAAATGAAAGAAAAAAACAGAACACTTTAGTTTATGTTTTGCTTCATCACTTACCATTCAAAGTTTTCAATTTAGCAGTTGCAAAACAACAGTGTACAGGTATCAGTAAGTTCAGAGTCTTTAATATTAAGAATGGAAATCTACATGATGAAAAAAAAAGAAAAATGTAATGAAGAGTTTAGAAATATTACAAACAATTTTTAATTTATATTGTGAAAGTAAAATGTAATAACCTAGATGTATTGCACTGTTGCATTCTTGCACAATGTTAAGTACAATGGAATTGTTCTACAATCCTAATCTTATACATAAAGCACTTTGTAAAAAAAAAGAAGTAAAAGTGCTCCCCTGTGCTTAGCACCACGCCATGAAGGCGTATAGGGGGTGTTGTACGATTTGTTATATTGACCATATGATGACAATGATAAATTCAATTTACTCAGAAAATATTATGTATTTTGCTTCTGGGTTAAAATTGAGATGATTAAACATCCTAGATACAGGGTGGCGCATATTGTATCTATCAATTTGAGTTGGCAACCTTGCCAAAATTCACATGCACAAATGTGGCATATCTATATCTGTCAGATACAGCTACCATGCAGCATTGGCAGATGCAGATGCGAATTGCGGCAGTGGTAGCCTTCATCCAAACAGGCACTGGGCACTGCAGCACAACAATGAAGATCACTATGCACCTCTTTCAGAGCCACACAGCACTATCGTTTTTGATTCTGAGGTGGGTTAGACAGTGGAGAGCCATGAGTAATGTTGTGAACTTTCGGTCGCTGTGAAATACGTGGTATTCCACAGGACACAGGACAAGTTGAGATGCACGTGATGAAAGCCTTCCCACATCCAAGCAGAAGGAGGACATTTAAAGGACATTATTTTCAAAGTTCATTCACATCTGTATTGTCCATATTATACACTGTATTAATTGCCCATGGTTATTTCATAACCACATAATGTTACTACAAGCACTCATTGTCTTTTTGTTGTCATTTGAAGTTGGTACATATAGTGGAACCACGAGCAAAACAACCTGCGCAGACCCGCGACTCCTGTGCACCGTACCCCCCCAAGTAGGGGAAGGGGAGAGGTGGACCATGTTTCCTTATGGTCCGAGATAGAGGAAAGAAGGGAAAGCTGCGTGGGGACTTTTCGTCCCAAGGTTTTTTTCCTTGTGGTCGACTTATACAACATGCACCACCCTGTACATCTCTCAGGACACAGTTACCCTACAGTACTGCCACACACATACACTGTATTGGCAATGCTACTAATAGTGGCATTACCTGAAAGAATGCAGCAACTAGAACTGCAATTCCTATGTACACATAGTAGAGAGAGAATTGTGTCATATAACTTAAGAATTCTTCTCCTGTTAGAGGATCAGTCATCCAAGTTGCCTCGGTTGAGCTGTAAAGAGAAAACTGTTATTGAATACAAAAATATTAATACTTTGTTCATTATTGCTAATTTTAAAAATCTAAATTCAAATTTCTGTACAAATGACATGTAAATATTTTGGATAAATTGTTCATTTTAAGGTTGTGCATGAAAGCAAGGAGGAAATGATGGTTTGTCAGAATAAAAACATTGCAGCGGATTTCTTTCTCATTCCCAGTATAAAAATGTTCAGATAGTTTCCTTTTCATGTTGTATGAAGCGAGAGGAATATTTAGTGCAATATTTGCCCTCTCCCTTCTTCCCCTCTCTGACATTATCACTAGTATTGTCTATATTCTTCCCAGTAATCTTATATTTACAGTCATAGGCATAACTTGGTGGGGGTAAAGGGGGATGTTTGCCCCCAAAATTTTCAGGTTTAATAAAATTTATAAGATACTTTTGTTAACCTCCTGGGACCTGAAGGAGTAATTTTTATGATTTCGCAAATGCAACAGTTACTTAGCAAAATAGTCTTGGACACTATATTTATTATATTAAGCCAAAACTCAATCCCCCCCCCCCCAAGTTAAGTCCCAATGTCGATTCTTCACACCTCCCCCCCCCCCCAAGTTGCGCCCAAATATAGAGTTCTGCTTTTCACTTTTCTAAAATCTCACTACTAGTTTTAACAAAGACAAAGCTACTCCTTGGACACTGCAACATTCCCTGAAGGCATATGGGGTATGTGGCAGTAGGGCCCTACACATTCATAATCTCAGCCATTTGTGGATGTGATGTGATCAGCACCATGCTGCAACTGCCTTTACATCCCAGCCCCCAGGAAACCATTTGTTAGACAATGGGTGAACCCCAGAACTGCTCCATGCAGAGTAGGTGCTGGAAACCTGGGTCTCCTGCTTGGCACTCTGATGTGCTACTGACTGGAACACCACTGCTCAATTTTGACATAGATAAACCTAAAAAATAAAGAAAAATGTAACTTGCAATACTGCCTAGAGTTTTTTCAAAATAACTTACCTCAAAGTTAGGTTTGCTGTGAGGTAGATCTGGCTTGAATCTGTGACAGTTGACCATGCTGTTTCACTTCTAAGAAAATCTGTTGTAAAGTTGCCAAATTCTTCTGTGATAATATCATTTTCAGATGATTTGTTAGTTACATTATTGTTGTCATTCAAATTAGCAAGTCCCTAGGAAAAAGGGAAACATCGAAACTAGATAGAATATTTTTTTTTTAAAGTGTGTGAGGGGATGCATTTTACATTTACTATACATTATAGAGATTAACTAATGTAAACTTTATAATGACACATTTTTAAAAAAGTATATGCGTTCATGTAACTTATTGGTATTGGTAACACGTACTTATTGGTATTGCAATATTCCAGAAATAATGTAAAACATGACAGGTTCAGGAAGGTTGGAAGATGTTATAAGCTCTTTTTGGCCCAGTTTTTCTAAAAAATACCATCGATCATGAAATGATGCAATTTTGCTCTCAGTACTAAAAGCGAAGAGGTCATCACCCCTCCACATTTTATATTCTTCTTTAAGAAATTCCAGGATGTATTACCGAATGTAAAGGTATATAACTTTTGAGCCAGTAGGTATATAATCCTTGAGACTATCATGACTCACTCTGCATAATGAAATTTTCTTCAGTTGTGTATTAAATTATTCAACAACATAAGAGAAAACAAAAGTCATTATTTACCTGTGTAGCTTGTTGAATAAATGTATTTGTCATCTGTCCAAAAACAAGTGCCAAAGTGGGTAGGCCTGCTCCGGTGATAATAGCAAAGAACAAACCAATTCCTGAGAGAAGGAGATCAATTCCACTGGCAAAGCGAAACTATAAATAAAATTCATGTAGGTGTACAATCATGATTAATTTATAATCTTAAATATATTGTAAATTTTATTTACTTATAATGAATTCAAAATCTATAGCTACAATTTTTTGTGGGGGTTATTTTCAAATGTAGCTAGCAGTGCAGTGAGATTTGTAGATAAATTCCAAAGGATCATTCCAATCATTCCATGTGAAAGTGCCCTTGAACCTAAATTTTTAAAATTAAATGCAATGCTGTAACTTTATCCTATCTTGTGAGTGAACAATCTAAAATTTTCATTTGCATAAAAATTGAAGTATTATACATAATTAAGTCATAACTCATAAGATAGAAAGTATTTTACATACTGTTAATTTATTTTAACTTTTTGATGTACTTGTGTTTTCTATTGTGTCCCACCAAGAAACAATAAATTTCTCCTTTAACCCTTTTTCCCTTCAACTCCACTAGAATATTTAAAGGTCAATTACCTTCTCTCTTTATCGTAAATAATTTATTTTTCATCATTTGACAATTCACAGAAATTTAAATAAATTTATTATGAATTAAAGAGGCAGTGTTTCCTTTGTCCCACGAATGACACAAATCTGGAAAAGTATTTTAAGGATAGTTATGTTTAATCGACAGTGTTAAGTTTCATATTTCGTTTCACAGAAACTGTAGAAAAATGTTGCTTAACTATCAGTAGAATAGTTACTTCAATGTCAAAAATGTAGTCCACGTGTCCCACCCTTGACAATGGAATGCCCCCAAAGTTTATTTCTGACTTAGATAATAATTGACTTTTCTACATTATTTTTCAAAATAAATGACATTAATTACTACAACTGCTGATAATTCATATACAATGTTAAATGTGTGTTTTACACTTACCAAACCAGCAAGCCCAGATTTCCTTTTGGTAGATTCATCTTTAACTTTCGATTTTGTCCTGAAAATTACAAAAGAACGATAATCACAGAATATTCATAGCTTCGATACTACAGAATTATTCAGACATTTGTGATATTTTTAAAAATAACCCATTCAAATACTACACAAAAGAATAATAAAGTTTCCAAGTTTCTGTAGAAAATAGCCCAAACCTAGTTGCAGTGTTTGGTGATAGGGGACAGTAATGGTAAAGATGCCACTGAGGCAGCATGAGAAAGTGATGAGGCATTAATACTGTGGCCACTCAGGTTACCAGATTTATCCCATGTGACTTTTTCTTGTAGATATTCATGAAAGAAGATGTATTTAAAATTCTTCTCTCACAAACAATTGCAAGTATGATACTGATGGACCATGATATGCTGGTATGCTTGCGGGACAAAATGATGTGTCGCCTAGATGCCTGTCGCAACTGCAAATAGGAACACATTGAACACTTGTGAGGTATGTACAACAAACTTGAAATTACCATAATTAGAGCACAAGATTAATCTAATAGAGAAATAGAGAGTTTTTGGAAATTTTCTCTGAAAAGGAGAGGTGTGTGAGTTTAGCAGTCACTTGAGAAAGAATGGACATTCATTCAGGGGAGGCCGCTGATAAGGACGATACGGACGCCGCACTGCCGTGTGTAACCACAAGTGAACAACCATTACATTGACATTTATATGTTAGCTTTTACATTGTCTTAATTGCAAATATTCCATTGCTTTTAGATCGTTGGTTAGTCGGTTCTGTATTCATTCTTCCGCGACAATTGCGAAGCACGCCACCGTGCGGGGGAATACGGAACTTCGAGAGAAATGTGGCGGGGCGCCGTCCTCCCAGTTTACGAGACGTAGAGCATTCTCAGGCGCGGCCGCGAGGGGTAAGAGGCGAGGGAACTGTGGGAATAACACGCGCGGGATCTGTGGCTGGGAGTACGGAGGGTTTGTCGTCCGAAACCCACCCCCTAGGCGAAACTGGCCCTCTCTCCGGAGAACGGTAAACAATGAAGAGTTGCCAAAGCAATGAAGTTAACACAAGAAGGAAAATTACCAACCGTCGAAAGAAATCATTCTGTATTCCATAGAGCAATAAATAATGCAATTTCCAATCAGGAAAGAAAATATCGGTTACTGAAAAAAGTACAGACAGGTGCTTGATATTTGTTATTTACCGTCGCTTTCTGCTACTTTTCGGTAATCACGACGATGAGGATAAGTGATAATTAAATGATGGAAGGGCACTCACAAAGAACACCCATGTCCAGGCCGGGATTCGAACCCAGGATCCATGGCTTTGCAATGCTGTATGTTAGCCACGGAAGTCGGCTACAGCTTCGTGTTACTCACAAAATTAGATTTAATTACATGTTTTGATTAGCACATTTTGAAAAAACCCTGATAGTGTGACAAAGTTTCACAATTTCTTTTCGGGCCGGCTGTTAAATAAATTAGAAACTAGTCATCTAAACTCACCAAAAGCCGCTACAGAAACCTGTGTACTACGAATTTCTGAAAATTTGGCAAAATTGTCTGGCAACCCTGAGGCAATAAAATGACTGCATGGGTAGACGATAGCATTGACACTTGTTGCAAAGAGAATACTTGATTCTCTTTGCTTGTTGTTTCTTCGTTTTTCATGGAAAAGTGAAGCTTTTTCGGTAGTGTGCTGTAGTTGTGCGTTTGTTGCGATGAGCTATGTGGAGAACTTGTTGGTGCGAAGTTTTCCTACCAGAAGTCTGGATGAATAAAATAAACATAAAAAACCTAGGCCGGCCTAGACGAATTTGAATCTAGAACAAGCATGTCTGAAGAAGATTTCTGGTAAGTTTGAAGTTTTTACTGTAGAATTTGAGCTTCTGGTAACGCAGATATCACCTTTCCAGTGAGATTACTTTGCTGCCCTATTTCATATATCAATTAGTCATGTTGGACAGGAAACGTTTTTTGTGTAAGATTTTTACTAGTAATTTTCACGTTCAATGCACGTAAATATTCGTCATTGTGCTTATAAATTTTCCCCTCTGTTAAGTTAAAAATCAAACAACTAAATCTGTTAGAACTCTACTTCTTCTTCCATCTTTCGTAATCTTCGCATTAGTGTTAAATAATTATTAATTTATCATAATATGTGCAAACGTGCAAAACATGATATTCGGTAAAGACGAATATATCAATTTCTTATCATGTTGGCTGTTACATACGAAATTAATCAATTAAACTCACATTACAAGTAGAGCAAATTTGTGAGCTATCGCCCCTCCACTTTGGTTCACCACGAGCCGCCACTGGGACGAAGTGGTGTTTTAAGTCCATTTTATGTATAACTAGCTGATTACCCTGCGTTACCCAGGTATTTATTTGTACCAATCTTCTATTAGACAGGAAAATAATGAATTCTAACTATTGTCCAAAATGAACTTGGAGTTGAACGGCATTGGGAGTGCCACTATTCATCGTAGCGACCCCGTAAACTATAGATTCCATACTAATATCGGTCGCTTTCGATTATTTTTACTTGTCACTCCCTTCCCACCCTACCCCTAGGAGTGCAAGCCGTGTCTTGGAGTTGAACGGCATTGTGAGTGTCACTGTTCATCTTAGCGACCCCGAATACTATGGATTCCATACTAATATCGTTCGTTTTACGTCCCCCTTTCCCAGTGATCAGAACGCTACATTTTAAAAGTAGCTTCGCTACAGCTACAGCTATTCTTCCAAAATGTAGCTTCGCTACAGCTACCGCTACATTTACCAAAAAGTAGCTCGCTACGCTACTCCTGTTCGCTACTCGCTACTTCGCTACTTTTTGCGCTACTTCTGCATAAAAAAATTAAAAATAACCATGTGGATATTAAAAAATCCCCTACTACTGATAAATAGATTATGTTATTATTATCATGATTCCCGTCACTTGATAATTTTGATAGCAGTGTTACTTCAGTTACTTATTTTTACTATAGTTTTTGAGAATAACATACCTATGCAAGTGGCATTTCAATTCAAATTTGATATATGAATATTGCAATTAGGGTCTTACCCAAATTAATGATTACAACTATACACAAATGAAATTTGGTAGGATTACGTATTTATGTTCACATCAACATATTTTCCTTGAGAATAAATATTTCACTTTTTAATAGACTGATATGAAGGCAGCATTTTGAATTAAAAGTACCTGGGGCTCTTTGTTTACAAAAGGGCTCCAGGTTCGATACCCAGCGGAGGCACATAGTGGCTCGGATCCAGTCTCGATCAGCTTATCTATGCATAAAATGGACTCAAAACAAAAACTAGGAAAGACACCAAGTTGGGAGGATGGGATCCTCCTGCTCCTACATTCCCCACAATGTTCATCATTCTTCCTCATTCTCACAATTAGCCGAAAGTGGCAGAAAGCGACTATAGATAAGAGAATAATTAAATAAACCATTCATCCTCAGTGTCATGATTGAGAAGAGTTGAAGAATAGATGAGGAGATAAACAGACGAGGACAAATGGGTGGTGGACTATATCAAAGCGTTCGAACATTAATATGGAACAGGGATGTACCTATGAAATGCAAGAAGGTAATATATAACACATACTATGTGCCAATAATTACGTGACATAGAGAGACAAGAAAAAGATGCAGACAGTGGAGATGAAATTTTTAAGGAGTCTATGGGAGAAGACTAGAAGGGATAGAATAAGGAATGAGGAGATCCGACAGACAGTGGGTGTGGTGAAGCTTCAGGACAGGATAGATCAGGCATGGATGAGATGGTTCGGGCACATGAAGAGGATGGATGCAGAAAGACTACCAGTAAGAGATTATAATGAACAAGCAGTGGGAATAAGGCCGGGGGGGGGGGGAGACCAAGATGTCGGTGGAAAGAGCAGATAGCGGAGAGTGTTAGGAGAAGAGGACAAGATTGTAACACCGTGAAAAGAGAGGAGTAGTGGAAGACCAGGAAATAATGGAGAGGCATGACTTCTATGCCGACCCAGCCAGAGGCAGGAAACTGCGAAGGATGATGTCATGATTAGTAAAAGTTACAGAAAAGTGACGCAAAAGTAGAAAAAATACATACATTTGAAAACTATGCATATTAACTAAAGAAAATTGTCGTTTCTGCAGAAAGTCAATAACTCATACGTACTTTTCACAATATGATACAATATATTGAGGAAACTGTCGTGTAAACCCGAGTGTTCTTAACGTATTGTAATTTTAAAATTTGTGAACAAATATTATCGCGAAAATAATTGTAATTCCAAAAACTCTATCATTCTTGTAACAATAATTTCTTGCTGGTGAGATCCTATATACTGACAATGATCAATGCTGTTAACGTACTGAACCATTTATTGCTGGCACTATTCCTTTGTCAGTGCAGCGGAAAAAACATCACTCGTTTTTGCACTGCAAGTTGTTTTTTACACAGCAATTAATGACATTTTGGTGTCTCTTACACCATGGATATCCACAGGATTTGTTCCGGGGGTGATGCAAACGAGCAGCGATGCAGCTAAAAAAAACATAGCTGCTAGCTGGAATATATTCATATATGTCAGTTAGTTATCTGGATATCTGAATTATTCAGATACTAATTAAATAACATGCAGATATCTATAATCTACAATCTAGATAATCTGTATTTCCATGTAATAGACTTTGTCTTTATGAACCTCCTGCAAAATTAAAGGTTATTGTCGATTTTTTCTGACGCTGTTGCCACATTCAAAATTCACCTCAAAATGCTGAGAGAAAATGTAGCTGTAGCGAATACAGGAATTTTCGCTACAACTACAGGAATTTTGTAGCTTCGCTACAGCTACAACTACAATTTTCAAAATGTAGCGTCGCTACAGCTACAGCTACAAATTTTGTAGCTAGCTACTGTAGCGACGCTACAAGTAGCGCGCTACTTCTGACCACTGCCCTTTCCCACCCCCACCCCTAGCGGTGCCTGAGGTGTCCTGGAGTTGAACGGCATTGGGAGTGTCACTATTCATCTTAGCGACCCCGAAAACTATGGATTCCACACTAATATTGGTCGTTTTACATGTCACCCCTTCGCACCCCCACCCCTAGTGGTGCCAGCGGTGTCTTGGAGTTGAACGGCATTGTGAGCGTCACTATTCATCTTAACGACTCCGAAAACTATAGATTGCACACTAATATAGGTCGTTTTTTATTATTTTTACATGTCACCATCTTCATACCCCCACCCCTAGGGCTGCTGGGGTGTGTTGGAGTTAAACGGCATTGCCAGTGTCACTATTCATCTTAGCGACCCCGAAAAAATATGGATTCCACACTAATATCGGTCGTTTTCGATTATTTTTACATGTCCCCCTTCCCACCCGCCCCTAGGGGTGTCTTGGAGTTGAACGGCATTGGGAGTGTCACTATTCATCTTAGCGACCACGAAAACTATGGATCCCACACTAATATCGGTCGTTTTCGATTATTTTTGCATGTCACCCCCTCCCACCCACACCCCTAGGGGTGCCAGGGGTGTCTTACCCACACAGTATTTCTTTCCAGATTATAAGTCATATGCGTACGAAGTTTGGTTGAAATTGCTCCAGGCGTTCGAGAGTTATGCCGGAACAAACACACACACACACACACACACACACACACACATCCATTTTTATATATTAGATAAGGCTAATCGGAACTAGACCTACAGTTTTAAGTGGGATCTGAACCACTCTGTGGCCATCGAACCCCTTGATTACAAGGCGACGACGCTACAATTACGCCATCGTGGAGTCTCCGTAAATAGAACAAAATTGGTATTTACTATGGAAGACATCAAACCTAATTTCCTTACCACTACAGAACCAACCCAACGCATGCCGCACTGAAAGCAAAAGCACAGCAAATTACAGAAATGATCTGAAACAGATCTCGACCCATCATTCCCAATTCAATTGTTGCATCTAAACAGCCTTTTGTCGAAAGTTTCATGTGTATTTGATTTGGGAAAACTTCAATTCAATTCTACCTAACTTTCCAGAAGTATGTCGACCTTGGTGGCGGAGAGGTTCGTTGTGAGTATCCCTTCATCAATTTCATTGTATCACCACTCATTCTGGTTACGTTACGATTAGCGAGAAGTGGAAGAAAAACGAAGTTGATGAACTAAAATCAAATCTCTACACACATACAATGAAGAAACTGAATAATAGCAAAATCTTCGACATTTTCTTTCCCAAGCGCGTTCATATAGAGCGGGCCGTTCAGGCACTTAGCCAGGGGAGGGCTCGGGGGCTGAAGTCCCACCCGAAATCCTACAAATATATAATTTAAACACTGCATAGTGGTAATTAATTTTACTTCGATTAAACATCTTGTATAATAAGTTGTAATGTACCGAGAAATTCATCCTCAGGAATTCTACCCCGCCACAATTTTTTTCTCTTTAGATGTCGGCTGCTGCCCTCCCCGAAATAAAATTCTGGCTACGGGCCTGGGGCCGTTAGAAATATTTTGCAGGAGGGCCCAATATTTGTAGATCCTGCACTGTTTATATATAGTAATAATTTCAAATTAAAATTCAAATAAGCTGACATGTAATACGGAAGAGATGAGAAGTTCTATTTTTAGAATAGCACACACGGATTTGCTGTTTTTATTTCTTCAGAATTTTATGGTTATTTGAAAGATATAGTATTTTTTAAAGCAGTTATTAGAAACGTTTTTCTGGAACAGACGAAACTACGAACAGAGAAAGATGCTTCCACGGCTCATATTGAATTACCATTTCTATTGTTAGGAGCGTCTACAAAAGAGGTAAACCTTAATATGGATTACAATGTGAAGTTTGAACATCTTCATGTTAAATTTGCATGGAAAATTACTTTTTACTCACACAAGTTCATTTCGTATTTGTATTTTTAAAATTTTGAATACATTGTAAGAAATTATATATGTAAACTACATGAAAGGAAATTATACAGTCGCTTCTCCACTTTCAACGTCAACATCACGTGAACGCCGTGAGAATAACGATAATACGCGATCCGCAAAGCGGTTTCTGGGCGAATAGAGTCTGCAGAAGTCGAGCCAGCGATTCGCATCCGCTTCATTCTCTGGTTCGAAGTGAGTAGATGCACGGACTAGATTTCGTAACTTTTCTACCAGCTTTCCTTCCGTGGTTAATACCTTCAATATAACGTACCCTGGTATAAAAATTGCTGGTAGGAACGTTATGATCCACCCTGCTATTACAGTCCAAAGGGGGAACGGTTCTGTCCCGTACGAAATCGTTTCGTTGTAGATCACGAAGGCACAAACGACAGCGAGCAGTGTTACGGGAGTCACGAAAATCCAACACAACCACCACAATACATTAATAGTCTTTGCACCGTAAACAAACTTAAGAAGTTTTGCGTAGTTTTTCATGCCGAATATGAATACAAAAGCAAGCAGTTCCATGAGGCAAATAATGACTATCGTTAGCGTTGCGTGGGTATCGAGAAGTTTCATCCAATAGATACCATTCTCTCGAAGGCACAGTGCCGAGCCTATGAGCAGTAAGAATGTCGTCACTGTGATGCGAAAGTTTCTTTCCTTCTTCAGTACAGGGTATAAGTCGAACAAACTCCACTGCAAGGCGTCCAGCTGTATTACTATCCAAAAGAGCGTAATAAAGCCAAGAGAGAGGAAAAGGATCACGTTCCATAACTGGGGAAAGGGGAAGGTGGCTATCATTGCAGGATATATTGAGAACATAGCTGCTGGTCCGTCCTTTGCCAAAGAGAACATGGGAATACCTGTCTGCGACTGCAAATATCCCAAACCACAAAATAGGATGAGTCCAAAGAGGATGCTGACCACTGTGCTTAGAGCAGGAACGCAGAACACTTCCCACGAACAGTCGTTGTTCACGTAGTTGAACCGTGCTCGATGAACCGCCATCCCTAGTCCTGCACCGACGGTGAACAGTGCTTGCACTGCAGCGTCCACCCATGTTTTGATGCTAAGAAATTCGTTCATGTCAGGCACCAAGTACGCTATAAGCCCGTTCGATGCGCCAGGGAGAGTGACTGCACGGAGTATCATCACTACCATGGCTACGTATCCAAGCGGCATCAGAAAATAGAAACTTATTCGAATTCTTTTCCAGCCGAAGGAGCAACAGGCGATGATAAGAGCGTACAACAAGAGATGGAACGTCAACAGCTCCCACACGAGTCCTCCAGGCTGATCAATTCTGACCGATGTTCTGAGGGCGAATTTGTTGAGGTACTGTTCCGACGGACTCTGCAGAGCCACCGATAAGCTTGCCAAGCTACTATTTCTCACCTCGGTACAGTTTCCATCATTCCAAGAGTACTGGCACGCACTCCAGTCGATAAGTTGGCTCACGGGATAGACCATGAAGAAAAGACAATAACTGCCGATGACGCTTGCGTACGCACACAGGAAAACATTGAGGATCACTGTTGCATATCCAGCTCCATTCATTATGGGAGCCGCACCAAACATTTTGATGTATCCGCTGTTTGTGAACTGCCCAACAACTGTCTCCAAGTGGAACATGGGTATTCCGCAAAGAAGGATCATAAGCAGATACGGACGAGGAAGGCTCCCCCTCGATGAATGTAGCACATGTAGGGGAATCTGAAGACGCCTCCGATGCCGATACCTGGGATAAGGTAGTAGAAGAACATCTCCATTCGTTTCAAGTACTTCTTGGCCTCTCCGGGATGTGCGTCGGGTTCCATCAACTTGATGCTTCTGGTCTCCAGTCGGACTCGAAGCTCGGAGATTATTGACCGTGAGTCATCGCTGATTGAGTACTGCTCGACGACGTCTGCAAACGTCACCACTCTGGGAGGAACGTCTACTTCATCTTCGTCATCTTCGTCATCTTCAACATAGAGACTCGGGATTCTCTGTCGGCATCTCTTGAGGGGAATCAATTTCGATTTGGATTTTCTCAGTGGGCTTTCAGAAGGTTCGGTCTCAATTGATTCAGAAGGTTCGGTTTCAATTGCTTCGGAAGATTCGGTCTCAATTGCTCCAGAAGGTTCGGTCTCAATTGCTCCAGAAGGTACGGTCTCAATTGCTTCAGAAGGTTCGGTCTCAATTGCTTCGGAAGATTCGGTCTCAATTGCTTCGGAAGATTCGGTCTCAATTGCTCCAGAAGGTTCGGTCTCAATTGCTCCAGAAGGTACGGTCTCAATTGCTTCAGAAGGTTCGGTCTCAATTGATTCAGAAGGTTCGGTCTCAATTGCTTCGGAAGATTCTGTCTCAATTGCTCCAGAAGGTTCGGTCTCAATTGCTCCAGAAGGTACGGTCTCAATTGCTTCAGAAGGTTCGGTCTCAATTGATTCAGAAGGTTCGGTCTCAATTGCTTCGGAAGATTCGGTCTCAATTGCTCCAGAAGGTTCGGTCTCAATTGCTCCAGAAGGTTCGGTCTCAATTGATCCAGAAGGTTCAGTCTCAATTGATTCAGAAGGTTCGGTCTCAATTGCTTCGGAAGATTCGGTCTCAATTGCTCCAGAAGGTTCGGTCTCAATTGCTCCAGAACGTTCGGTCTCAATTGCTTCGGAAGATTCGGTCTCAATTGCTTCAGAAGGTTCGGTCTCAATTGCTTCAGAAGGTTCGGTCTCAATTGCTTCAGAAGGTTCGGTCTCAATTGCTGCCCCAGCTTCATCACTTATGCTTCTATCCATCTCGCTCTCTTCGATACTTGGCAGAGATTGCTCATCACTTGACCTTTTGTCCATAGCTTCACTGTCTATTTCTCTTTTGATCGTGAATATCTATTCTTTTTCTTGCTAATCGCAAAATATGCGTATAGTGCTAATTAATTTTTTCGCTGCACTAATTCCATGGAAACTCTTTATCGATTTTTAAAACATCAACAATCAATAATATCCATGGCATTGCTCCTTCCCTGTGCAAGATAATTGGGATGTCTTCCAATGTTTCGAAGTGTTAATGTCGGGAAAGTATAAAGAAGGGGAAGTTTAAAGTTTTCTCAATCAGTGACAGTGGCTGTAAGAGAATTTAGTCTTTTTAGTTTACAGGAAGTTTCTTCCAGTTCCAAACCCTAAATCCAAAATACACACATATATACACGCACACAAATGTCTTAACAATGTTATTTCTGATTGGCGTGTATATATTAGTTCGGCTTACCTATAAATCTGCTTAATACGTTTGAAGAAGTTGCATAATCAAGTTAATTTTGTGTAAAGTTATTTCTGACATCATCTCGTAATCAAGGGGTTCCGGCGAAGGAACATTGCAGTGTTTCGTGTACCATTTTGAACTGCAGATCCAGTCCCGGTTAGCCTATCTGGCCACAAGGTCTACTTAACAGAAAACTGGTCCCGGGTTCTAAGCCCCACCTGGATATGGATGTTGTTTGTGACTGTCCCTTCATCAATTTCACCATATCATCAGGTAACATGCATAGGAGGTAAAAATGACGTGATTGGCCTCCCTCTTGGGATGTGTGTTCAACACGTAAGGCTTGTAAGTCCACCTTACAAGTTGAAATTATTGAAGAAAACGTATTTCATTCCCGTATATATCGCTTGATCACACACAGAAATAACAGACTGCAAGTAGAACTTTTAACGAAACAATTGAGGACTTGTTTTGATTCGAGTTGTTTCTCTGTAAGGCTTCTTGAGAAGACTTACGTGTGTGTGAATGGAAGAAATGATTTGGACTCGCCCATGGCGGGTGTGTTTGCTTACTTAGTATCTTCTCAACCAATGACAGGGCGCCCCGATTCTCACGCATTGTAAGGCGCATTACCAGTGGGTGCTAACTGGCGAGAATTTCTGTCCCCGCTGCGTCTGTTTACCACGGTCGGAAGAGAACCAAGAAAATCGACTCCCCTGTTGTTTCAACAATGTTTGACGGCTGTGTAGCTAACAAAACAGGTGTCATTTTAAATGTGTAAACTAACTATTCAGTTCACAAAGAGATGGTATAATGTTGGATATTACCTTCATTAGAAGCAGCGAAGTTATAGATAAAAGAGGAATGTATGGCAACCCTAGAGCCGGCAGCGCGCGCAAAGTTAGGTGCGTGCATACCAGTTGCCCGTAATGTTAAAAGCATACGCGTAATACTTAGCGTTATGATTTACAGATTTGTTTTACCTTTTCCTGTGACTAAGTTGCTTGACATGCTTTTCAAAATGTGCGCAAATATCGTAACCATGTTAATGAGTAATATTCTCGAATGCATTTGAATTTGCAAATTGTATCCTACTCATTTCCCACAAATGGCTTTTCAGTGAAAGAAAAATAATAATAAGAATAAAAATATGACATGGCTTTTCCAGAAGAAGAATCTGTGTCCTTAACTAAGCTGTATGCGAAATTTGTCAATTGCTACCAGTTGAAAGTTGAGCTACAGGTAATTTATTCTGAAGACGAATATCGAGTAAAGAGTGTGTTTTAACTTCATGAGTACCTGCTTACTACCCATTTGAATGAAGCTGTTGAACAAGTGTAGAAACAAACAGAATTGTTCCTCACTGTTCCTACCTCAAGCTCGTCGGTGGAAAAGTAGTTTTCTGCACTGTAGAGGATTCATACATTTCAACGCAGCACACAGACACAAAGAAATCTGACTTGGGACTGATATCCATTGAAAAGAAGCTGCTAAAGAAATTGACCAGAAACTCCCGATTCTACGACGACGTGATTGAAGTGTTCAGACTAAAGGATCGTCGGATCGAGTTACAGTATAAATGAGAATTTTCATTAAGTAATACATACATATGCTATTATTGTCAACATAGAGTGTGTGCATTTTGTGTTTGGAATTGAGTAAGCCCATGCATGACTTACATTCAAATAGATTCTATTTAGTTGAAATATCTTTGGGTTTTCTTTATCCAATATTCAGATCAGGTTTATCTGAGGAAGCCTTACACCTCTCATAGAATCACGGTACGCCACTGGTGTTCAACCACTAGTATCATAACAGTAACAGTGTACAGTTAGTTGGTAATTATGGTAATTTTTGTAATTATTATAATTACTATGCTGAAAGTTTGCTCAATGATATAATGTATATGTGACACAAGTCCAATTATTGTTTTTTTATTATTGATGGTCATTTACGTAATTATTATAATTAATATATAACTGCACATATTTAAATAACAAAGAAAGCGGTGATTCAATGCCAAAATGGATTCTTGAATTTTAGTGAAAGAAATATGGGTGGACCTCTGTGAAAACATTCAACACTTCATGTTGTCATGTTCTCTTTCTTCGGTGTTAAAAATCAACATCTCAGTAGCTTTGTTTTGTCTGCGAAGTTTACATGAGTGTTTTCATATTCAGACATAATTTATATACTAGCATATTGTAACACATCCCCTATAACACATCCATAGAACCTTCTATCTTTCAACGACGGTTTTGATTTATAACTCTTGACTGGTGCGTTTTCGAACTGGACTTCGTTATCTCGTGTTGATGCTTTTGTCTCCCTCCCCATCATCCCTGAACTTTTGTTACAGGCAGGGGCGGCCGGTCATAAGGACGATACGGACGCCGCACTGCCGTGTGCAACCGCAAGTGAACAAACATTACATTAACATTTATATGTTAGCTTTTATATTGTCTGAATTGCAAATATTCCATTGCTTACAGATCGTTGGTTAGTCGGTTCTGTATTCATTTTTCCGCGACAATTTCAAAGTTTGCACGCCACCATGCGGGGGGAATACGGAACTTCGAGAGAAATGTGGCGGGGCGCCGTCCTCCCACCTTACGACACGTAGAGCATTATCAGGCGCAGTCGCGAGGGGAAAGAGGCGAGGGAACTGTGGGAATAACACGCGCGGGATCTCTGGCTGGGAGTACGGAGGGTTTGTCGTCCTAAACCCACCCCCTAGGCGAAACTGGCCCTCTCTCCGGAGAACGGTAAACATTGAAGAGTTGCCAGAAGCAATGAAGTTAACGTAAGAAAGAAAATTACCAACCCTTGAAAAAAATTATTCTGTATTCCATAATCTTATCCATTTATGACAAGAGTAGAGCAATAAATAACGCAATTTCGAACGAGGAAAGAAAATGTTGCTAACTGAAAAAGTACAGACTCTTGCATGATTTTTGTTATTTATCGTCGCTTTTTGCTACTTTTCGGTAATCACGACGATGAGGATGAGTGATGGTATAATGAAATTGATGGAGGGCACTCACAAAGAACACACATACCCATGCCGGGATTCGAACCCAGGAGCCCTGGCTTTGTAATGCGGTATGCTAGCCACGGAAGTCGGCTATAGATTCTTGTTACACGCAAAACTATCGTGTAGCTATATGCGTTGTATTTTTTCTGAATTTAGTGAAAAGTACATTTGGATTACAATGATGTGGAGTACATCATGTAGATTTAAATACATGTTTTGATTAGCACGTTTGAAAAAAATCCTGATAATGTGACAAAGTTCTCCAATTTCTTTTCAAGGCGGATGTTAAATAAATTAAAAACTCGTCATCTAAACTCACCAAGAGTTGCTACAGGAACCTGTAAACTACAAATTTTTTAAAATTTGGCAAAATTGTCTTGGAACCCCGATGCAATAAAATGACTCTTCGTTTTCCATGGAAAAGTGAAGTGAAGCTTTTTCGGTAGTTGTGCATTTGTCGCGATGAACAGTGTGGAGAAATTGTTGCTGCGAAGTTTTTCTACCAGAAGTCTGGAAGTCTGGATGAAAAAATAAACAAAAAATCTAGTCCGAATTTGAATCTAGACAAGTGTCAAAGAAGGGAGGTCGTGAGTTCACTCGCAAATTTCGCGTTGAAGGACAGAAGGATAAATTTCAGTTACAAGCATGTCTGAAGATTTCTGGTAAGTTTGAAGTTTTTACTTTAGAGCTTCTGGTAACGCAGATATCACCTTTCCAGTGAGATATTTATTTTGGTGCCCTATTTCACATATCAATTAGTCATGTTGGACAGGAGACATTTTCTGTGTAACTTTTTACTAGAAATTTTCACGATTAATGCACGTAAATATTCGTCATTGTGCTGATCAAGTTGTGTAAAAATTAATATCCTTTCTTCTGAATTTTCCCCTCTGTTAAACGACTAAATCTGTTAAAATTCTATTTCTTCTTCCATCTTCTTCGCATTACTCTTAAATAATTATTAATTTAAAACGTGTAAAACATGATATTCGGTAAACACGAACGTATCAATTTCTTATCACGTTGGCTGTTTTACGAAATTCATCATTTAAACTCGCATTACTAGTAGAGCAAATTTGTGCCGGCCCCCGTGGCGGGGTGGTTAGCACATCGCGCTACGACGCCAGGGATCCCGTGTTCGAATCCCGGCCTGGGTATGGATTTTGTGAGTGTCCATTCATCAATTTCATCATATCACTCATCACCATCTTCGCAAATTAACCAAATGTGACACAAAAGGCGAAGTAAAATAAAGCAAATCAATAGAGCAAATTTGTGAGATATCGCCCCTCCACTTTGGATCACCACGAGCCGCCACTGCATTCATTGCTCTAGTCACTTCATTATGAGGATTGGTGTACCCAAGGAGTGGTGGGGGGAGTCGTAACTGCTCCTTTGACCCAGAATTCCTTGAAAAAGGTAAAAACTAGGAAAAGCAAAATGTAGGAGTGACCACAATAAAGATTACCTTTATGTACCCTTACAAAAATCCTGGGCATGCCACTGCTGAGGGTGATTGTTTATAATAAGCATTATTATTCTTTCTCAAAGATAACACTGGGGAACAAAAAAAATATTTTATTTTGCGGCATAAAGTTTAATAACAGTTTCAGCACACAAAACAGTTGTGATTTCAAATTGTATGATTGGTTCAGTTGAACTGACTCCAGTTATAAAAATAAACACACCATGGAAAATGTAGGAGGTAAAATTACTCTACGCTTTTCTCTGTAATATCAAAATTTGATAATGGGCTGAAATTCCCATTAAGAAACTTATTTATTTATTTGTACATTGTTGCTAGGCAACTTATGAAGCATTGCTAGGCAATATATCGGACACTCAACAAAGCTTAAGGAAGAATACCAAAACATAAAAATGGTTTTACAAAAAAAATTGAATATGCTGAACATAAGTGGCTCGCGTGTGTGGATTTGAAGATGGTGAATTTTTTACTAGGACAGCAAAGTGGGTACACAAAGTATCCCTGTTTCTTATGTTTGTGGGATAGTCGTGCTAGAGATAAACATTGGACGATAAAAGTTTGGCCCCCAAGGGAAAATATTAGTGGGAAAAGCTAATATCATTCATGAACCGCTGATAGATAGGGACAAAATCATCCTTCTGCTACTGCATATTAAACTTGTGTTGATAAAACAGTTTGTCAAGGCGTTAGATACAAGTGGTGATTGTTTCAAATATATATGCCACACTTTTCCAGGACTAAGTATTGAAAAATTGAAGGCACGAATCTTTGACGGACCACCACAAATTCGTACACTTATAAATGATGCCAATTTTACAACTTACACGTCTTACATCGAATCTGAGGCCTGGCTGAGCTTTGTGTCCGTCGTCAAAAACTTTTTGGGGAATCACAGAGCAGAAAAGTACCCCGATATAGTTGGAAATATGTTGAAAAAATTAGAGAAATTGGGAGCTATTATGAGTGTGAAGATACATTTTCTACATAGTCACATTGACAGATTCCCTGAGAACCTTGGTGATTTTAGTGAAGAACGGGGAGAAAGGTTCCATTAGGATATAAGGATAATGGAAGAAAGGTACCAGGGACGGTGGGATCGCCACATGATGGCCGACCACTGTTGGAGCTTACAGAGGGATTGTCCAAAAAAGCAATACAGCAGGAAATCGTATAGAAAACGTTTCACATAGTTTGTTACTTCATTGTGTACATATTTTCTTAATTATTATGATCATAGGCCTATATAAATTTATTTTTATAATGAAGATCGTAATCACAAAAATAAATGTTAAATTGTTGTTGGAAGTTCATTTATATGTATGTCTTATGTTTCCGCCATTTTGGTTTAGTTGCATTTATTTCATAAATTAGAGCCAATTAAGGAAATATATTATTATATCATTATTCAGCAGCATGAAATTGCCCTAAATTAGCTCTCAAACACTGTGCCGCAATTTCACTGTTCCCCAGTGTAATTTATTAATTTAATGGGCCAAATTTGGGGGATTTGTAATGACAACTGTTGAGTTTACAGAGTTTACAAGGAGTGCACCTGTGGAAATTTTAATTAAGAGGAAAATTTAACTAGAGACGTGCTATGTTACACCTGATTATGAGTAAATCTATAAAGCATCATATATGCCCCCCCCCCCACATGCAAATGCATAGACGATAGTGTTGTTTTAATACAGACAAACGAATTTACCTATTTCAACAAAAGTAATAATTTGTCACAAAATCTGAATTTTATTTTATCATGTCTTTAAAACTTGAATCCTCTATGAAGTTTCAATTCAAATTTAAATGTATTTTGCATCTAACGTATAAAAGACAAGTCCTCACTGTGTTGCAATTAGATAAAGAAAAGAGACATTAAATAAACAAATACAAACTTTTGGTGGCCTTCCCGATGGCACAGTGGTAGCATCGTCGCCATGTATTCAAGGGGTCCCAGGTTTGATACCTGGTGGAGGAACATAGTGATTCGGGTCCCACTTTAGGTTCAGCCCCGATTAGCTTTATTGTGCGTAAAGTAGACTTAAAAATACCTGGAAATCTAGTTTGGTTGCATACATGTAGCTTTTCATTTTCTTCACATAGTTACTACATTGGCACACAAACACACACGCAAAGATCATAGACACACCAAAGGGGGGTTAATTTTCGTGGAAAAGTAATTATAATTATTTTGCCCCATTTTCCTACGAATAATGGCATTCAAAATACTTTTTTAAGCAGGCACAAAATTTCAACATGAAAGAAAAATGGACTTCACAAAATAACGGTGACATTTAACTCAAACGCTGTATACCCTGCATAGCAGAAGAGGGGTTACTAGCTCGAAGGGTAGAGGGATAATTGCCCCTGGGCTCCACCTTCTTCTGAGTTCTTGGGCCCCTTTGAGGTAAAATGTAACAGGGGTGGACAATGTGGGCAATTTATCTATATCTTATTTCAATTTCATATTGAGGCTTGGGGCACCTTGAAAATAATTCCTGGAAAGTAACATTTTAAATATAATGTGTAAAACTAATATTTCTGGTAAAAGGTCGTGCATTATCAAGTTTGATTGTTAATTGTGTAGCAATAAGGTATCGACTGGTTGAACAACTGAATCTTTCTACTGCATTCATAACTGTACTACACTACACTACGTTTACGACAAACTGAGTAGCTATAGAGGTATAAGATAAGAGACTTTACTGTATCAATGGCCATCTGCGAGCAAGTAAGTTTATTCTGCATTTCGGAGGAGACCCTTATGTCAAGTTGCCCGGGCCCCTCTGGCTGAGACAATACGCTACTACTTGTCATCGTAGACGTCGTTCTGTGATATGCTACTATAGTGGAACCACAAGCAAAGAAACCTGCGCAGACCCGCGACTCCTGTGCACCGTACTCCTGCATGGAGGTAAGGGGGAGAATGGATCATGCTTCCTTATGGCCCGAGCTGAACGGAAGAAGGGAAAGCTGCACGGGGACTTTTTGCCCAAGGTTTTTTCCTTGTGGTCGCTCTATAAGAGCCAGACAGATTTCGGTTTCGCAAATCCATTTTTTAAATAAGCGATACTATCTGTTGAATTTCTGCGATTATGTAAAAAATTTCAGGAGCACAGAGACAGAACTTTGCGGGGCCCCTACATCTCGCCCCCCTGCTTTGCGGGGCTTTCAGGGGCGGCCACTACTCCACTGGTAGAGGTAGATAACATAAAAGTAAGTAGAATGTTAAAAAAAAAAAATAGGGGATCAAAGGGAAACAAAAAAAAAAAATGAGATGAAAATCATGTACAATTAATGTTTATGCACGTGAATGAACTTTGGGAGAGAAGATACAGTAGAGGATACATTATTACTGGCAATAGAAAGGAATGTGAGTTATTTGACACAATGTTCACATGATGTGGGTCACTACGGAGCAATGTGTAGATAGGCGCAGAAATGGACATGCACTTGAAAGGAACTGGCCCCTAGTATGGTGTGTGGTTTCCTCAAACGACGAACACTGCAGCACACCTGCGTGGCATGGACTCGATGAGAGTTTGTGGGATTTGTCGCCATGGGCGTCCGGAAGGGGGGCCGTGCCCCCCCTGGAAAATAAAAGTTAACCAAAAATTATATATTTGTCACATATAATTTCATTTCAGCCACAATTATATGTCTTAATTACTGCATGAATATGATAAATTCAAATTTGAGCAATGTTTATTTGAGGGAACAACACTATTATTGGGGAAAATTTACCTTGTTTGCTCCCCCTGGAAAAAATCCTGCGGACGTCCATGTTTGTCGCCACTCATCATTTAGGGCAACCTCTAGCTCTTGATGATGCGAGGGAGGTGGCAGCCTTGCTGCAATGCATCTACCAAGTGCGTCCCAGACATGCTCAATAGGATTTAAGTCCGGTGAGCATGCAGGCCACTCCATAAGCTCGATTCCCTCACACTGTAGCATGTTGTCCACCAACGGAGCTAGGTGCGGACGGGCATTATCGTCCATGAAAAGGAACCCATTACCAATTGCACCTGCGTATGGAATGACATGAGGTCTGACGATCTCGTCCCTGTATCTAAGGGCTGTCAAAGTGCCATTTTGGATGATGTGGAGATCCGTCCATTCACCATTACTGATTCCAGCTCACACCATCAGTCCACCACCACCATACTGGAATGTGTGGATGTTCCACGTCCCCTCCAGATTAAAACACGTCGATTGTCACTCTGAAGACTGAACCGTGACTCATCAGCACCCGCCTCCATTCTGCGTACTCCCAATTGCGATGCCCTTCAGCTCAGTTTCTATGGGCCCTACTGTGTTGTGCGGTTAATGGCACACACCATGGGCCTAGAGGCATAGAGGCCACCTTCACGTAGACCAGGGGTTCCAAAACGTTTTCATTTCACGGCTCCCTTTACAGTGTTTCAAGATTTTCCCGCAGCACCCAAGTCAGAATGTAGGCCTATTTAACACTTGCAACGTTCAGTTAGTTTGTTTGCCTTAAGTTAAAAAATAAACATATTTCAAATTCAGAAACATTTTATGTGTAAAAAGTACTAAATAAGCACATATTTGGAACAATCATATAATTTCAGTGGAAATATTGGAACATTTCGCTGCGCCCAGGGACGTCGTTAGGGGACCCAGGGGGCACTGGCCCCCGCAAACGTCCACGTGGCCCCGGCAAATGTTTCTGCATTTTACTGGAAATTTAACTTTGATGATAAATATTGCAAATTGTTCTTCTGTAAATTTTGCTTACAGTTTGAAACACTGCTCTTAAATTTGCCGCGGCATGAACGTCAAAGCAAGACTTGTCGAAAACAAACAGATGCAACGCAAAAGCTGCCGCTAATGATTTTTATAGTCCGTCCTGTTAAGGGAACTCCGAGGTCTTTTTGAAAATGCACTTTCCCTCCCTGCCAGGTCAAAATTCGGACCGATTGACTGGTGGTAATCGGTAACAGATGTTCCTCGGGATCGACGTCACTCCTACCGAAGCTCTTTGGAAACCATTTTCATTCCTGTCTCAGATTACGGAAACATTCATAGTGTGGTTTTCTAATAGAAGTTGCAAGATAAAACTTCAGGGAGAGGGGGATTGCCGCTAACACATGGCTATAATGAAGAATAACGTATGTATTAAATTATTAACAATAATGTACACGATTTAATAATAATAATAATTCCTTCATTTAGCGGGCGAGGTTCAGCCGTAGGCTGCTCTACAGATACATTAACTTTTCAAATTCTGCATGAATTTCTTTGGCTTTCTTCGTTTCCAGAGGCAAATGTGGCAGTTTCAGTTGGAATTTTGGCTCTGTCCGAAAGAGTACATACTTGAAGTATGGTCTTGACGGAAGTGATGTCACTTAGTACAGTTCGAAGGCGTAAAGTTCACGAGGTATCGAGACCACAGGGCAGAGCACACGAAGTTGGAGGCTTGGTCACGTGACAAGCAGAGGTGCACCCACGAATTTTTGTCTGGGGGGCAAGTACCAGGATAAACGTACCAATAATAATAATAATAATAATTTTAATAATAATAAAATAATTAATTATAATAATAATGTTACTATAATGTTATTATAACATTATTATTATTATTATTATTATTATTATTATTGGTTTGCTTTATTTTACTTCGCTTCTTGTGCCACTTTTGGGTTATTTGCGAAGATGGGGATGAGTGATGGCATGATGAAAATGATGAATGGATATTCGCAAACATCCATGGCCAAGCTGGGATTCGAACCCAGGACCAACATTATTATTTGTATTAGTAGTAGTAGTAAGCATGAAATACGTTATTATCCTCGTAAATTACGCAAAAAAAAGTAGTAGAAGTTTCTGCTAAAGCATTTGTGTTCGAACAAACGTTCAATTTAACATTAATAACAGAAAACAAGCACATAAACTACAAGTACGTATGTATTTTTGAAAGACAGAAAATGCTTGATAAATGCATTCCAAATATAATTATTTTTACATTAACATAACTTTCATGCACGATATATGTTTCACATATATGCAACGTGGAGTGACGTGGACATTAAATTGTGTACGTAAACGTATTAAAAGTTTCTTCAATAAATATTATATACAGCATATATTACTTTCATTACACAACCAATTCATCAATCTCACAATAAAACAACAGCAAGAATTACATAAATTGTCTCTCAAATGTGCACGCTACCTTTTCTCCAAACAATTGTTCATGCATTTAAAAGAAAATCAATTATGACAAGTCTTATTTCTCTGTCTGGTGATTTACAATGCATTACAGCGAACAAATATAAATTACGAGCGAAGCGAGCAAGAACATTTTTCGATCCAATTTTTTGCAGGCTGAAATCAATATAAATTTAATAGGGGGCAAATAATTTCACGGAAAGCCATGGCATTATATCATTTACAACTTTTGTGCCTCCCCGATGGTGTAGTGGTAACATCGTTGCCTTGTGATCATGTTCCGTGTTCGATACCCGGTGGAGGCACATAGTGGTTCGGAACCCACTTTAAGCTATAGGCCCAGTCTCAATTAGCCTTTCTGTACATAAAGTAGACTTTATAAAAACACAAATCAATCAATCAATTTTACAACTTCTTTTTTCATTTAGATCGCTCGGCGCCCAGGGCCGTCTCCCGCTGTCCTCTAGCTACGATTCTGAACTCGATAAGACTAAGAAAAGCGAGCAAGAAAATTTTACGAAAAGTATTTTTATTTGCATAAAATTTGAAGTTCTGGACTGTAAGTGCCAGTGGCGTAGCGTTATAGTACGCCCGTACGCCGGCGTTCCCAGATTTAAAATTTCAAAAATGCGTAAATGCTGTGAATAAAACGTGACTAATTTCATATATGTTTGACCTTCATGGCATTTCGCGATCCCCTTGCAACGCTCCAATAACAACACTCGTTCTAGCATTTTTTTTTTTCAATGCCTTTCCTGGCCGGACGCCGAGCAGGTTCGGCGTAAAGAACCCGATATTCCGTGCTGCCTTTCTGGAGGGAAAGCTTGGATCTCTACAGCACGCGAGTAAATGCTCTCTCGTACGCCAGCGTATGGAGCAGAGGTCTACCGTGATTGGTTCATGTGACCCTTCCTGCCTTCTGAAGCAGACGACAGCGGTAGAATTCCTACCCGGTTCTTCGCAGCACTCATGCCACTCGTGCTATGTGATGTTACAATACGCAATATTGACTGACGTAACTTTACCAAACTCAAGTATACCACTTTTTGACGGCCACTGCATTGTATAATTTATCGCACGAACAGCGATGTGCATTAAAAACTAAAAGATCAACACAGTTTTTGTCAAATAAGTTGGTGAAGTCCTCGTGGTAGAAGTTCAGCTTGTGGCTGCTCTACCACTTTACCCGCAAAACTATTATTTCTTTTTCTTCTTCTTCTTCTTCTTCTTCTTCTTATTATTATTATATCGTTAGTATCTAACTGCTTAATATTGTGTCAATGGAAATGTTTAGCATTAATTTGAAAATTCTTTACATTGTATGGTCTCCTAGCGAAATTATTTTAAAATGCTTATCAACATTCTCAAGATGTAATAAACAGTGGTCTGAATTACTAATCGGCACTGTTACGTCAGTTGAATGTACGTGTCAGTGTGTTTTTCTCAACGCGCCAAGACTACAGAGGTGCCTGGTTCGAATCCCGGCGTGAGCACGGGTGTTCTTTGTGAGTGTTCTTCTTCAATATCATCACTCATATTCGTATTCACGATTAGCCAAAAGTGGTAGAAAAGCGAAGTAAAATAAACCAAATCAATTAGTAGTTTTATCACCCACAACATTGACGTCTACTGTTGTGCAGAGGCGGATCTGATTCAAGTAGGTTTTTAATGACTTGCGTCATGCCGAAAGGTATAAAAAAGGTATAAAACACCAGAGATCAAAACATTTGTGGCATAGTGAGGCATCTAATTTTCTAGCTAAAACATGCATGGATGATGTTTTATTGAAAACCCAGCTGACTTCAGGCAAATAAACAATACCTGTGGCGACTAATTCCATAACTAAATTATTAAGCAAGAAAGTGCCAACCCTTCCTTCGGACTTGGCGTTCCCACCCGAAATGTCCATGCTACGCCGCTGGTAACTGACCCCCTGCAGGTAAACTTGGCCGTCCATGTTTGCCCTCCCTAGAACTCATTTCCGACCAAGGTTGGGGGGGGGGGCAATGCCCCCTGCTTCCCCTGTGGTTACACCACTAGTGACAAGTGGACTTGTTGTTCATTTATTTGAAGTCGCGGAGGTAGAAAGCCAGCAAGTTGTTTGTTGCAGTTTTTCTAATGTGTGGAAATGTATGTATTAGAACATTTACAAATGCTGTGTGATTTCTGTGGTGAAAAACAAGTGTTTAAAAAGTGGAAAACCAACGTGTCCTCGGTTATATCTACTGATCGTATTTGGCGCTGCAGTCAAGTGCAGTTCGAAAGATCTTCACTTCCAGTCCACGACTTCAAAACCGCACTGCGAGACCATTCTCGAAGTATTATGCTCACTTGAAGTACCAAAGTACGGTCTTGTACCTCTCGAACACGACCTTAGTAGGTGGCAAAGTTGTAACTACTACTTAGACATCCACATATAATTAATCCTAGGTTATGTAGCGAATAATAGCTACATAAGATATAGAGAGACAAATTACTTATGAAGCGCTTTCTGTCTTCACTCAAGGAAGATGGCGGAGTGGTTAGCATATCGAGCTACGACGCCATGAGTCCTGGGTTCGAATCCCAATCTGGGCATGGATGTTTGTGAGTGACCATTCATCAATTTCATCATACCATCACTCATCCTCATCTTTGCAAATTAGCCAAAAGTGACACAAAAGCAAAGTAAAATAAAGCAAATCAATCAATCATTACTCACGGAAGCGGAAATCTTCTTCCCGTAGGGCAGTGCACTCAACTTGTGCAATTTCGAGAGAACGTTTTCTAATTCCATTTCTAGGTTGGTTATTTTTCGTTGCTGTTCTATCTCATGGGTTAATCACGAAGATGAGGATGAATGATGAACTGAAGAAATGATGATGGGACAAGCATGATACACCAATGTCTGACCAGATAGAGCCTGCGCCTCTGGATTCATAGCGTATTACGCTTACACGTCGGAAGCTGAATCCTTTGTAAAAACTGTAAAAGTGGGCTGAAGGAAAGTATCATCGCAGGGTGCATCATAAAAAGCCACGTTCGGCTCACGTATAAAATAAAATTAGCCATTAACTGTAAGGAATCTGTTATATCCATCTAGTGCATCAAATATTTAATTCTGCACTCGCAAACAAGATTATTTTTTTAAGAAATTAGATCATAAATGTATGTAAAATTTGTTATTCAACGTCATCATTCTTGAAGTCCACAACCAGTTGGTAAAACAGACAGGAACCTCCCCGAAAGGTTGTGGGTAACACGATCGCCTCGAAATAAAAGGTGCTAGATTCGATTCTGGTATAAACTTTATACATGAGATGCCCAGCAGAAGATTTATTGGAGTTATATTCCCATATTACAGGACCATCACCGCATTTGAAACCCTAGCGTGGAAGTGCCAGGGCGAAAGAAAGAGGAAGGGAAGTCTGTAGCTCCGATGTTTCAGTTATCTTGGCGCAAGTATACACCGCTCAAGGCTTATGTCGGCGTCTTTGTTGCATTATGAAAACTAAAAGAACAGACAACATCTATTTCTAGTAAAATTCTACCAACATGGTTATTAATATTGCGTAATGATTACTTATTGTTACACACACACGTGCGCTTACGGTATCACAATAAACCACTAGTATTATTTAAAATAGGGAGTGGTGTTTACGGAGGGCGCTCAAGTATCAACCTTTCTTCCACTGTACACCGTGGACTGCATTGTTGCAGATTAATGAGGCTCCGGTATGTGGACCCACAGCCAGTGTAATCCTATGACGGGTTCTGTTTTTTCTTCTTGTCAATTTCCTTCGTGATTGCTCTTTCACCTTATCACCATTCGTCTGCGATTAAAGTCAGAGTTTTTGAGAATTAGATATTATCGTAGGAATAAAATGGGAGGATAACAATGAAGCAAAAGCAGTAAATGTATCCACAACTTCCAAGTTCTCCCCTGCAATATGCTTAAATTCACATTTCTTCTTCTTCTTATTATTATTATTATCTTTGAATAAAGCATTTTCCCTATAATCAATTTCATCTAGCTACTATTAATCATATTCGTTGCTATTAACCAAATGTAATGAAAGTGACGCAAAAATAAGAATAATACAATAAAATACCAAAGCAATCAAGTCGATACTTGTGCCATCAAGTGCCTACGTGTATTTTCATCGTTTTGGGTGCCTATTTGCCTGCCGTTTTAAAAGTTTTTAGCGTCTATAAATCTGCACCCCTGCTCATTACTCTAAGAAACAACAGCACTACGTGCTTTGTAGTACTGAAGTATGAGATACTCGTTTCATCTTGACGTCAGAGAAACCCTCCCGCGGTTGTAAACACAAGAGGGTGGAAAAGAGTCCAGTGGGCCTTCAGGCCCTGAAGCTTCTTTTCAACTTTCCTCACTTCGGCTACATCCTAAAAACAAGTCCGCGGGACGGTACACCCTCAAATTTGCCTCTGTCAGCTTCAGCACAAAAGAATCATGAATGTACTCTCTCCAAAAATAGTTTATGATGGGAAATCGGTCGAAGCTTTGTTTTAATAAAATAAATATGCCGCTGTTCGGTGTCGGGCTGTCAGCGTATTTGGAATGGTAGCCTAAGAAAGAAAAAAAGGTGGCAAATACAAATTCCCATAAGCCGCCCCCCGTGGTGGAGTGGTTAGCACATCGCGCTACGACTCCAGGGGTTCCGGGTTCGAATATTGTTCTGAGCATGGGTGTTTGTGACTGTCCATTCATGAATTTCATCATATCATCACTCATCCTGATCTTCGCAATTAGCCAGAAGTGGCAGAAGAGCGAAGTAAAAGAAATCAAGTCAATCAATCAAGCCAACCCCTATTACAGGCCTCCCAGATGGCGCAGAGGCAGCGTCACCGCTTGCAATCAAGGGTTCCCGAGTTCAATAACCGGCGGAGGCACACAGTGGTTCGGATCCTAATTTAAACTGTAAGTCCAGCCCCTATTAACCTTACTGTGCATAAGGTGGACTTAAAACGCCAACTCAGTCAAGCAACCCCCATTAAAATTAGCCACGATTGTTATTTTTTCTGAGTACAATTTTAACCTCCTAGAGTGCATTATTCACTTTTACAATTTGACACCCCCCCCCCCCCAGAAAACCATCCTGCGTACGCTGGTGAGTGACGCTCGTGTGTATACGTTTGATGTTAAATTTCTTAAAGGTTTGATAGAGAAATTTCTGACATTTGCCCTCCCCCCCAAAACTGATCAACCTAGCTACGTCCCTGGCGACGGCCCTGTAATCTAGCGGCGCACACTTTGGGAACCACTGACGTAGACAATTGCGGATGGTTTGAAATGACACTCTACTTTATGTAGCTGCGTTGCATTCTGTAGTCTGTTTCGACGGGTTGTCAACAGGAGGTACCGATCATCTCTTGTGTTGTTGCTCGCGGACGGCCTTGACCTGCCTTCGTCGCACATTTCCTGTCCTTTGGAATAGAGTCCACAGGCGAGAAATGACACTTTGTGATACTCCAAGGGCAGCTGCTACCACTCGCTGTGTCTGTCCAGCTTCCATCCTTCCTATGGCCCTCCATGCCATGGGTTCTGGCAAATCGTGCTGTTGCGGCATTGTACCCCTTGCCCACGTTCCTTCACGAACTTCTACACTGCCTGCTGGCTGGCTACTGGCATTCCCACAACTGCACAACTGCACACTTCTCCCATCTACCACCCTTCGGCGGGGCACCCACCTGCAGACAGCACAAATGCCCGAGTCACGTGCCTTCATACACCAATCTTGCTGTTTCATGACAAGGAGCACTTTCAAACCCATTTTCGTTCTTTATGTCATTGATGACACATAAACTTACGGATATTTCCCATGATCCCCTAATTGTTTTGAGTAATGTATCTTTCCCTCATAAACATTACCTCGAAAGAGTTCATAATCTAACATACGTATATGCATGCAACCCAACACAGCGATCGCTCTGACAGTAGGTAGAGAAGGAGGCAGAGAGAGAGAGAGAGAGAGAGAGAGAGAGAGAGAGAGAGAGAGAGAGAGAGAGAGAGAGAGAGAGAGAGAGAGAGAGAGAAAGAGAGAGGGGGGGGCTGAATAACGAACTGATAGTGCAGAATGTAAACAAAGAGAGGGCAGAGGGTAAATTTGACTGAAATTGGTCAACTCGAACCATTCACGCTTCACTCCAGAAAATATTTGAAAATCTGAATAATTTTCTCTTCCACACTGTGCGCTCTTTGATGCAGATATCAGTGGCGTATCCATCAAGTTACCGCGTTTACGGTCGGTAAACCAACTTTTTTCATAGATTTCTTTTATATTTAGCTTTAAATATGGAAAATAGCTTATATATCATGCAAGCTTTTAAACCAGAATTTAAGTAAACTATTTAAAGAACTTAAGGACTGGTTTATGCACTGACTGACGACAGGATTTCCTCCCAAGTTGTACGTGGGGAGAGCGAGGGAGCCGAAAAAAAGTGAGTGGGTGGCTACTTAAGAACACGTGGCCAGTTCATCGCTACAAACAACGTTGGCAGCGTGCCGCGCTTGGTAGAGGCATGTTTTCTACGTGAAGGGAAAATTTCCTTGGTGCAGAGAAATCCAGGTCCAATTTTAGGTTAAAAAGGAGATTTTATGAAAAATATAAATTGTCGTAAAATTTGAAGTTGTCTAGCGTTGTTTCCTTGTAATCAAGGGGTACCGGGTTCGATACCCGGTGGAGGCTCAAGTGGTTCGGATCCCACTTTAAACTGTAGGTCCAGTCCCGATTAGCCTTACTGTGCATAAAGTGGACTTAAAACAACAAATCAATCAATCAATTTGAAGTTGTCGTTCTTCTGTTTTTGTTTTACTTGCATGCCTTCATTGGCGTTTTATTTCTTTTATATATAAAACAATTAATTTCCATGAGGATATAATAAATATTCATAATAAATAAGAATTGTTGAAGTAAACCAGGTTATATTTTCAGAATACGCCACTGGTAGATATTGAATTCCCTGTTAAACATTTCAAATTTGTCACTTAACTATGCCTTTGGAAAAGTATCGACATTGATTTTTTACATACCCTGACAGCTGGCAGCTAGTATGAAAGTTAGTGCCAACACGATCAATAAATAAATCAGATTAAAATCCCCACAAGCTTGGCATAGTACGAACGAGTTAATTTAAGCATATTTGTTTTGAATTGCATTTAGCTGGGTCGAATTACATTGAACTCAATTACAGCAATCTATATTTTTTAAAATGTAATTCAAAACTCAAGTATGCTGACTCAGTAACCGATTACATGGAGTGCTTGACTCGTGATCTTGCTAACAATGGCTCTCGGTTCAAATCACAGCGTGAGCCATTGTGTTTGTCCCGGCGGCAATTTAATCTAATCAAATCATCAATCATTCTTATCAGAATTATCCTCAAGAAATATGAAGTGTTTTTTCCGGTTCGCGTTCATTTCGAAGGGGGTGAAGTCCCTCAAATCCCTTTTAAATATGTCACCATGAATATGCAAAGCACGGTATTAAGACTGATATGGACGTTAATATCAAGAGATGGAGACTGAGATCAGACGCTTGGAGTCTTGAGATGAGAATGAGATTGACCCCTGTACAGTGGGATCCATGAGTATTACCGTGCAAATTGTCCATCACCATGTTCGTGCACTTT
This sequence comes from Lepisma saccharinum, assembly GCF_977018435.1. Lineage (NCBI taxonomy): Eukaryota > Metazoa > Arthropoda > Insecta > Zygentoma > Lepismatidae > Lepisma > Lepisma saccharinum. The sequence continues at coordinate 13,073,733 of NC_139232.1, forward strand.
ATTTGACCCAATAAGAGCTTCAAGCATTAAAGGAAAACTCGAAACAAGCTGTTGACAACTTCTGCACCAGCATACATAAAAATTCATCGCTTAAAAACACATAGGACGTAAGAGAAAAATTAATGAAAATAGTCATGCACAATTTGCACGGTAATACTCATGGATCCCACTGTACAATCGAGACGAGACAAGATTTATAGTGTTACAGACAGGAGTATCTACAGGACTTTTTCTAGAGGACAAGCAAACCCCCCACAAAAAAAACAACAAAAAAAACTGCCTCAATTTAAAATTATCGTCTCCAGCAATGATCTGTACCAGTCTTACTTGTAATTATCAGCCCCTTATAATAATTAACGCAAATTACTGCAACTGAAATGAAATTTTATATGTATGAAATATGTAAGGTTAGTCTGACAACCGTTTACCAGAAGAGGACGGCAATGGCCCTTGTATCCGTCTAGACTCGGCCTCATTTGTGACTTTGTTAAACCGTGAATGATGTTTGAGAACCATAATTACTAAACCAGGTGACTTATCAGACATACCAAGCGGGTATCTACCTGGCAGTGGCTGTGGCGGAGGGTCACGCTGCAAATCCAGAGCCCAGAGATCCCAGGTTCGAACCTTGGTTATTCATGAATCTATCATTGTGTTTGTTCCATCACCCAATTCATCATTCCTCCTCATTGTCGCTATTTACTCAATAGATAGAAAATTGTTATTCATTGAGTTGATGTTTTAAGTCCAATTTGTGCACAGTAAGGCTAATCGGGACTGGATATACAGTTTAAAGTGGAATCCAAACCACTATGTGCCTACACCGGGTATCGAATTCGGGAACCTTTGATTACAAGGCGACGACGCTACCACTGCGCCATCGGGGAGGGCCATAATAGATAGAAAAGCGATGTAAAATATAAATAGCTACAAAAAATAGAAATAGAGACTATGGCAAGTGAATTGAGATTTCTAAATAAAAGTATGTTCAGTGCCTATATATTCCCCACACAGTGGTGCGTGTGTGCGTGCGCGCGTACAACATACATTAAATAGATGACATTGGAAAAGTATCCTTTTGCTAGATGAAACGGAGAAAATTTGGTGTTTGTTAGGAGTCAATTCAGTGTTATATTGGAATCACTGTGTAAAGAAATATCCACTCATAAAAGTCTAATGCTTTCTGCTTGGGATGACTTAGCGAAATGTGAGGGCTACTGTGGTATACATTGTGCCACTTTTATTCAAAGCTAACAACATCTATGCGCCCCCTTTTATCAGAAAAGGCTTTCTGGGAATCATGATTTGCTTCCTGCTATAAGTAGCCTGCGCCAAATAGATAATGTAATTGGAACTGATTGTTTATGTCGAATGACGAATATTCTACAGATAAGAAGCAAGCATGGCCTTTATGCGGGACTTTGGTCTGCAATTAATACTGAAAGCTTCTCGAAGCTGTTTGTTGTGATTCGTGACGTCAAAGTTCAAATTCCAAACAGGTCCTCTCTGCAAAAACAAAAAATGAAAACATGAGGGTTTCTTTCTTTGCAACTTTCTTATGTAAGCTGAGTTGACAAATGCCAGAACAAAATTCTGTTCACAGTCTCTCACCGTTTTCTACAAAAGTAATTTCAAATGTAGGTCATGTGGATTGGACTAGAGCCCACACTCGCCCCCCTCCATCCACCTTGTTGATCTATACACTTCTATTGTCTCTTCTTTCGAAACAGGGAATATTTGGATTTCTTAGTGCATGAGAAATAAGAAACTTCTACCATTGATGCAATAGAAGGCCCGAAAGAATTCAATTGATTGATTGATTGATTGAGTTGTTGTTTTAAGTCCACTTTATGCAAAGTGAGGCTAATCGGAACTGGACCTACAGTTTAAAGTGGGATCCGAACCACAATGTGCCTCAACCGGATATCGAACCAGGGATTCCTTGATTACAAGGCGACGACGCTAACACTTCGCCATCGGGGAGGTCCCCAGAAAGAATTCAAAACTTACTGTTTGGACGATATATTAAAACGGGGTGTAAGGGTACCCAAAAGTCAATCTCACTTTCACGTAGTCACCCCAATAACTGCTTCTTGCAGGCTAACGAAGGTCTGGCGCCTAGATACACGGCCTCTGTAGGACTGTGTCTGGTGTTGTTCTGTGTTTGTCCTTGTGTGTGCTGAGTATCCCTTTACAGCCACAGCTTTTAACCTAGGTAAGGATATTTTAGTCCTTGCAGACAGTAACATTTTAGATCCTGTTCAGTAGTGAATGCATTAATTAGTTTCAAAAATTGAGTAACGAAGTTTTTAAGACACATTTTGTTTTCTTTTTAGGGGTCTGCCCTCAATTTTGTCCTAGTTAAGTGGTTTATCCCCGTATAACGTGACGGACCGAAATCAGGGGCGTATCCACAAATGAAATTTTGGTGGTGTACATCCCCCAAGGGCAATGACACGCCCCCCTCTATAATAGTACGAGGAAAGTTATCTCGTTTTTTTTTTTAAAATCGTAATTTCAGAATTGAATATCTGTTGAAGCTTTTCAGAAACATTTTGAAATATTTGGCTGAATTCTTCATCTGAAATCTCCCAAAGTTTCTGAAGCAGTTCTGTCACGTCTCTTGGGTAAGAAAGAGCAGAGGCTAAATTCTGTAGAGGGCTCTAAAAACTTTGACAACTGTACAGTAAAACTGAAAACGTTTCACAGATAAAGAGTACAATTACGAATTTCCCCGTTTCAACTGTGGCTATATAGAAGATCACATGTTTGGGATGGTTCACTTGGACAGCTCCACTTAACTGACAAGGATGAAAAAATTTAACAAAAACATGAAGTGAATCATGTTTTTCTAGAAATCGAGTTTCACACACTGACAATAGTTTGTTTTTATTGTCTGATGCAGAACTCATACATTTGTTTTTAGTATTTCAACTCTGCATGTATTATTTCTAAAAAAACACACTTCACTTACTGTACCAAAACAGTTTCTCATTGAAGTCAGATTTTCAGCTGATATATCACTACCCAGTGTAAAACTAAAATATATATTGGGTGTTATTTTCGAAACCAACAAACCGTGCACACACAGAGAATTACCTGCAACATAAAGTGTCTCATCGGAAAGTATGCTGAATCTACCATAATGTTTGCAAAAAGAAGAAAGGAATTTAGGGGGTGGGGTCCAGACCCCCTGGACCCACCCCCATGGATACGCCCTTGGCCAAAAGAAGCCTATGTGCTGAAGTGCCCATAATACACAAATCAATCAACCGATATATTGAAACTTCGCCCCCGCAAACCACTTAATCATTCCTGTACACATTGAATATTTCCCTATGCAATCTTAGATCTATCGCCAACGAGTTGGGTGGAGTAGAAGCACTAGTAACTTCTTATAATCTTATTAATTATACCACTGTGGCCGAGTGGTTAGCACATCGCGCTGCGATGCCAAGGGTCCCGGGTTCGAATCCCGGTCGGGCTTGGTTGTTTGTGAATGTCCATTCATCAATTTCATCATTTCATCACTCATCCCCATCTTCGCAAATTAGCCAAGAGGCACAAAACGCGAAGTAAAATAAATCAAATCAAATCAAATCAAATTAATTATACCAATAGACTACACCATAAAAGAAATTAGCGAGTTTACAATTCGAACAAGTAAGCTAAACACCATCTGAATTGAACCTCCCCGATGGCGTAATGCTAACGTCGTCGCCTTGTAATCAAGGGATACCCGATGGAGGTACACTCACCGGCATTAAAAATGGGATATCTAGATCCTGAAATACTATCTTTCCTGCAAGGCGATATGTGTGTTGCCTAACTCCACGGCGGTGTTAGAAGTTGCCACTGAAAATTTGCTATTAGAATCCACTTATCGCCGTAGAGCTAGGCAACACACATAACGCCTTGCGGGGAAGCGAGTATTTCAGGTTCTGGGTGCCCCATTTTTATTGCCGCTCACTGTACATAGTGCTTGAGATCCCATTTAAAACTGTCCGTCCAGTCCCTATTAGCCTACCTGTGCATAAAGTAGACATAAAAACTGAAACTATCTGAATTATACTATCAACTGTTATATTATTACCATGAATCTGGGTTCGACCATTCGAAAAACAGACATTCTAACAGGACAACTCCTAACTACCCTGCACCTCAATTAGCGTACGTACCGACATAAACAAGATTACATGTTCACGAGACACGTGCTAACGTTTGTAGCGTGTTGTTATCACTTCTGCTCTTTCCGGAAATGATTTATCAAGGGGAGATACAAGCACTTATGTTCGCTTATCAGAGATGAGCCTCGTACGTTGTTGCTTCTTCATTTAATGATAATAACCCGTGTCGCAACAGCCCGTGAGGGCCAGGGCCTACATGCCTCACTCCCGCCTGCCGAGATAGGAAATCATCCAATCTGTTAAGGGGCGACGTGTGGTCAGCACGACGAATCCCCAGTCGTTGTTGTAGGTTTCCGCTTCATCGGGTTAACCGGGACGAGAAGAATAAATGGCGAACAATGCAAGGAAAAGGTCAATAAAGTGACCTTTATTAAGACTCAGCTGGAATTTTGGCCGATGCCACCCCCCCCCCCTTTCGAAAAGATGTCGATATTCTAAATTTTGAAAAATTTCATATACTTAGAATACTTCTAGAGTCCGGAAGGGGGGACAAGGGGGGGCCGTCGCCCCTCCCCGGAAAATGAATGTCAACCAAAAATTATGTATTTCACACATATAATTTCATTTTAGCCACAATAATATGTGTTAATTATTGCATGAACATCATAAATTCAAATTTAAGCAATGTTTTTTTAGGGAACAACACCACTTTTGGAGAAAATATGCCCCCCTCCTGGAAAAATATACCTTCCTTGCCCCTCCCTGGAAAAAATCCTGCGGACGTCCATGAGAAAGGCTAATCTCGACCTACAGTTTAAAGTTGGATCAGAACCACTATTTGTCTCCACCGGATTATCGAACCCGGGACCCCTTGATTACAAGGTGACGGTATTACCATTACGCCATGAGGGAGGTTCTCTCTTTCTAGAGCATTCGCGTGATTTGCTTCCGATGTTGTCTAGAAATCTCTGATGGAAAATTGACTTACGTGGTCAAGAAACTATTGCGTATATCTAGACAACAGGGAAAGCAAACCACAAGACGATTCCCGTAAACGTTCTAGAAGGATTCTAAGAAGATTATTTTATCTTCAGGATTTGGAATATCATAGCGGTTTTTCGATAGAGAGGGAATTTCGAGAACAACTTCTCTAGCATTGGCCAAAGTCCAGCCGAACCTTAAAGACACCTTTCCACCTGAAGTGTCTGAGGAATACATATTTCAGGATCGTCTGCCGAGGATTTCAACCTGTTGTCTCCCGAATATCTATCCTTCACAATAACTTCTCATTCACTAGCTCCATACTTTAAGAAAATTTACGAGAAAATAAGTCAGTGGCTGGAATGTAGTAGCAAGATCATTGAAGGTTAGCAAGAGTTGAATATTTGTCACCCAATGTATGAGTAAGCCCCGCGACTGGTTAAGTTTGCAGGAACTTTTCGCACATTTAGACCCAAACGTAAGCGTAGAATGTAGTTCTCACTGCCTGCGATATGAACAGCTGGGCGGTTGAGCATCGTTCTCGCGTGGATTAATACATAAAACCTGCTGCAAACTTAACCTGTTGCAGGGTTTAGTCTATTTATTTTGCTTCGCATTTCGGATCTTTTGACTAATCGCGACGATGGGTGATGAGCAGTGGCGGCGATTAGGGGCGAGGGGCAGTTGGCCCCCACTATTCTCCACTATTGCCCCTGCACTATGCTAAACCTTATCTACGAAGGGAAATGTACTGTCTTTGCCTTCCCACACTTTTGACACCTTGCCCCCCGGTTTTGGAACCCAATCGTCGCCACTGGTGATGAGTTGTAGATTAATTGGTGAAGAGGCGCAAAGGACTGGTCAGGATTGGTCCGACTGTAAGGCGCCTCAGTTATTGCGCAACTTAGATAATGCAAAGTAATTGTTTTTTTATAATTCAATTTTTTATCGTGATACAATTCAGTGAAGTGGGTATTGTTTACGTTATTGAAGCAACAATTGTTTTCGATAAAGAGAAAAAAGTGCATATTATTCGGCAACTTTAAGTTTTTTTCGTCTTACGGAAGCCAAATTTATTACATGATGACATTTTACGAAAAATACACGCAGAAAAAACAAATCTGTCAACTCTCAAGTAAGTATATAGAAACAATATTTCATAACACTTGCTATCACTTACATTCAACACTTTCCCATGAAAAATAAATTTGCATGACTAAGGGTGCCCAGGAATTTTCTATGCGGGTGGAGGGAAGGTTCAACCTCAAACAACATTTTGGATCCGATAGATAAGAGGAAATTTGTCCTTTCGCTTTATTTGTTTCAGTACGTTCTGGTCTGTAATAGTTTTTCCAACCCTTAGGTAAGTTCCTATATACTCTGTTTATTGAATGTTTCTTCTTGGCTCGCTTGATTCTAAACGTCAAAGGGAGGCAATCACTGTTATAGATATGAAAGCTAAGGATGGTCATTACTATCGTGTTAACCGAGGATCTTTTGTTGATTTTAAACGTCTCGCTTAGATTTAGACAGCAAGAAGAGGCATAAACTATCGCCAACTATGTGCCTCCACGGCCACGTGTCATTCACGTCTTCAATGCTTGAGAGAGGAAAAATCTGATTTGACTTTCCTTCTGGCACGCACATTATATTGAGTGTCTGACTTCCATGCAGGAGACGTGGATTCGATTTCCAGGGCGTGTGATTTCAGGTAATAATTTTTCTAACAATAGCCCTGCATTAAGCGACTCTAATAAATGAGTTCCTGAGGGTGAAGGCGACCCGGAGCGTGGTGCGGATCATATTACCTCCACAAAATGGCAGACATTGTGAATGTGCGATGACCTACCTCTACCCCCTCCATAGTCCATATGCGGGTTTTATCTTTATATACATTATACGCTATGTTGTGTGTATATATATACATTATATACTTACATAACAGATGTCAGAAACTTTACATTACAAAATCTGAGAACTGACAAAGAGATTAGGTGTCAAATTTTATATCACTACAGCTTAGTGCCGATGGCACTTTACAGACAGGCAAAGTTTATTGCCAAAGTGGTGCCCGAGATAGTTAAGTTGTCGCACCGAAGTCCTGGTTTGGGCATGAATCTTCATCAATTTCATCTAATCTGCACTCATGAGGATGAGTGATGATACAATAAAGTTGATGAAGGAACACTCACAAACACCCATGTCCAGTCCGGGATTCGAACCCGGCACCGCTGTGACTACCACTCTACCACCTAGGCCGGCAAAATAAATAAATAATGTACCGAAATTAACACATTCAATCATCCTTCATCGAAATATTTTCTTCTTGATTTTCATGACATTTAAACGCCTCTTCCGGTCTCGAAAGCCAGAAAACAGCGGCGATGGGACTCGATGCGCTGACCACGCGTCACCTAATGAAGAAGTTGCTTGGCAAGCATTGGCCCTTAGGGGCTGCATTTTGCAGACTAACGAGCCTCTGGCGTCTGAACCCATGGCCTGTGTAATCCTCTACAGGATCTGCGTTGTGTGCTGTCCACATGTCATTGTCCCTTCATCTATTTCCTCATATCACCATTCAGCCTATTCTTAGCAATTAGCCAAAAGAGGAAGAAACGCGGAATAAAATAAAACAAATCAATCAATTATTTCTAAATGCATAAGTACTTTCAGTGAGATACAACACAATCTTACCTCTCAAAATATTTTGCCTCGTCAGACCCGTAACTTAACTTCTCGTCGCCAAGAAGTGGAACTTTCTCCTCGGTCATCTTAAACTTCCGCAGACGAGCAATGAACCTTCCAACTGGCACGAGTCAACTGTTATCTGACAGTCACTCCGAGACTGAACATCATACTCTTTCTTTTGTGTTTGAGCAGCAAATATTTTGTATCTTCCGTGATACAGAGGTCATTATTTCTTCTTGAGTTCTTCGTACTTTTTTGCCTCAGTTCGTCAGTACGTAGCTTCGAGAATCTTTCTTCTTCTTGCAGATAAGATACATAGAAGTCATTGCGGAACAATGATTGTCTTTCGCATACAATTTCTTATCGTTTATTCTAAGAAAATACACAAATGGACAGATTGAGATAAACGTTGACACAATCATCGTTGGCAGTAAAATGCCGTCCTCCGTGGGGTAGTGGTCATTATAACACACTACGAAGCTAAAGGGCCCCTGTTCAAAACCTGATTAAGGCATGGATGCAGGCTCTTCCCTTATCAGCAGCCGCCATTTAAAGGCGAAAAAGTGGGGGGGGGGGGTAGAAATCCTGAATACGAATTTCTCAGTATAATGAATGTTTAATCCTGCTAATGAAGTAAAATTACACTATTTAAATGAGATATTTGTAGGATTTCGGAGGGGTCTTTAGCCCCCTTCCCCCCCCCCCCTGGCTACGTGCATGCATGGATGTATCATTGTGTTTGTCGCATCATCCATTTCATCAGCTCATCTTTCATACTTATTGTCTTGATTAACCCAGGATAGAAAATCAACGGTAAATCGCTGATGTATAAAGAAAGAAAGCTAATTATAGGTAAAATATGTAAATATAGGCCAGTGGCGTAGCGTAGTTTTCTGTGCCCCCTCCCGCAAGTAAAATATTGAGGGCTTCCTTAGTGAAAAATATTATCGATAATACCATAACATATGTCCATTGATGATGCCAGAAGGGTGGATGATGTACAATAGTTAGCTAGTCTCTCCCCCCCCCCCCCGCCATTAATCCCAAATACCCATCCTTTACATTTTTGTTGTCGACTTGTATATCAGGCAAGTAGCTTTTGTAAACAGCCAGGATTGTTTATTGTAGGAAGGGGGGAGGTTTTATGCAGTCAGAAATCTTTCATATTTTTTGCTTGATAGATTTTTTAAAAATGATTAGGTTTTTTTCATATGTACGTACACAGACATTAATGAAAATACTGTTTTCGGGAATTGTTTCAAGGGTAGTAAACACTCGTCTTTTTTGGATGCTGGATGGGGCTTCAACCCCAAAAGCCATCAACTTGGCTGCATCACCCAGGATTTAACGGCAAAGTCACTCACATTCTCCTTCTAATACTAATACTGACAAATATATTCAAGCAATTTCATAAATAAAGTGGCGATGAGACTCGATTCACTGATCACGTGTCACTCAATGAAAAATGGATTGGATGGACTTGACCCTCATAATGTTGTTGCCACATGGACACGAAGTTTACTTTTAATGTTAGTGGAGCTCGGTATTATTAACTGAGCTGACATTTCTTAGACCTTTTCATATAACAATATCTGTTTTAATTCATCATAAAAAAACACTCCCGGTCCAACAGAAATGTCCACAAAACTTCAGTAATGAAAAAATGAACTTCACGAAATCCCCCCAACTAATTGACACTGGTCCTTAGGGACGCCACCTCGTACTGAGTTTTGTGGCTCTTTTGAAATGTTAAAAGAAAAGTCAACTACCAACTATGACTAAAGTTCGAGAAGGTGTAACACATAACAGGTATGGACAATTTTGGAAATTTATCTTAAATTTTATTTGAGTATGAAAAGGCCTGGCCCTTGAAAATATTTGGTGAGAAGTTACGTTTTAAACACCAGTCGTGAAACTAATATTAGTGGTTAAAGTTCATGAATTTCGAAGTTGAATTGAATTGTTTATTGTGTGGCAAGAAGAGATAGACTGGCTGAGAAACTGAATCTTACTGCTGGAATCATAACTAAAGATAATTTACACTCCACAAGTTAACGACAAATGGTGTAGAAAAGTATGAGATGAAGGTTATTTTTTCCTATCATGGCCACTTGCCATCTGCGAGCAAGTTAGTAGTAAGTTTAGTAAGTTAATTCGGTATTTCGGCGGAGACTCACATATCAAGATGACCGAACCCCGGCTGGCTGAGCCAGCTTATTATCGCAGACATCGCTTTAATGTTACTAGAAACTCATTCGACCACATTCAACGTATTAACAAAATGAACACTGTCATAGTTATTTGTGGCGCCCATTGACTTGTAAGCCACAGACACTTCTGAGTTGTAATACTCCCATTACATTTCAATGAAATCGTTACAATCTAGAAATGTCCGTGACTGTATGTACAATACAGCTAACTCTGAATGTTGATACTTCTAAGTTCACCGACAGAAATAAACAAGAGCACATCTTTATTTTCAGTGCTTGCCTCAAATACATTCCAGTTATTTTCTTGTTGACCCACGTCTGTTTCGTAAATCGATATTTTCATATCCCAGAACTATCTCTTGAATCTCTGGGAGTTATTTATAAAGAGTTCCAAGAGCATAGGGAGAATATTGCGGGGCCCCTACATTTCGGGGCCTCCCCGCATTGCGAGGGTTGCGAGGTCGGCCGCTACGCCACTGATATAGACCTATGTACTTAAAATGCACGTTCTTAGGCTTAATTGGGCACGAAACGCCATTTCACCGATGTGATCTAAAAATGTTAGCAGATAGAAACATGTAATTAGATAATTATCCGAACCCTAGTAATCAGTTATATTCAAGTGTTTCAGGTCTTATAAAATATAAAATTTATGCAGGAATAAAAACGCACATTCACACACACACACACACACACACATAACAAATACCCATATGTTATGTTTCTGGGAGGACATTGAATCGTAACATATGAGGCAGATGTGAACAGTATAGTCAGCACCACAAATTTTTAAAATTAAGTTAATTTGGTTTACGAACTCCTTTGGCTACAGACTAGTGTAATCCGCATTCTAACTGGAAAGTGTAGGCTACACCTACTTCCATTTTTTAAAACATGGCAGTTAGTTATACAGGGTGTCATTTTAATGACGCCCACGGACCACGGTAACGTATAGAGGACATCAAAACAAACAACTTTTCTCAGTAACATTTTTCTCGTTGGTGCATACTTTCGGTGCTACAGTCGTTCAAAAAAGCCCGTTTTGCGGCCTGAATGCTGGCAACCACACACAACATTTGATTGCATTTGTGACGTCATATCCCGTCCTGAAGCGATGCGTTCCAGGGTTGCTAGGAACACACATATTCTGTGAAAAATGACATAGCTACCTACAATCATCCACATTATGTACCGTAAAACAAAACGAGAAAACACGTTCTGTAACCTAACAGGAAGTAAAGAAACGATACAAAAATGGTGGAAAGAAAATAGAATACAAGTGGAAGTGGTCATATCGAATTTTGTCTCAGATTACATGTCAAATATTTGCAAATCTCGTTACCAAGTTGGCATCTACAATTTAGTCTATCCGCTTCGTCCTTCTGATACTAGTTGTCTGTGACACGCTGAACAGATGACAAAATAGAAATGAAAGAACTCAAAATTCCAAAGGTAAGCAACACATAATATAAAGTATATTCAGGTCATTATGAGACAAGTGACAAAAATGGTGACAAAAATGGTTGAAAATACAGGGATATAAGTAGTAGTAAAACAAACTCTCCGACGACTGTGTTTATCTACGCATTGGATACACATGTAATGGTTTGCAACTGTGAACAGGGCAGTATATTCGCTACTGATTCATCATTAGATTGTTACTGTGGTTGTACGTGTTTTAGCCGTAAGGTAACAACGTGAACCTTGAATACTTCTGTTATCAGCACAAAAGTACCACAAGGCATCTTGACACAAACCTGTAGATATCAACCTCAACGAGATTTGAAAATATAATTGACATGTAGCTGGGCGTAAACAGCCACATGTAAGCTGTAAGTCCAGTAAAATTTATTGTTGTTGATATATTACATGTAGGCCGAGACAAAATCCGATATTGACACTTCATTTTGAATAAGTTTTTTACAATTTTCCATATCGTTGGTTCACTTCCCCCTTCCTCTGATAGATGACTGCTGATCTTCTGGCTGGTAGGCTATGACGTTCGGTCTACTGGACGTATTTCTCGCTTTGTTTTACAGCTGATAATGTGGTTGGCAGTTTGTAATTTTTCACAAAATTTGTGTTCCTTGCAACACTGCCGTGCGCTGTTTTGCCGCAGGAAATGACGTCACAGATAGATCAAATGTTGTGTTGGGTTGCCAGCATCCAGGCGGCAAAACGGTCTTTTTTGAACGCCTGTAGCATTGAATCGACGCGCCAACGAGAAAAATGTTACTGAGAAAAGTTGTTTGTTTGGATGTCCTCTATACGAATCTGTGGTCCGTGGGCGCCATTAATATGACACCCTGTATAATACGTTTATAATAAAAATAATAAAAGGATATATATAAATAATGTGTACAAATAGTATAATGATGTATAATTATAGTTTCCTGACGCAACTCTTTAGAATCTGTGGATTTGCAACTTTTCACGTATTTTACGCGTAATTTACGCCAAGTTGAAAACTTCTTTTAAAAACACAAACCCTTCACGACTCATCCGGTCGACCCAATTAGCCAAAAGTGGAAGAAAAACGACGTAAAATATCGAAGATAGAAATATTGTATGTGTGTGTGTGTGTACACAATCACAGATAAGTTAATAATAATATTGACTTATCTGTGTTATAATGTATATTGATTTCATATTGATCTTATAAAAAATAAATTTAATTAATTAATGATGCACGTGTTTTGGCAAAATGCAATGACAATTAATTTCGAATGCTCGGAAAGATATCAGCAAGAAAATGAATTTGTAGTTTGTAGATTGTTTTAATATTTTCTTCTAGTTATTATTTACACCAGTGTGCGAATTAACGGTGGAATGCCGGGGATTAACCCCCACAAAACGTTTCATCCCCGTCAAGAGAAAATTATTTTCATCCCTGCCAGGAATGTTTTCATCCCCCTCAAAGAAAATGAAATTCAAAGTATACCATTTCTTAACTGTAACAAACACAACTGAAAAATTATTAGTGTCCATTAATTTGCAAGTCATCGAAGATTTCCGTGCCGAAAAGTATGCAAACTTGTGGAACTTTTTGCTTAGCACGTAACTATAAATAGATACGTTCAGTAAAGTCCAGATGACCACGTATCTATAAGTAGATACGTTGTCGTGTTCGTAGTTTTTACGTCATAATGTCGCTACTATTCGCTGGAAAAACTAAGCGGGAAAATGGCGGCTTTCTTTGAAAAAAAAAAAATTGTGCACAATAAAGGCCGGAATGTTTGTTCCACGACAATGATGCAGACGTACTTGGAGTTGGGAAAAGTTTTCCGGTCGGTAGCAGCAGTGCTTTCAGTGTCGGTGGAGGCGGAAGTAAGGGGTGGAGGAAGGGGGCGGGGGTATGAAAGGACGTATTCTTCAGAAATATTGGAATTTTCCGGCTCCTCCCCTCCCCGCGCATCCATAGATAAAGTACAACACACATATCGTTGCCGTTGCGTAGATACCAATTTTCGTTTCGTCTCCCTCTCTCTTAGCATCACGTGTTCTACCATGCTCGCCAACCTTCGCTATTGTTGCCATATTGTCATTCCATTCCTGGGCACACTCGCGCAAACATCATCGAAAACAATTGAATAGCGCTCCATCTTGCGGTTCACACCGTTCGGCAGGGACGGTAATGTGGCAATAAAGCACGGCGCAGTGGTTGCTTCTTTTATGCAGTGCATGTTCATTGGTTAGCTAGTAACTAGTGTTGCCAACTGTAATAATGAAGCACTATTTCTGTCACGGAAGGGGAAAGGCAGGTAAAGTGACAGTGAGTTTTGTTGGATTGGAAGCACCATATTTTTATTTTATACTAAGTATTTGACCGGTTTGACGTTGTGTGGGAATGCTTCTGAACTGTGGACAATTTACCGAACCCATAGCTGTGTTCAATGTTATCTACTGGTTATAATCAGGGCTAGGATTTATAGGTAAATACATACTTTTAGTTTGACGAAATATCGCTGAAATTTTGTGATATCTTTGCGAATAGTAATGTTTGTAGTGATTTAAGGTACATTTTATTGTCAATATTTTTCCATATTTCTAACATTAATAAATACTTACTTTTACATATGTAAGGAAAATATACTTAATTTTACATATTTCAACAGGTTTAATTCACAAATTGTTCATATTTCATAATATTGGAATTGTTCAAAATAAATAAATTATGTGGCTCCAACCAGGGAGGTGCAGTCTGGCGTTCGGAAAAGTTCGGAACCATTCGTAAACCTCCACGGATACGTCAGCCACGGGACATGTCAAAGACGAGCACCAGCAACGGCATAGGAATTCACACTTCTTCCGTGTTTTCGGAAATAAATTTGTTTTAAAAATCGAATGAATGTTCTAGCGTGTGCGTATAAGTAAACGTATATGTATAGAACAGACTATATCTAGTATACTGTGTCGCTGAAAGTTAACTATCAATAGAATTACATGTAATGAAAAGCGGGAAAGCCGGCTCGGAGGTGGAGCAAACAGGTTTGTTCAGAATTTTCTATTTGAGTGGTGTAAATTCGTGTTTATGGGGGTGAAAAGTTATACTTAGAGCCAAAATGACCATAAAGTTGTCCTTTTTAAAACATTGTGTGGGGTGTTAGGACGAAGTTGTTGGATAAATCACTGGGGCCGAGATATTACAACTTCATGTTTATAATCCAAAAGTTACTTTTATAGCACTTTCATCCTGCAGTGTTTGCAGTTTCTTTATTTGTTCTTCAGCACATTTTAATTTCTTTTTCAGAGTTTCCAACACACTATCTTGTTGGAGATTGGATATATTGGGTATATTTCCAGTACTCAAAGTCTCTGAATTATGTGCCATGCAAATTCTTTTGCGAGGAGACAACTCTTCAAGTCTGTCCACTGCTCGCTTTCGAATCTGACGTTTATTGGCACGTAAACTCCGATCAATTATGCCTTTTGGCTATTGAACACTACTACAATTCACCACACAACCACGCAAATTTAAACATGGTACAGCGTTTCTATTAAACTGCGGTCTACGGGTAATAATACTCAGCAGTTCTGCTTTTAAGTTCCGTTCGTAATCGGCATACAGAAAATGCGATGAGCACACTGTCGCTGTTTTGGTGTTAACAGGATCAAATCTCTTCACTTTGAAACCCACATCTTGCACGTAATCGGATCCTTTAGGAACGAAAAATAGCTTACACCCAGGCACGTATCCAGGAATTCCTTTCGGCGTGGTGGGTGAACACCATTTTTTAAGGAGTATTGTATGTTTAAGGCCAGTGGTGGCAATTTGGTTCTAAAACTGGCGGGTTTGCGAGGAAAGTTTACTTTCTCTTGATAGACAAGGCTTAGCATTAAGAGGACATAGTGTGGAGGCAAGAAAATGGGGAGCAACTATCCCCTAAATCGTCGTCACTGTTTAAGGCTCTCATTTTAATCAGAACGTGAAATCGGGACATTTTTACCACTCGACTCCTGTTTCCATGCTATAACTTTGTGTGCAGGAACCATCTCAGTATATGTGTTTATCAATTTCTTCTGGTCAGGATCAAACGATCTGTGTACCAGAAGTGCTTTTACGAACCTGTTACACATACACGAGATGGACAATCCACTCGACAACGCGAGATTCAAGCTGTGGGCTGCAAACTGGACACAGACAGTTCTCGAATATTTCTCTCTGATTCGAGCCTGAACACTACTAATGTGTCTTGTCATCCCACGTTTGCAGCAAGTGTGCAAAATTGTCTGTCACAGCTTCCGCAGTCTCACACATCGGCACGAAACAAAGGAAGTTTTCTAGAATACAGTTGGATCGCGAAACAGTTAATGCACAGTGAAAACCCTTCCGATCCCAACACATCTAATGTTTCGTCTCCCAATATGGTTAAATGCTTACTTATTTACCTCCAGTGATGTGCCCAAGGGAGGGTTGGTGGGGTCATAGCCCCATTTGAACGTCAAAGACAGGAAAAGATGGCAAAATGAGGACTGACCACCAAAAATAGTATACATAACCACTTTCCCTTCCGAAAATCTTGGGAACGCCACTCGTTATCTCGGACACATTTTTTTAAATCAAGTCCCCAGATGTTTTTATGATTTCGTATTGAAGACTGAAGTAAAGTGCCTTGTACACGATCAAATAAATCATGAACAAGTCCTTGAATTGACCACTTAAAAGGCAATGAAGTCAGAAACAACGCAATTTTTCTCATTGGATCCAAGATCCTGTCAAAGTAATATCTATTTAGGAATGGTTCTAATTAACGCATATTTATCCTCATTATATTCTAGAATGTTCCGCAGATAAACGATTCATAGATATTGCCAGTAGTTCGACTCCTCTTATTCAAGAACATTCCCTCTCGCGTCTTCCAGAGATTAGAAATTACAACGAATCGCCCTACGTGTGGAGCTACCTTTGTTGTGCAGCTGACAAGTCTCTACATAGTGCTCAAGTTCACTGCGACAACACTGAAAGCTCAAGTAAAGTTTACGTGCAATATTATCAACAACAGGGTAATTCTTCGTCTTGCTTTCATAAGTATTTCTCTCCTTAAATTATCGTCACATTATTCAAGAAGATAAAAACCTAATTTTATGTAGTGTAAACTGAAAAATTACCTGAGGGGACTCGAGCCACCTGATCCCCATCTTGGATAAGCGCTAGTAACAATAACAGGGTTATAGAACATTCTCAGTCACATTATTGACGAAGCCGAAAGCCTAATTTTATATAATGTAAACTGAAAAATTTCCTGGAGAGAGGGAGGTCAAGCCCCCTATACCCCACTTTGGATGCGTGCTATTATCAATAACAGGGTTACAGAACATTCTCCGTCTTGCCTTGATAATAATTTCTCTCCTTAAATTATCGTCACATTATCTTATTTCACACAAGAAACCAAAATCCTCATTTTATCTAGTTTAAACCGAAAACTTTTGCTTGGATATGTGCCTGTCCTACTGTATTTGTTGCGTTGTTCGGGCACAAAGCAACAGCACAATTGCATGGCATTTTCCTGAAATGTCATTGTTGTTGGAAAAAATTCTCCACAATCACACAAGAGCCACAGAAAAAGAAAACACAAGGCACTTTCACGTTCCCTCACACAAATGCAGATCCTATAACAAGCGGAAAGGTCTGTGACAGCGTCAGTTCTGTCCCGTGAGTGACGTCAGGGTTGGGAACGCCCACGACCCTCTCTTTTCAGCTTCGGGAGGGAAGACTGCGCTACTTTCTCAACTATATTATATACTTACTTTGGCTCCAACAGCATTTCAACTCTTGGCTCCGGAACGTGTTCTTGTAGAAATGGTAGAGGAGGGTGTCATTTTTGCTGCTTAATGCGATGCATATTGTTTTCCGTTTTAAAATTGCCAAGCTTTGATGGGTGACCAAGTTCATAGCAGGGCCGGCGGTAGGTGAGGGCGAACCGTGCCACCCCTCCAGAGCGGCAAATTTTCAGGACGGCAAAATTTGAAGAGAAGAAAAAAATAAGCCTATTGAAAACTGTGGTCGAGTGAGATATTCTTCTGCACTTAATAGTATTGAAATAGCATAAGAAGTCTCATTATTTATTTTATATTTTGATGTTTTACTTAGGAATATATTGATTTTCAATTTCCCGTTCCTGCGTAATGACGGGGGGTGGTTCGAAATGGAGCGGCATCTGCCGCCACCGCACCGCCCAGGGAGGCAAAATGACTAGCGTCATCTCTGGTTCATAGCAAAAGAAAAAGCCGCGCAGCTTATCATCTAGTGGCAGTATATGTTGTTATTGTTTTGGAAGCCGGCATCGTTTGTAAATGTACAACAAAGGCAACCGTCTGTCGCCGATCACAGAGAGGAAATAATAATACTGCTTGAGGCGGAGTGTTGTGGTCCAATTGTCGCGGTTTAACACGTTGGCATGTTATTATCTGCCGTTGCAGTTCCGTACCAGTGTATACGGGTTTTGGGAGTGAACAGTTAGAACGCCACCAGTGCAATAATGCAATGGAAAATAATATTTTTTTTTTATTTTGTTTGAAGTAACTCAAATAAGGAATCGTATGAAGAAGTCTTCCTTGCAGCATTTTTGGTAATTTTACTTATGTGTTAGTTCATATTTTGCGAATTTTTAGTCCATATGTATGTAACTACATACAAAGCCACTTGTTAGTACATATTATTCCTAGTCCTGGTATAATGCATGATGTTTAAAACTCAACGTTAGATAGACCTGAATTCTCTAATTTTCTTGTTGTACGTAACAGCTGTGCATCGGCGCACTGCAGCGATTTTTCTATCTGCTCCATTAGCAACACTGATTCTTGAGTTGTGTCGCGCATCGCACGGCAGAAATATCTGTGCTGGACTCTACACTCAATGTGCATAAATTGTATATAGTCCGAATCTATGGTAAATTCCGCGTATATCGGTACTTGATTCGTCTGTCTAGGGCAGATCTAAAGTCATCTAAATTAAACTCTGCATTTTGCTAAAAATCGGCCCGGCCACCGGGGCTTACCTACAAAATGGGCTCGGTTATCAAAAGGTTTAAAGGAGCGCCATTCTGCAACTGATCAACCTCACCGAATATGTATTCAAGTGTTCGCAAGAAACTTGTGTAGGTAGGTTAAATGGACATTAAGTTTGACCCTGGTAACGAAAATTTGGATAAGTTTTCGATGTTAGTTGGATAGCTCTTTTGTGAACGAGTTTGGGTTTTCTTAGAATGTAAATACACTGTTTCAAAATTACGTCATAAATGTATTAGGTAAGATTTAATGACCTAAGTTAGATTGAATATTGAAGATACTTAGAACCGCAAGCCAATTGTTTAGTTTACTGACTGGTAACATATAGCCTATGCAAATTTGCACACCCAAAAACCTACTTCCCAAAATAAAATCACAAACACGACACTGAGTGGGCCAATGGGACCAGCGGGGAAGGGAGCACTTGCGCACTTGCCCACCCGAGATATCTGGAAAAAGTTAATGTAATTTGAATGGTGAAATTGTAGCGATATTTTATTACAAAGAATATTATTTCCTGCGATTTACAGGTTGTCAGTTATAGCAAATAACTGCCATGTCCAACAAAATAACGAGCGAACATTTACACAACAGACATTAGAATCATGTTAATTGCTGTAAGTAGGAGTGTGCAGGACGGAAAAAAATGGTCGGGATGGGATTGAGAAGGAAATGTTAATAATTGTCACGTTCGGGAAAGAAGAAAATTCTCAATTTACCGATCAGGTTTAAATCTGGAATTGAACACACTCTTTCCTTTTCAAGTGATTGTTTTTGCACTTCTGGAATTAAAACTGTTAATTTAGAGAAATTTCATCTTACTTATTGTGCAGAAAATATCAAGAATTAACAAATAAGTTCCTTGGAATATCTCGGCTCTTCGGGATTACGAAAAGTCGGGATCTGACCCTGATAATTCACACCCCGTCATTTTCAATTATTACTTTCTTTTTTACAGCAGGCCTACCCTTCAGCATGTAAAACCATGGATCGTACGAGTAGATACCATGAAGGACAGTAGATTATGTGATATCTGTTTGATATTTCTGCTTTGTGAAAAAGTTCAAAAAGACAAAGAACTGTTCATCAACAAAGCGATAGATGTTTATGTAAAGGAAGCAAGGCGAATCCAGTTTCTATATCTAGATAGCAGACTGGGTTTGATTTGATTGATTTATTTTATTTTACTTCGCGTTTTGTGCCTCTTGGCTAATTTGCGAAGATGGAGATGAGTGATGAAATGATGAAACTGATGAATGGACATTCACAAACAACCATGCCCGAGCGGGATTCGAACCTGGGACCCTGGCGTCGCAGCGCGATGTGCTAACCACTCAGCCACAGGGTCCGGCAATAGCAGACTGGAGTCTGAACTTGCGTACAGCGCCAAAGTATTTTACATTCAATTTGAATTTTATGATTTGTAAAATAATAATAATAATAACAACAACAACAAAACAGCAACAACATACAAGTTTCTAAGACTTAAGTGCAAGATGTGAAATCTCCGAGAAGAAATCCTGCGGGAGGTCTTGTATCCTCCAAAGCAAAAAGTTTAATTCGCACAGTGGTTTACACATCCACAGAAGCCAAATATACGCATTTCGTACACACCTAGATCGAGCGGTGAATGCACTCCACCACGTTGGTCCGCAGAATTTTCTCCCCAAATCAATGCTTGGTTCCGGCTAGAAAGTGAAAATTTTTGCTTAGTTTATTTAAGTATTGATTTACACTGCTGAAAAACAGCATGTTCCATACGAACGATTTCTGTTGTCTTTAGCTCACGTAGTGGAGTAATGAGAGGTCTGTTCGTGGTTCTAGATTTATTTCATTTTTTTATCGTCGCCAACTCTCTGCGATATGAACTAGATGTGTGGGATTGGCCCTGTCTATACTCAGTCCCGGGAATCTCTGGAGCGAGTGAACGAAAACAAGCCTCTGCGCAAGTGGTGACTGGAGAGGGCTCAACCAATTAACTCGTGAGACGGGAAGTGAGTGCAGCTACTAACCGTTTGAAGCAGCGTGCTCCACCAACTCTCTTTCTCTTCCGTTATAAGCGACTTTGCTCCACAGATTCCAGAAAATAGTTCGCTGCCCTATTTGACACTAGATGTATTGTAGTTGTATCCCAGTGCCAGGCTGGTGCGAGGACATTACGTTGAACCAAGTAGACGTTGTACAGTCAACGGCAAAGATAATGGTAGGCAAATTGTCCACCGCTATTTTAATTACTTTTTTATTCTACATCCTGTGTTGTTTTAAGGAATGAAACTATGTTTGTTCGAAGCAGGCATTGTTCTCTGCTTATTGACGTCATTATTTCAATGCATTGTCATCACTAGGGCTAGGATTTTGATGATCTTAAAATTGTAAAAAATGCATTTTTAACCTAATACATGCAAGAAAATGCCCTATAAATTTAGAAAAATGACCTAAAAATTCTGAAAGATTTGTAAAACAAATTTATAAACTACCAAGAGAGATTCAAATTACAAATTAACGTTACAGTATCTATCACATGTTTATTGTGTATGGTAGTACAAGTAAGAAAGTTCACTTTTTGTCATATTTTACACTTTAAGTACTGAGTTGCAGTACGCAACGGAAAACATATTCAAATTTTCAAAAGTGAATGATTGTTGGTTGTCGGACGAGAGCCTTGTACATGGAAAAACTTCTCTCGACTTCCACCGACACAAGAGGAGCAGAATTTCTTTGTCTCTTCAAACACAGTCGTTCAGAACTGCGCTGAAGGCAGGCAATGAGAAGAGAGTCTGGAACCTCTCTCCTTCAAAGGGTTACATTTGCATGTAAAATGCCCCTTCTTTCACCAAAATGTAGAAAAATGCATAATATGACTTTTTTAAAGGCCGAAAAATGACGTAAATGGTTTAAAAAGTTTAAAAAAATGACCGTTACTCCAAAAAAGGTAAAAAATGCAAAAAAATGTCCTAACAAAGACATACCAATATATTCACTTACGTGTAACACACGTTCCTATCTACTTATGCAATGTTTCTGCCTTACCAAAAAAAGATGCATTTGCATCAAAATCCTAGCCCTAGTCATCACAATGTGTAATACAGACCGAATTAAAATGGTGGTGGATAATTCGCCTACTGTTTCTTTCGCCGTTGGGTGTACGCAAGAATGCAAAGTACGAGTTTAGAAGATTCAGCAAACGTCTGTCTGCTGCTTTAAACGTTCATTTGATTGGTTAACATGTACAGTGGGATCCATGAGTGTATTACCGTGCAAATTGTCCATCAACATGTTCGTGCACTTTATTTGACCCAATAAGAGCTTCAAGAATTAAACGAAAACTCAAAACAAGCTGTTGACAACTTCTGCACCAGCATACATAAAAATCAACCACTTAACACAGAGGATGTAAGAAAATTTAATGAAAATAATCATGGACAATTTACACGGTAATACTCATGGATCCTACTGTACCACGTGACCATACACGACACTGTGCACATCAATTTCATCATATCATCACTCATCCCCATCTTCGAAAATTAGTCAAAAGTGGCACAAGAAGCGAAGTAAAATAAAGCATATCAATCAATCAATCAATAAATAAAAATCACAATGATTTTTTTTCGTATTAAATAAAGGAATATTAGTAGTAATATGGTCGACATCCATGTAATCAACATGTTCAATCAGTTAGGTTCACAAATTGTTAATGTCGTACTTCGCACAGGTTGAACTCAAACATTTTGGAACTAACATGTAACTGAGATTTGTATTACATACAACGCACAAATTTACTTGTAATTGATCAGGATGTAATCATTTTTAATTTGCGATTATAATTTTTATTCTTACTCTGAAATAAATACATTTACACGACCTGTTTTTCGAACTACTTGCTCATTCAAATAGATGCATTTCACCAAAACATACCGTAGGATCAGTCTCTTGACCTCACCAGCCGTTTTAGCATCGCAGAATCAGGCCTGTAGCATCTCGAAGGCCCTGGTTTATTGCTTATAAAGAAGAAAACATCTTACATCAGGAAATGCTCATTTGTGTACTCGATTTCGTGTGTTCAGTTTCTGGCGTGTTTTCCTATCTGCATAGTGCAACACTAGCGCATAGATTTGGAATTCGTTTAATGGATAAATTTACCTCTTACCGCCGTCCTCCAAAAGAAAAAACCTCCGTCCACAAACCACATTTTCCGCTACAATATCAGATGTAATATTAATATACAAGAGCTGAATATCCCCCCCCCCCAAATTTAATGCTCACCCCCCTAACTAAAATTCCCAGGATAATCTAAGATTTAACACTGATAGTCAATAGTCTAATATTGCCCCCCTCCCCCAACTTTTAATCCTCAATCCCCCACCAGAATACACGTGTCGATTTAAGACCCAATGTGTAAGAGTTGGATATCCCCCTCCCTTAATAATAATATTACCCGTTACAATTTCCTTGACAGTCTATAATTTGGTATGTATGTAACAGCAATGATCTGACTACCATGCTAAAGGTCCCGGGTTCGATCCCCGGCCGGTTCAAATCCGGGAACTTTTCTAACGTTGGAAGCGGCCCCGGCGCCCACCCAACGTCGAATAACATGGGTACCTGGAGAAACCTGGGGGGTAAAGGCGGTCAGGGGCGTGGTGCTGATCACATCACCCCCACTCACGACCGGATCAAGAAAGTGTGGGGCGTTACCCCCACACCCCCTATACGCCTTCATGGCGTGGTGCTAAGCACAGGGGAAGACTTTACTTTTTATGTAACAGCAATGGTTAGTTAATAACGTAATTCAACTTGTGCCAAATGCTGTACTGTTTTACATCTAATTTCCATCACAAAAAATCTTCCTCCCCCAAAAATAAGTTCCTTGGACATAACGAGAGTACAGCGCCTTGAATAACGTAGTGTGGAAAACGACCCAAGAAACTGGTTCCCCGAGACGATGACAAGTAGATGGCAGTGCGATCGACCCAGGTGCTAATTTTGTTATGAAAGTAATGCGGCTTAGTTAGTTTTTGGAATATATTGTGTAGATTTGTTTCTCTAGAAAGGCGGTAAGTGAATTGATGGAAACAGTTATATTTGTGGAGTGATTTGCAGTCACGAAATGGCATTAATTTACACAGAAAAGTAACATAAATACGTTTTATGTGCAACGCAACACGAGCATCAACATATCGCATGTGAGGCTGGGCGTCAAACGTTGGATTGTGTACACAAGTTTATTTTATTATACTAATAAAATTGAAATAGTGTCATGAAAGAGAAAAAATGTTTCGTGGCGTACATATTATGAAGCCATTTTCCCGAAATGCAGATATTCGAAAGAATTTAATTTCATATTCCATGTAGTTCAAATAGCCGATTAGGATGTACCTTGTCATCTCTATCAACAAATTGCTTTACATTCGTGTCGATTGGTAAGTAGAACATTGGTGTTAAGGACTGTGCATAATCTCTGATAATGTATTGTTCATCGAAATGCAATTCACAAACACCAGCTGTGTCATAGAGTTCCTTGTCAGCTCTGGGAATTGCACGATTCCACTCGGCTAATTTATCTTTTTGTTTGGGAACACTAAATATACAAATACCCTTTTCTTTACTTGAACGATATCCACCAGAACAACCAGGCACAAAACAGTGGCGACAGTTTCCAGACATGGTGAAAATATAACTCAACCAACGCGTTGTTTAAATTTTTCCAGTAAGCGGGAAACGAAAAGTGTCATATTTCACGCTTGCGAGTTTTTGGGCGGTAAGTTGGACAACACGCGAGTGAATGTAAAACAATCTTTGAAAAATAAACGAGTATTGTCTGTGTGAATTTCCATAAAAATAATATTTGTGACAATGACAATATTAATGAACCTTTCAGGATAATGCATACACAATACTAATTCTCGCAGCAAGGAAATAGACGACTCAATGTTGCACTTTATAACCAACTAGACACGCAAAGAGTGTCTAAAAGTGCAGCGAACTAGACGGATCTGGTTTTGAGTCATGACTTATTGAAGATTGGAAAATATATGTGAAATGAAGTTGAAATGTAGTTACGTTATGTTTGCGGTTTATATTCTAGAGCTGTATTAGAAGTATCGGGTATTGCGCGAGATTTACTGTAGACGATGTTTTGGTGAATGGCAGGCACATGGTTGGAAAGTACGTCCTGTGTGGGCTTGGTGTTTGTAGCATGTGATTCGTGTGCCACTTGACATATTTAGCCATTGCAACGACGTAGAAGAAAGAGCATATTTTATGTAGTTTCTCATACATATTTTATTATTTGAAATTGTTGTTAGGTTATGAGTGTTAGGTTAGGTAGCGGTAGTAATTTAGGAGTGTTAGGTTTAATACTGTTTGCAATTTGACATGCATATACTAATTTGGCGTTGTTATTAGGTTAGGAATGTTAGCTTCTGTGGTGCTAGTAATTTGACGTTATTATTGGCGTTTTTCTTATGATTATTCGGTTTGATGTAAATAGCACTTTTCTGTGTTCTTTCACTTCATGGGATGTGTTAGGAACGGAATTTGGATGAAAAAGTCATTGAAAGTTGCCCGGAATAGAGGGTATTTTTTAATTTACACCGGCCATACTTTAGGCCATATATCGCTTATTTGTGCTTTCCGCACGGAAAAGCCAAATGGGGATACGAATTTGACGTTGTTAGGAGTGTTGGGTTCGACGGTGTTAGTAATTTGACTTGGTATGAAGCACGAACATGTATGGTTCTTACAGAAAATTAATCTAATCTTAATCTTAATGGCATTTCTCTGTGTTCTTTCGCTTCATTGGTGTCTAACGAACGGAATTTTGACGGAAGAATTAAGAGTGAAAATAATCCAGAATAGGAGTTGTTTTCTCTTCCGGTTTTTTATAGTTTCGCAAAATATTTGTTATTTGTGGTTTCCGCACGCTAAAATTAATTTTAAGTTACGTAAAACATCGAAATTTTTCGATTCAATATAAATTAGACGTAATTCTGGAGGGGTAAGTATAGTCGGTCAGCTTGAGTCATCGTGTTTCTGCAACAATCTGTACTTTTATTTATCAATCGTTTATAAAACGCATATTGCGGTGGCTGAAAAGAAACAATATGTGTGAAATACGTATTTAAGGTGGTATTGATCTTCCAGGGAGCAACGAGCAACGATGCGCATACCCACTTAAAAGCAAAATATTTATTCCCACACTGACACCTTTACAGTGTATAGTTGGTAATCTAACACTGCCTAATGACGCCGAGTGAGAATATCTATGTACGTTTAGGACTATCAATTGTTTTCGGTATCGTAACTACTATGTTAGGGTAAAAAAACTACAACAAAAAGAAACTTCGACAAAATACGTAAATTACAATTTGCTTAATGTTTTTTTTCTGAAATCTGTCTGATTACAAGTGTTCAGAATATACACGTACAAAAAAGTAGAAAGTTAATTCCAATAGTTTCGTGTTTAAGAAAATGCTATAAACTCACCCGTTTGCTTCTAGCATTGAATCTGTAGCGTATATTCCTTGATCACTAGTTGATTTTATAACTTTGGCACTTACTTGCGAAGCTTGCCGTTGAGTTTCCTGTTCTTACACGTATGTCGTAAGCCAAGTTATCTTGTGTTTCGCTATGTTTAAATCCCCCCAATTCATCGTAGGCAATAAAAAGAAGAGAGAGCTAAGACGCATAACCTTGACCCGCAAAGCGATACAGTTCTGCTTTACTCACACCATGCAGCTGATAATTTACATTCTCTTGTTTGTGGAAGTTACAGTAAAAAGATGATGTAATGGACATAAAGGAGAACGTTAAAAGGATTGGAGAGGTCAACTATATATATGCAGTAGCGCAGGAACCTTTTTTATTTAGGGGGTGGGGTACAAAATTCAACCTCCACTTAGTACGCATACTACCCCCTTCCCCCCAACACTCACACTCTCGCCCTCATGGGGAGCACTTGAATTTCCTATTTTTCATTGAAAAGTTTGGATCAATACATTTTATTTTTCTTTATTTCATTTTTGAAATTTATGGTTATTTTTTTAAAAAGAAAGATAATTCCGAACCATAAAAAGTTTTAGATCTCGTTCTTAGCTAATTTAGAACTTAGTGGAACGGAAAATAAGAAGTTTGTAATATAAAAGATGATGGAAGGAAATGAGGATTTTCCCCACCATCTGTCTTGAACCATTCCAATCTCTGGTTATGAATGACATATCTCAATCAGGCATAATTATTTCGCACTCACTGTACAATGGGTACAATTATATCTGCGGAAAATTTAGGAGGGTACAATGTAGCCCTGTAACCCCCCCCCCTTTCCTGCGCCACTGCATATATGCACGTTTTGTTTCCAAGTCAATGATATATTCGTTGAAGTTTTTGTTCGTTTGGCTTTTATTTTCGATAATACCTGTCTGTCTCGATTACGAGGTAACTTGGACGGGTCCTGTATTGCATGCTCAGTAGAGGTGTATTACACAGTTTTTTCGGAGTTTCCTTTGTAATAAAGGGGTCCTGGGTTCGATTCCCGGTGGAGGCACATAGTGGTTCGGAT
This sequence comes from Lepisma saccharinum, assembly GCF_977018435.1. Lineage (NCBI taxonomy): Eukaryota > Metazoa > Arthropoda > Insecta > Zygentoma > Lepismatidae > Lepisma > Lepisma saccharinum. The sequence continues at coordinate 13,100,807 of NC_139232.1, forward strand.
CCCACTTTAAACTGTAGGTCCAGTCCCGATTAACCTTACTATGTATAAAGTGGACTTAAAAAACACCAACTCGGAGTTTCCTTTAAGCTGTATGTAATTACTTACTTACTCTCTAGAATTCTTAAACGCGAAGGTTTATGGCTCTGCTTAATCTGCTCCAGCAGAAGTCTTCCATCTGTTCCTATCCTGGGCAAGATCAATCCAATCTTTTCCATCCTTATCGATTTCCTTTAGGTCCATCTCAACTTAATCCCCCCATCTTCGTCTTGGCCTTCCTACTGGTCTCTTACCATCAGGTTTCCCAACAAGAATCCTGTAAACTCTTCTTTCCTCTCCCATTCGTGCTACATGGCCTGACCACCTAAGTCGTCTTGATTTACAACCTTGGTGACAATGAAGTTCGACCAGAAAGGAATACGTGATTAAATGCACAGAGGCATAGGCGGTGGAATGGGTGACCCGCAGAAGTGACGCATGTGTGTAAGAGGAGGCGTGTGAGCAGGCAAGAATCATGATCCCAGCATGTTGCACCCAAGGTCACGTAAAGAACGAAAACGGGGAAATATACGCGTGACATTGAACTTCGACCAGGCACCAGACCCATACGGGAAATTCCATGTAGTGGCGCATTCGACGGAAGCATGACGTCACGGACACGATAAGGGAGTCCGCCGTATATAAGCGCGTGCTGTGCACCGAGGAACCGCAGTGCATCATCACCATGGCCAGGGGCAAACCTATTGACGACACCGTGAGGAGAAGAGTGGTGGAGTTGCAACGGGATGGACTCAGTGAACGAGAAATAGGGCGCCAACTGAACTTACCTAAGTCAAGCGTCCACTGCATCATCAAACACCACCAAAATACGGGTACTACAGAGCCAGGTAAGGCCCCCGGTCGAAAACGTCTGCTGAGCGTGCGTGACCTACGGATATTTAGGCGCTAATATCCAGACCAACAATCATGTTTCTGTGGCCGAATTACGACTGTGGACTCGAGAACGCTTTCACATTGAAATGCCAACCAGAACCATCGCCGTTACCTACAGCGATGCGGTTACAGAGTGTACAAGGCGAAACGTAAAACCTTCCTTTCCATGTTGAACAAAGGCAATCGACTACTGTGGGCACGAATGTACCGGGGATGGACATTTTGGCAGTGGAACAGGGTTTTGTGGACGGACGAATCCATTTTCAATGTTGTGTACGGGAAAATACGGAAAACAGTCATTTGTCGGAAGGAGGAACAGAATGAAGCAAAATGTTATGCACGTCGGGTACAGAAACCTGCGTCAGTGATGGTATGGGGATGCATGACGGCATCTGGGGTTGGCCCAGTACAAGTCTGTGAGGGCATTGTGAATGCACACGCCTATACACGCATACTGGAGCGGCATCTTCCCACAGTGCGAAGGCACCTGTTCCACAGGCGGCGTCTCATCTTTCAACATGACAATGCCAGGCCTCATACAGCGCGGCTGACAAGAGAATGGTTGACTCGCCATCACGTGCGAACTCTGCCATGGCCACCATCGGGTCCCGACCTCTCGCCCATTGAGAATGTGTGGCGTGTTCTTAAGCGACGTGTGCAACAGAGGGGACCCACGACAGTGGCTGCTCTTATCGCCTGTGTGCAGGAGGAATGGCACCGCATCGATGTGGAATACCTTGAACGACTCGTCCGCAGCATGCCCCGACGCATTGCCACAGTTATTCGCCGACGGGGCGGCGTCACACCATGGTAAACAGGATCCCCTCTAACAGTGGTCGAACTTCAATGTCACGTGTAGATGGACGAAAATGTTTTATTTTGTGTGGACACCATACATTGCTGCGTTGCAGTGGAAATTTATGTTTTCCTTTGTTCCATGTAGCCTGTTGAATATAATATGTTCAGCATATGCATGTGTTCCCCTTCTTTCACAACGCTCTCCTATATTTGTGACTGGTCGAACTTCATTGTCACTAAGGTTGTAATTATTCTAATATCTGGACATGAATACAAAATATGGAGTTCTAATTTTTTTGGCATTTTCCACTCACCTGTACCCTCATCTCTTTTAGGCCCAAATATTTTTCTAAAGGTTTTATTTTCAAATGCTCTTAATTTATATTCCTCTTTTAATGTAATGGACCAAGTTCCACATCCATATAATACTACAGGCAAAACAACTGTTTTGTATATTTTAACTTTTAGTTTCTTAGATATTACACAAGAAGATCAAAGTTTATGAAGAAAAAAGTAACATACATTTCCTATACTAAGTCTGCTTTTTATTTCCTCTTTAAATGCTTTAAGCTGAATGCGCAGTTCCGATAGCCTATTAGTATTTAAGGTACCTTAAAACCAATTTCAACAAAGTATACATATACAGGGTGGGTCCGTAACTTCTTTTGGAATGGGCGCGCATAGCCTATAAGCTGACGCTCCCATTCTAATTTTCATGAACAAATTGTAAATTCCTAGGTGCTCTGCTAGGGGAGATACTCGAGTTCCTCAAAAATTTTAAATGGGAAAGCGGTCGAGCGACACCCTGTTGGGACAGTCCCTTAAATCCAAGCGAATTGCAAAGGAAATATATTTTTTGGCATAGACTACTATATTCGAATGCTGCCTCAAAACTGTTTTTCCTCATTTGTATTTTTAAGGGGGTGTAAGGAGTGACCCTTTCTCAAGACACAAATGTCAATCTCCCTTCCACATAGTACACTCCGGAGGACTACATCTTGCAGACTGTAGTGAGACTCTGATGTCTGGAGTCACGGCCAGTATAATCCAGTGGCGACTCGTGGCTTTTTCGAAGTGTAGGAATAAGTTATGGTAAACCGAGTAAGGTTTGAAATATGCGTTCAATTACATTCACACATATTGCTTGTACTATCCAATGAATTTAGAATTAGCTGCAGGCTCATGCTCAAGGTATGACAATGGGCCCTTGCTCCCTCACTTTGAACTATGAAATATTTAAATATGTACCTATAAAAACAGACAAAAATAACATTGACGATATTTCGGATTTTGCAGGAATTTCTATTTTCTTCCCCCTCCCTAGGGACTCCCCGATGGCGCAGTGGCAGCGTCGTCGCCTTGTAATCAAGGGGTCCCGGGTCCGATACCCGGTGGAGGCTCATAATGGTTCGGATCCCACCTTAAACTGTAGGTCCAGTCCCGATTAGCCTTCCTGTGCGTAAAGTGGACATAAAACACCAAATCAATAAATCGATCAATCTTCCCCCTCCCTGTCGTCATGTGGATTGACAATAATAAAAAGTGCTGCTTAAACTTCGAGATTATGCTAAATGTTTCTAAATTGCGCTAGGATTAACTATTAATTATTTTTTCTCGGATAAATGTAATTCTGCTTCTACGTTTCTAGAATTTTTGAACTTGCGTTATTTATTATTAACAATTATGTAATAGTGTAAATTTCTCCCCAAAATTGTTTAAAATGATGCAACAAACGACATGGTTTCGACATACCTAGGTAGAACTTTAAAAGGTTTGAGAAAATTGTTTACCCCCAACTTTCTACCGATTTCCTACCATAAAACCTCCTGACGAACTAAATCGGGCAGGATGAAGAAAAGGTAGAGGGCGGATCGTGGCATGGTTGTAAAAAAGCATGCCGCTGGGTCGGATACTCCCTTTCGTTTGAAACATGTCCGCTGGTGAAACAGAAATTAGATTTTGACAACATCCATTATATAACGGATTCTTTTTGTTTAAAAAATTACTAACCATTGTTATAACTGTATCTTTAGTCAAAATGACAATAAATGTCTGATGAATGGAGCGTGTGTTCTCCTGAAACGTCACAAAGAAAAACTGTTTTCTTATGCTTGTAATAACCGTAAACTACAGGAAAATAATTTTATAATGTAAGCAATGCGTACATACAAGAAAAACCGTTGTACGTATATTGCGCTCATAATTTTATAACGAGCATTAAACTCCTAAAAAGCAGAGAACTTGAAATAAGTATAAATGAACTGTAGGAAGTTCCTCATTTCCTTCATGGAGGAATCGCCTCTGGTATAATCCTCTGTGGGGCTCGTGTTATGTTGTCTCTAAATGTTTGTCATTGTCTCTTCATCCATCTCATCTGATCACAATTCATTCTCATCTTCGCGGTTAGCCAGAAATGGTAGAAAAGCAAATCAATCAATACTTCTCCGACACATTATCACTCAACCAGGGGAGTGTTCAAGGAGGTTGGTGGTTGTCATAGCTCCCACTCTGTGGTCTAACACTCCTTAGAAAGTGAGTTAGATCAGTCAAGATGGCAACTCGCCCTAATGGTCATATTCCTTCTTTCGAAAGTCCTGGGCGCGTCACTGCACTCGACCCACTGTCCCAATCAAAGTTCTGGAGAAACAAGAATACCACCTTGATGAAAAGATTCTCTCGGGCCATCGACCGGTGAGTTGTGGAAAAGATTCCAAGCTTTGGAGAGCCAACGTCACTCTCATCTTCTAGCCTGAAGATGAGAGTGACGTTGGCTCTCGTAAGCTTGGAATCTTTTCCACAACTCACCTGGTCGATAGCCCAAGAGAATCTTTTCATCATTCATCGCCAGGAAAACTTCAAGACTTACTTTAAGAATACCACCGTTTGGCTAGTCTCACTATCGTGCGCAGGATTTCTTTTTGGAGGGGGCTGGAGTTGTAAAGGAAGATTTGGTTGGTTGATTTGATGTTTAAAGTCCACTTTACGCACAGTAAGGTTAATTTTTGGATGGTTGTATCCTCATCAGCCCACCCCTGCGCACGCTAGTATCTAGCTTTTTGCCTTTTTCTGCGCACTTCATTAGCCGTTTATTAACCTATTACCAAGTTATAGACTCACCCTGTATATATTGTACTTATCTGTCTCCATCGAGACAGGAGTATCAAATCAGTACTATTACACATCAATCAAATGGTCAAAAGAATTCATCATTCTATGTGATATGAAATTACTTGAATTAAACCAAATGAAGCGAATTTGAGTATGATGGTGAAGGCTACAATTTATCAGTTCGTTTTTCTGCACAGTCATGCGCTCCCTTGTAGTGTGCGTGCTTACAATCAGGACTGGTAACGGTGATCTCTGGAGCTAAGATAATGATAAGAGATAAGAAAAAAACATGTGGGAGTCATTGTGATAAGATAAATCAACAATGCGCTGGATAGCACGATGACAGTCACTGCTGCTGAAGACGATAAGAAGGAACTTACTGCTCCTGAATTTGAATAGGATACTTGAGTTTTAAATACCAGACTCTTCAGCATGGAACTTTACTGTAGTTCATGTGGAGAAGCAGAAGCGCAGCACCTGAGATAATATTATTTTAATTTTAACGCGTAAATGCATAATGCAAAGATAAGATTGAATATCGCAATCCCCGCATAGAACTCGCCGAGAACACCGCTGGCTGTCACATGGATTTCTGACACGCTCGATTGTTTGATTCGTTTGGCTTGTGTGCTCGTTCACTTCATACTTTCTCTCCCCTGGAATGATAGATAGGAGTTCAATGTCGTCTAAGTTGCATACAATGGAAGAGACAGCTGCCGTGTTTCTTATTGGCAATTTCGAAGGAGAACTCGAGCGCCTATTGGTTACAGACGGCGATTGCAACCTCCCTCAGTAACTAGGTATCAATTTCAATTTTGAATTTGATTTTAAAATTTTGGGTGCGTCAGCACTTAGCCTATTTTGCACCCGTCACATTATACGGGGTCCAGCCCCTTACCGTTGCAAATAACTCGAACGTTGCTTAACTAAAAACCTTAAAATATTCTGACTTCCGTTAAAAGCTGAAGCTGTAAACGGGCACTCAGCACACATAAATACAAAAAACAGGACAACACACAGAATTATACTGGCCATAGGGCCAGTCGCCAGAGCCTCGTTTGTCTGCAAAATGCAGTCCAAGGTGTACTACGTGGAAGTGAGGTTGACAGTTGGGTGTACTACGTGGAAGGTCACCCCTTACACCCCTAACTAGGTATCAAGAACTTCGAAACAGGCAAAGATGTCCGCAGGATTTTTTCCCAAGGAAGGAAGGGGAGAGTAAGATTTCTTATCTTGTCCTTCAGTCATAGAAACTTATATTTTACCTTTTATTATTATTGTTGTTATTATTATTATTATTATCCAAATCATAAAATTAAAATTGAATTGAAAATACTTCGACGTTGTTGACAAGTTCAGACTTGAGTCCACTACCTAAATAAATAAGTATTGAATACATAAGTAATGATTTGGGTGCGATAAAAACATGGTGTGATGCAATTGGCCTTAAAATTAATGCTAATAAGTCATGTTATACATAATAAATAAAACTTTACAAGCAAAAATTCAAAAATGCCGAAATGCGTGCATGCGGTTCATATTTTGCATCCCGAGGCGTGAACATATTTTACCTTCCATTAATAATAATAATATCCTCAATATGTACCGTAGGCGGCTACTGCATACATATTACCTTATACGTAAAATTATTACGTCTGGCAAGCCGTATCTGGCAGACATGTTGATCCCTCGCACCACTATTCACAGCCACCATACAAGAAATAATTTCAAATTTAACCTTCCACTCTGCAACACACAGGCATATCAGTCGTCGTTTTCATATTTTGCTGCAAAAATATGGAGTGCCCTACCTAAGACCATGTCGAGCATATCTAAAATAAAATCTTTCCGAAATGAAGTAAAGAATTTTGTTTTGGCAGAGCAGAGATTGTGTTCAAATACTATGGTGTAACTTGTATGTTTATGTTATGTATTTTGTTTACATCTTTTTTTTAAAATTTATTTCTTATTTATTTTATTTTATTCTTATGTTGTTGTCTGTTCACAATTTTTGTATCATTTTGTTCATACATTTATTACAATTACTTTATCAATAGATTTTGCAACTAAATCATACAGTTTATTGTACACTGTATTAATACTGTAATAACATATGTATAAGAAATGTAAATTTAAATGTAATCGATGACACGGGTTAGGTGGCAGAACAGCCTCAGGCTGAACCTCGCCCACGCAAATAAAGAATTTGAATTTGAATTTGAATTTGATTCACCTTTCATCTTTTCCACAAACATCGATAAATTGTGTATGGATATTTCTTTGTCTTTTTGTGCTTTTTACGATGGACAGGCATCATATCAGAGACTACGTAATCTGCTCTCCTTTATGACATCTCCGATCCACGTTTTACGTGCCGAAGGGCACTGATAGAAAAATGAAATAAAAAATGACGATGTTTGAATCGTCAAGGTCAGATCTCGACTTCGGCAAATGATTTCTCGACTTTTTTGGATTTCAAATAGTCGAGAAATTCCGAACGATCGTATTTAAAAGTGGACATTACATAGGCTGCACTTCGGCTGTTATTGGTTGAATGCCGCGTTCCCTTGCTCTCTCATTTTCAGCATTTCTTTCTCTCTACCTCTTCTTTATCTTTCTCTCGCTCTTTTTCTCTCTGCTCTCTCTCTCTCTCTTTCTTCACCACCTTTCAACTTCCCCTCTCTCTTTCTCTGCACTTTTCACTATCTCTTCCTTTCTCACTCTGTCTTTTCTCTCTTTGTCTCTTTTCCTGGTCTCTCGCTTTCTCTCATTCACTCTCTCTCTCTCTCTCTCTCTCTCTTTCTTTCTTTATCATTCTCTTTCTAGCCCAAACTACTCACGATTCACTGTGTTAATTATAGATTTCCCTTAAATGTTTTATTCGTGCGGGCAGAAATGCAGAAGTGGGATTCAGCCCACCTTCTCCTATCTGGTGGAGACGCCCCATACTACGATAACCATTTTCGCCAAGATTCAAAGTCTTGGTTATTGCTTGTACCTAATCTTCGTCTTTCTTGTGTATTCACATTTTTGTTATTTATATGTGTTTTCTTCCTTTTTGGTCTTATAGAGACGATTAGGATCAATGTATTTAGTGGGATCTACATGGTTCGGAGTATTCCCCCCCAGCCAGAATGACCAGCCACGTCTAAAATTAAATAAGCAAAATACTTGTTGCTCTTGTAAAGTTGATTTATTTTTATTTCCGAAGAACTTACATATAGATAAGAATTCGATTGTGAATTTACAACTTTACTTAAACGGTGTCTGTGAAAATTTATGTGTACCACTAATAATAGTACACCGCGTTTAAAAAAGAATCATCCGATTTCGAAGTCATTTAACTCAGTAACCGTTCGCCAAAACACATCGAACAACATACTGTTAGGAAGAGGATATTCATGAGTTTCACATGATTGCCGGCAGATAGCAGTAGCGCGTCCCCCCCACCCCCGCGCTTCCATCAGATTCAAGCAAGATGGCGACGTAGCAACAAAGAGTTTTCTGTGTACTGCGCTTTGAAGTGTGCGAATCTGTTACAACGGTGCAGCGTGAATTTCGGTGACAGTATGGTGAGAACGGGCATTTCCCACAGTTACAGCTTGATTCCAATGACTACTGTGGATGAACTGCGAAATCGGAGCACAGCAGCAGTGGCAGTGGTGACTCCAGACATGCTCGCATCTGTATGGGACGAATTCTCCTACCGTATGGACATATGCCGAGGGTCCAAATGGGAATTATGCATTTATGTATAGCTGTGTATTTTAAAAGCAATTCCAAGTTCCTGGTTTGATAAATAAAAAAAATATAACCTTTTGAAATCGGATGATTCTTTTTGAAACACCAATGATCGACTTTACTTTTCATCAGTTAGACCTAACAACCTTTTTGTTATACAATAAATAATCTATTAAACTTTTGGCGAAATTTCACTGGTAGGCAGTGTTTTTAGTGGCTCAGGAGTTGTAAATAAATGTTTTCTTGGTGCAGAACAGAAAATCAGTAAGTGGAAATGGGTTTGGGACCGCAAGGAACCGATTTCTCTTGAAAACATATCAATCTTTTAAAGTGCTCACAAAATGTTCCATTGAAATCGGTTCTAACTTCATTATCTGTGGGAAGTGTTACCATAATATTGGAAAAAATTATTATCGTGGTCCATGCTGTGAAAATAACTAATTCCGGTCCAGTCCGTTGGCGAAAGCGTGGTTTCCATGTTCTTGAAAAGCGTGATTAGGACATTTTACATTAATACATTTACGATGTATTGGATATCATTACGGGCCTGACGGAAAAAATATCGATTTGTGAGCATGAAAGATTAATCCAGTTGCTGGCCGAGGAGACGCAAACATGTCCTACCTTCCTTCTTTTCTTATCTCAAACAGCGACGTGTGAGCAATAGTTGAAGTAAGAAACAATTGCAGTCAGTCGTCATTCGCATTCGAACGCTGGCTATTATCGAAAAATAAACAAACAACAGACACTTGGAATGTAAACAAACTTTCTCATAACAAATCAAATAGGACCCCTGGCAAGAAATCGCTCATAGGCGGTGTGTGCCAAACAAAGAAGAAGGAAGGCTATTATCGAAAAGTCGAGTAGTGGCGCACGAGTGTTGTTAGTCCAATGACTTAAATGAAATGGTGATTTCGTGGACGCTTGCGTTGGAGATTTTAGGTTGTAATGGGGATTGTGTTGAAAGCTTAATTTTAACCACGACACGTGTAGAGAAATTTAATTCTTTGAAGTATGTGTGAATAGGTAAAGGTTTATTTCGCCTCGCAATATTAGCTGCCTCATTTCTCATCTAATCGTCAATCTTTCCACTTAGAAAATGATCCCAACAAACGTGGAAGAAGACCTTGGGTCTGGTGCGGAGCACATCCAGTTGCTAATAGACAACTAATCGTTAAGAGCTTTAAACCTTTTTAATCTGGCGAAATTTCCTCCTCCGACCCAAGGCACTTTCTGCCCCCACCCAAATTCACACATTATTTATATATATATATATATATATATATATATACACTATGTTGCCATTCGTCACCGGACACCCCATACCAGTACGTTAATCCGGTCGCAGCACCACATCAGTATCGTGTAGGGCCATCTTTTGCCGCAATGACGTCCGCAACCCTTCGAGGAAGACTTTCCACCAATTTGCGACACGTGTCGACGGGAATCTTGCCCCATTCCTCCTGCAAAGCGGCAAACAGCTCAGTGGTGTTTTTTTGGGCAGCATGGCCTGGCTCTCAAGCGACGCTCCAACTCGTCCCAAAGGTGTTCAATGAGGTTGATATCTGGACTTTGGGCTGGCCAATCAAGTTTTTGCACACCCATGTCCTTGAACCACGTGTTGATAATGTCTGCCGTATGACATGGAGCATTGTCGGGCTGAAACAGGTATGAGCCAATACCGAATTGTTCCCACAATGTCGGTAGTGCAAATTTGTCTAGAACTTTTTGGTACGCATCGGCATTCATGTTTCCCCGAACTAAAACAAGAGGACCAAGACCATACCACGAAAAGCAGGACCACACCATTATGCCACCTCCACCGAATTTCACTGTGGGTACGATACAGTCCTGTAAGCAGCGTTCACCGGGCATACGCCACACCCACACATGTCCATCGGACCGCCACATCTGGTGGTGCGATTCATCACTCCATAGGAGGGATTTACATTGTTCGAGAGTCCAATGGCGGCGTTCCTTGCACCACTGTAACCGACGGGTTGCATTGCGGGATGTGATATGCGGCTTGTGAACTGCTGCGCGACCATGAAAACCAAGTGCGACTATCTCCCGGCGGACAGTACGATCACTTGCAGCACTACTGGAAGCCGATCGAAACTCCTGTGCCACCATCTGAAACGACGCCTTCCGGTTTGACTTCGCCACACCTTTCAAGCATCGACGGTCACGATCTGTTAATATTTTCCGTTTACTGGGTCTGGGTCGGCATGTCATGACCCCCTCTCGCTTCTACTTCACGATAACTTCACTCACTGTCGACCGGGGTATCTGAAATTTGTTCGAAATCTCACGGGTCGAATGCCCAAACCTGTGGGCACCAATGATCATCCCTCTTTCCACCTCACTCAGTTCGCGTCGTCTGTCCATATTGACTGCTGTAGCTGGTATGAGTGTATTCTCAACCGGCAACGCCTTTTATAGGTTGTATGACGTGTACAGACGATCCCAAGGACTTTTTGAAGGGTGTCCGGTGACGAATGGCAACATAGTGTATATATATATATATATATATATATATTTATGTGCGTCCATTTCGATCTGCAGCCGAGAGATCGGGAGAAGCGTGGCGGGCGGCGCTGGCGGAGATGCCGACATTTGCGGCCTGAAATGCCCGCTTATTTTTATGGACATACGCAGACATTTATATAAATATTGCAAAACGAGCACTAACCTGTGTTATAAGAGTATGGTTTTAATTTAGTAGCTTAGTGGCTGTATGTGCTGATGATTTTGACACACCCATCTCCTGTGAAACACGGCGTAGAGGTTTGTTTGGATAACTTTCTAACGCTGCCCCAATTTCATCGAGTTCATCGAAGAAGCTCACGAAAACCATTGACTTTTAATGGTTTCGTCGGCAGCGTAATCTTGATACAGTGTTGCACATTCGAAACCTCCAAACGATCCCCATCGACACAAAACTCTTTCAAGGATATAAACTTAAGCAGGACGTTGCTGGTCAAAACTATGATTAAAATGTTTTATTATCTGTGACTCTTATCGTCACTTCTAAAGCGTATTTTTTTGTGTATATAATTGCAGAACTTGGATGAATTACAGATGATGAATTATAACCCAGGTTAGTGCTCGTTTTGCAATATTTATATAAATGTCTGGATATGTCCGTAAAAATAAGCGAGCATTACAGACCGCAAATGTCGGCATCTCCGCCAGCGCCGCCCGCCACGCTTCTCCCGATCTCTTGGCTGCAGATCGAAATGGACGCACGGTATATATATCTAAAAGTATTGTTTATGCTGATCTTGCCCCGCCCCCCAAATTTATCTTAAGTTGACGCCTTTGCAGTGAAACATTTTTCATATTTTGCCCGGGAATCGAACCCTAGTCCCCTGGCTTTGACATGCATACCTTTGGCGGTGAATCTAGATCTTATAAATTCCCGGACATGCAATTGTGCTTCATCTACAATATAATTTCTTGCTTAGAGGATGAAATTGTTTTGCATTCTTTTAGAGTAAATATGGGGTGTACTCATTATATTACACAATATAAATGACTGGTGTGTCAAACTTTGAGAAAATGGTATAATCAGTGAGAGAACATATCAAATACTACAATCTGTTGTGACACAATTCTTATCAAGTTTAAACAATTGCTTATCTTATTAATTGCACAAGTTTATTTATTTTTGTGGAATCAGAAGTGGGTAACAAAGTGATTTTATGTTAATATTGCTCTTGTACTTAAGTAGCTTAAGTCTATTGCCTCAGTAATGGACAATAATTTCTACCATTTTTGGGATCTTGTCACGAAAAATTCTCCCTTTAGTGCAAGTGGTCACAGCAAATCTTACCAACTGACGGGACACAAACTTTTCGGTGTGAATACATGACTTTTCCCTTCACCCCGAAAATCCCTCATAGATGAGAAGGGTAGGTATTCATTAAATATCGTTTGTGTCTATTCTATCTCCCCACAATTTTTTTTAAAGTTACCCCAACTGGGGGTGGGGTTTGAGAACTGAAAATTTGCCTGGAAAATTTATGGTCTATGACCGTCAATTTCCGTTACCGTAAAATAACCATGACGGTTATTGCATAGTTGCCCTTATTAATGTAATTTTAATAATTCATCTTAAAATTATATTTCTGGTGCATTCAACCGCTATTTATAATCATTCCTTATTCATAATAAAATATTAAAATGTAAATACAAAAAGGTTGCGTCCCGTTTCTCTAAAGTGACAGGCCAGATGTTAAATTTTAACGGTATGATACTGTAAATTTTACGATAATTTCCGAGGTACGCAACTATTATTATTGAAGAAGGACTGGAATATGAACAACGTGCGAGTATCCTATTCGCTTCCTACACATTGCAGGAAAGCAGTGACGTGCGGTGACGTCGACACTTGGGATAGCAGTCAGTGGCGTGCTCAAGGGGGGTGGGGTTGGTGTGGGTCACACCCCTCCCCCCTTTAGGGCCCAGTATTCCTAAAAAAATATAATGTCAATAACAGGAAAAGATTACAAAATGATGAATGAGTACTAAAAAAGTACACGTAAACCCCACCCTCATTCGAAAATAAAAAACGATTTGATTTGACTACTAAGCCAGAGATCCTGGGTTAGAATCTCAACTTGGCCATGGGTATTCCTTGTGTGTGTCCCTTCATCAATTTTATCGTATCATCTTCGAGATTAGCCAAAAGTGGCGGAAAGGAGAAGTAAAATAAACCAAATCGAGCAATCAATCAATGATTTGATTTCATTTTTGTTACTTAGCGTCGCTTTTTTGTCACATTTGGTTAATTGCAAAGATGATGCGATAAAATTAATGAAGGTAGAAACACAAAGAACACCCATGCCCAGGACGGGGTTCGAACCCGGAACTCCTGGTGTCGTAGCGCGCTGTGATAACCACTCCCGCACAGTTGGTTGATTTGGTGTTTTAAGTCCACTTTATGCACAGAAACAAAACAGTAAACAAAACTGACTTTTTTTGTGGTTTCTTCAATAATATTCATTTGGCTTTTTGAGTTCTGAGATACATTTTTCATTCCAAATTATTTCATTATTCACTGCAGAGTACAGCACATAGGACAAGAATGCGCATTCATCACGGGTTCGAATCCTGGCCTGGATTGTTCATATGAGGTCCCTTCATCAATTTCAGCACATCATCACTCATCCTCATTTTCGCAATAACCAAATGTGACAGAAAAGCGAAGTAAAATAAACCAATCCAACAACAATATGAAAGCGCGTTCTTTTGCCCAAATAAATACATCCGTATTTATGACTGTTAGAGGCCAAGTGTAGTATATTTAAATAAAACACTACTAAAAGGAGAGTGAGAGAGAGCCCGAGCACATGTTTGTAATTTAATCATTATATATTCCATACTTGAAAAAAAAAGAAAGAAAGCATAACATTATTGTCTGCATATAACACGTTCCCGTTTCATAAATAATAAAACTACATCCCATATTATACATACATATTGTACAACGTGTAAAATGTTGTGTAAATACAGAGAACTGCAGAAAATTTTACCCTGAGTTCTTTAGAGGATTTACAAAAAAATCTATGAGAAACCAATCCCCTATCTGTCCTATAGGAGATAGACTGGGGGACCTGAAAGCACGGACTTTCAACCATTGCAGCGGGGAGAGGGGACAAGGGAGGTAGAGGTAAAAATCTTCCTTTTTCCTTCAGGCGATCGTTTCTACCTGGAAACTGGTCAGGCGGAAGAAGAGCGAGCTAGGTGTATCCAGCCAGCTTTGCCCGCGGAGAACACCGATGGACGAGAAGAGCATGGAAAAAAAAGGTGTTGCATATGAGCTGTGGTGGCTTTAACAAGACAATAAATATTGTGATTCGAATATTTATTTATTTATTTATTTATTCAAAGTTTCAGATACAGCACTTTTAAGGCCATTTTACACTGAAAACTCTAACAAATAACAAGAACAAGTGAAGATGGTTTAAGGTAAAAACAAGAAAAGATAAATATAAACACAAGGAAATAAACAAAGATTTACATATTCATTTTTAGAAAAGATCGGAAAATGCTTTCAGGGGCAAAAATGTCTATGTTTGTGGGTAGTTTATTTTAGAACTGGGGCAGCCTGTGGAATAGAGCGCGCTGTATAAGGGAAAGCCTAGCTGTGGAGGTGTGGAACAATTCAGTGTTTCGGGTCGATCGAGGGGGAACTCTGAAGTTGAATTCTGTAAGAAGAAATTCAGATCTTAATATAATTCGAGATGTGAGATTGATTGATCTATCTCTGCTAGACTAGCTACTCCTCAGTGCACGTCACTGCAGGAAAGTTGGAACCGGGGAGTGTTTGGGTTGGCTGGAGGGGTTAAACTGCTGTTTGTATCCAGGTCCCAGGTTCGATATCCGGTGGAGGCGCATAGTGGTTCGGATTCCATTTTCAACTGTAGTTCCAATCCCGAATAGCCTTTCTGTGCATAACGTGGACTCGAAAACAACCTCACACACGCGAACATTGCCTAAATAGTCCTAATTGCGAACACATAAAAATGAAAAATAATTCCATTGCGAACACATGTAACCTGTTTTCATATACAAATAAGGGCAGTGTCCTTGAGAGACGGCAGGTTTGAATAGCGACAGATATACCATACACGCTGAGTTGGTAGATTGAATTGCTTTATTTTACTTCGCTTCTTGTGTGCCACATTTGGTTAATTTCCGAAGATGGGGATGAATGATGATATGATGAAATTGATGAATAGACAGTCACAAACATCCATGCCCAAGCCAGGATTCGAACCCGGGACCCCTGGCGTCGTAGCACGACGTGCTAACCACTACGCCATGGAGGCCGGCATGCTGAGTTGGGAAGTAAATTTAGAAACAAATGTACGTTTCTACAGACAAGAAGAAAGAAACTTGTTTATCATTGTTGCGATTAATCTTGAAAGAAATACCAGACTGGAACCCTCAAGCTGTAAACATTGACTTCGAGGCTGTTTATTTATTTATTTATTTATTTCAAACACACAGGTAAAAGGTAAAGTGTTCCCCTGTGCATAGCACCACGCCATGAAGGCGTATAGGGGGTGTGGGGGTAACGCTCCACACTTTCTTGATCCGGTCGTGAGTGGGGGTGATGTGATCAGCATCACGCCCCTGACCGCCTTTACCCCCCAGGGTTTCCCCCAGGTACCCATGTTATTCGACGCTGGGTAGGCGCCGGGGCCGCTTCCACCGTTAGAAAAGTTCCCGGATTTGAACCGGCCGGGGATCGAACCCGGGACCTTGAGCATGGTAGTCAGACGCGTTACCGACTGAGCCACCGCGGCCACTTTCAAACACACAGGCATATGACAATTACAGTGTTCACAGAGTAAACAAGAAAGTAATACAAAATACAAAAATAATATTACATCAAGTGAGAAATATGGCATTTCAATCTACAACATACGGTGAGTCACATAATTATTCGGACAGATAAGGTTTCTGAATATTTACTGACGTAGTCTTGATATAATACGATGACAAATGTTTAATATTTATTTAACAAATAAAACTCAATATGAGCACACTGTTAATTATCTTCAATTATGTTTAATATAATATATTAGTAAAATATTTTCATTAAACAAAACAAACATTTTTTGTGGGTTAAACAAAATTATTCGGACACATGGAAGGAGAAACAGGAAAACACGCTTGAAAAGCAGCGAACAGAAATGTCAGTATCTGGTAGGCATCCCTTTCATTTTTAACACCTCGGATAAACGATTTGGCATACTTTCTACCAATTTTCTGGTGTACACTGGCGATATGTTGGCCCATTCATGTTGAAGTCTCTCCTTGAGGTCTGCCTTCGAGGTTATAGGTGTTTTCCTCACTTCTTTTTCCAACTTACACCAGAGGTGCTCAATGACGTTCAAGTCTGGAGACTGCGGTGGAGGATGGAGCACTTTTGGGCAGTTGTACAATAACCATTCTTGTACTACGCGGGAAGTGTTCTTCGGGTCATTATCTTGATAAAACATAAAGTTACAGAGAATGCTCATCATTTCAGCACTAGTCTTTAGATTTTACTTCAGAATGTCAAGGTAACGGTACCTGTCCATTGTCTGTTCGATGAAAGCCAATTTACCAACGCCTTGGGCCGACATACAGCCCCAAACCATTACGTGACCACCCCCGTGCTTCACTGTTGCTTGCAAATTTTTCCCTCGGAGCTCCTCATTTGGTTTACGCCACACTGTTACCCTCCCATCTGACTCAGAAATATTGAATTTACTCTCGTCAGTGAAAATTACCCGATTCCACCATATCTGATCTTTTCCTAAGTGTTCCTTTGCGAACACCAGTCTTTTTGTCCTGTTTGGCTTACTTACAAATGGCTTTCTCCTGGCTACACGGCCATGATAGTTTGCCCTTCTGAGCACTCTTCGTATAGTTTCAGGATGACTATGCTTTCCACACTCCTCAGCTACCTCAGCACACACCATTGGAGCACTCATCTTTGTTTGTTTTTTAAATTTTCCTCACGATTACTGTCTCTTCTCTGGGGGAAAAAATTCTTGGTCTCCCTGTATGACCGTGGGACTCGATCCTGTCTTCATCTTTAAATTGCTTAATAATATCTGCAACTGTACTTTTTTTCATTTTCAACATTGAGGCTATTGCAAGGTAAGTTTTACCCTTAGCGTGGTGCCATATCACTAACTGACGTTGTTCAAATGAACTTTCCTTTCCTCTTCGCTCCATTTCTACATAGAAAATGTTCTTATATCACAACTTTGTTAAACAAAACGCGATCGTAATTGCTACAGAAACCTACAGGAAACCAGAGTTAATATATATGAACAGAGTATCAATCAATTCGTACATCGAAATTGTCACTGTATCGCAAACTTACGTTAACATTTACTATGTGTCCGAATAATTTTGTGGCACTATTTTTGCAACGGTAGGGATTCATCCTTCGTTATATCGTTGCTGATGTTCGTTTTTTAACTTTTTATCGTCCAATTTTGTGCTAAACATAACATTTTTTAAACGAAAATCAACTTCAACGCTGTACACAGATTTCACTCCCTTCCCGCTCTTAAACGTTAGAAATTTACTGTGTGTCCGAATAATTATGTGACTCACTGTACTTATAAACATGACTGATTTCATGTATTGCTTGATTTGATAGAGTTTATGTAATATTTGTATACAAGTTATACAGAGGTAATCAGCTTATATACAGTACATGTAAATAGTAGTAGTGTAATAGAGATATTGAGTAATAAGTTGAACATATAAGAGACACAATGATAAACTTACAACAGTGAAATTGAAACAGTATTTTATATTAAATAATGTTAAAGAAAAATATAGATACTCGTAATGTCAAATTTAGGGTGAGATTATGAACATAACAATCTTAATTGTGTCCTGTTTGTATAGGCTACAGTGTTCAGAAAATACAATGACTTTTAAATCTGAAAAGATCGATACTAGGGTTATTACTAGACACTGAGTTGAACAACTTGCACATTCTCCTCAGGGGTTCCATTTCAACCAGATTTGAAATAGATTATTTCTGGGTCTTAAAATAGCGTTTGGAACATAAAAGTTTAATTGTGAGAGTAGAGCTGGAGAATCTATTTTTCCGTTGACAAGTTTGGATAAGAAAGTCAGTTGATGCATTTGTCTTCTTTTTTCGAGCGACGGAACACTCAACATTTCACGCAACGTGTTACTCGAGGTGAACTTCGGATATTCACCACCGAGTTTAAATAACAGGTACCTCAAAAATTTACTTTGAAGTTTCTCTATTTTGTCATTTTTTTTCTTGACTAGAGGGTCCACTAGTTTTTTAAATAATATATACATCCAGAAAACAAAGAAACGAAGAAAAAGTAAATACAAAAATGAATACGCGTAATGTAAACAAGTACTACAACTATGTTTCTATTTTTCAGGTGTTCTTATTTGTGTACCTGTGAGTGGAAGGATCTGTTACAGGAAATAACGCCAACAAAGTAACCGACAAGGACATGAGTCAATAATTGCATCATGTCCATGTTTTTCCAATTATATCTATAAGGATTGTGTGTTGGAGACTTTGAAGAGGTATACACCTGGCAATTATATTATATGCGGGATGTTATTCTAATCAAGGCAACCAACTAGCCCACGATTGTGTTGTTAACCATTTCTACGAGTGTGAGTGCGTATGCTGTAAAGATGAAGCTTTACTCTCTGAATGTTATTTTACTTGCCAAGGAGAACGGTGTTTGAATAAATGCCAACGATGTGTTAAGTGGATGTGCGAGAGAATCCAGTATTATTTGCAGGACTTGGATAACACAAAAAATATTTTTGATTTTTATATTACTAACCATGAGGATGTTGCGGATGCTTTGACGGCACACGAGGTACAGACAGAATACAAAGCTTTTTATAGTGTGTTATGTGAAATTTCAAACAATATCGAACTAGTGAAGACTCTTATAGATCCTGTACGCTCGGCAGAGCTTACTTATGGTAGTACACGATTTTTGTGAGAGTTGAATAAAGAGAGACTGACCAATAACAGCGAAAATGGTGCAATACATTATTGATGTACAATGATTTATTTATAACAGTAAATTTATATTGCGTGAGATTTGTGTGAGTTCTACAAATTTGGACACTGTGTATTATGCGCTTGTGAGTGTTCCCGATTATTTCAAAGAGAACAAAGAATCTCGCTAGATTAAAGACAATCTCCATGCATTAATGTATGATATTCCTTGTGGATGTGAAATGTACTATGTCCGGAAGGCAGTTAGGAACTTGAACTGTCAAGGTGGTACATTTTTCTGCAAAGGAAAGTCCCAAATTATCAAAGATTTGTTTAATATTGATAACATTGTTGATTTACAAACTGCAAACTGTCCATCCCTTAAGAATTTGTATATGTTTCAAGGAGGATTGTGTAAGTATCATTCTGATACTTCTCCCCCAGCTGAACAAGGTTGCGCATTCAGAAATGTTCAAAGACTTATATGTTGGTACAATAATAAAAATATTAATGTGTAATGTATTTTAGTGCAAATAATAAATATTTGTGAAAAAGAATGTTTTCTATGTTGTTATTTGGTCTTAAAGCTTTTTTTCAAGGTATTTTCAAGTATTACCAGTCTTCTTGAGTGATTGACTTAATATCAGGAGTTATACGAGCCTTATTTTTACTACAATCACTATATGTCTATGAGGACTAAAATCGACTGATTGAAGCTTAAAGTTTAGGCTTACCATGTATATTGATTAATCACAGGACAACACGAACCTTACAGAGGATTGTAGGAGGCTTAGGCCCACACGCCAGAGCCTTATTAGCCTGCAAAAGAGAATTTATATGGGGAAAATAATGTTGACTTGTGACTGTTTAGCAATAATATTTAAAAAGTTTAAATCATTTTCATTAGATTACATATATATATATACAGGGTGTTGCAAAATACCTGTTACAACGCTTGGGAGGTGATTCGACAAGTAAAAACAAGGAAAAAATGCCATGTGAAAAAATGCCGAAATCGGCACCGTTTGCGAGTGACAGGCGTGCAAAAATCGCCTCACACCATGTTTATGGCACAATAACTCAAGAAGGAAGAAAGATATCAATGTCGGAATAAAATAATACAAACAAAATCGTACCTGGCGAATACAATGGTGCCTCAATTGAGGCCCAGTGTAAATTGCGCAAGGGGACTCTCAAAGAAAGTGGGAAATCCTCTGATGGAAAATACAAGAAATTTCTACTATCTTCTACATAATGTTGAGATCGGAATGTAGCCGGTAAAAAATGGCGACGTATGTCCACATGTCCCACTACTGCTGGGACACCGTCCCACACCCGAGAAATAGGAAAATAACTGCAAATCTCCTGTTGTACACGGTTCACATTGCGGTACGAAGAAGAAAAGAAACCAATTTGTCGCATGTCTCACTACTTGTGGGACACCATCCCAAATGGAAAAAAATACGGGAAAATCATAAAAAAACGTTTTCAATCCCTTAATGTTGACACACTACTTTGCAGTACGAAAAACAAAAGTTAAACAATGGCCACATGTCGTCAGGCTGTACATACGTATACTACAAGAGAGCTCCCCAAAGAAAGTGGGTAATCCTCGAAGGAATGAAGACGGAGAATGGCGAGAAAACGCACACAAT